>NW_006760386.1:8873366-8942206 GCF_000271605.1 Fomitiporia mediterranea MF3/22
ACTTTGAAAATATAATCCGAAGTACCAAACAGCAAGTTATTGAGGAAATCCTCAGAGTGGGATGCACTGTATGAGCCACAAAATGAAGGGCGAGCACGAAGGAGCAGACGATGAGCTTCATATGCAAGAAGAAGGCCGAGGAGCAGGTCGAATTCAGTGTCAAAATGCAGAATACACAGGGTAGATAGAGCACCCATGCTCATGGCAAATTTATTACTGTAATAAGTAGAGCCAGGCATCTTGAAAGGAGAATGGAGAGCGTAAGATATACAAGAAAACGGCCTGTATATGCACTTAACGCGCTCTTCCTATGTGGTCACATGACCGTGCTTCTTGGTATATTTCATGCTTCTTAAGGATTTACGTTGCGGTATGCAATCAAATGTTTATTTTTTTTCAAACTCCGCGCGTCTGCAAGTGCGAACAAGTGGGTTCGAGCACTTGCACGCACTTGCAGACAGTTGCGCAGATCTCATCTCCATTTGGTATCTATTAAGGTACATGCTACTTTGCCGAGACACCCCAAAATCTTCCTGCCGTCCTGCAAGTGCTCCTGCCAATTAATTGAATTCACCTTATATGTGCGAGCACAAGGTTGATCTTATCAGCTACTTTCGAAGAGTCGGATATGCATGGATCAAGGTTCGCGTCCATTGCTCCGAACTGGAATTTTACGTATGGAACATCAAGGAAACGAACGTCTTCGGCCTCAATCGCTCATGAACGGCTATTTTTGCCGGGTGTTTGCGTTATTTTGCTCTCACCTTCCGACACTGAATAACGCGATGACGGACATTGTGTTTCGCCCATTTTTTGGCGACCATTCATACCTGCGTGGGTAAACAGGCATGTTTATTCACGCGTGCACCCTGGATAACGCGGTTATCTTCTGGTTACTGCGCTTCGTCTCTGCCAGGTTCGAGGCACGAAATTCTTAACGGCACGCCACTTGTTGTCCTTTTAATGACACAAAAGACCTTGACATACTATTTCCCGCCTTATCTACATGGTCCATAGGACTGCTAGCTATTCTAAGCACTTTAAAGCGCTGCTTTAACACCTTGGGAAGAACGGATAAATATTTGAATTGCCTTGGACCCACGGACACATGGTTCTAACGGGTGCTGTACTTTGGGGTGTTTGCTGATCCTCTGGGCGAATCGTGTTTCTTCTCGGGAGGATTAACCAGTGCGAATCCCATTCAGTATAACCCTGCTCGGTGCTCGGAAATGACAGGTTCCCCAGGCGATTATTACTGAATGCCGCTCTTCGTCGCCTTGTGCGTGTCACTTTGCACAACCCGCATCTCACACGGTGTTTTGACTTCTGATTGGGTGAGAAAGAATCATAGATATGGTCCCTGTTGGAATGAGTAATTATCTTTTAATGATCTCCGCGACAACGCTTACCGATAGGTTCGAACAGTGGAGATTGTTACCTCGTGGTGCCTCGTTGCACGATAAGATGAAATTGCATGCGTGACGAAGGCAAGAAATTGGAAAGTACTCATGATACGTTGCGGAAAGCCGTGCACTGTTGAGGGGATACGATACTACTTAATGTTACACCTTAGCTTGTCGAAGCTCGATATTCAGTTACTCGCGGATAATTTAACGCCCACGGACCTCTGATTTCTGGGCCATTGCTCATGCATGTTCGGCTATTCCTCCATTAGAGCGATACCGGAACCGTACTGCGGCGCTCCGCATAATCTCCCCCAATCATTAATGAAAATGCCCACAGCACGCAACGGAGTCTAAAATTCTACTTCTATATGCTATTACCCTATCTTCTCCTTTGCCTGCTCCTTCGCGAAGCCTCACTGGGATTGGATGGAATCGCACTTTATTCGCTTCAGACTCTTGCCGATGACCCGGATGGTTTTCTGCGACCGCGAGAGAGCGATCTGGATTATGACGAGTGTTCACAGCACTGTGTAACATTGAATGACGCCGTCGACGCAGTTCACATCTCTAAACGTAAATTCGTCGGTGCATGTTCGGAGTCTGTTGTAAAACTTACATCATCACCCTCACTTTCTGTAGCTCATGCCCGTTCAATTGGGTACTGAGTCTCTACTGGCATGTGTGAGCATGTATAGTGGCTTTTGGTCTCCCACTGCTAGAAGAGAACCGGAAGAGATCCTAATGATAATCAGTTCCCATTTGGCGTAGTTCTCCTAGATAAGATGGTCAACCTGAACCAAGTCGGGAGACGTAGGTGAAGATGTAAATTGCTACGCTGATCCTCCGAGTCAATTATTGTCAGCTCTTATCCTAATGACTTATATCAAGTTATGAATACATATTCGATATCATGATTCGGCACGAGCGTGACAATATGCGCCCGTGACAAGCGCGACTCGCGTATGCATCCCTTTGCCGCGCGACGGTTGCGCCTCTTGCAAATCAGCCATGACCAGGATGACCTCCTTTCTTTCAATGCTTCCATTACGAACAAGATGAGACTGCTGGTCATCATGCAGAGGCTTACGTGCGGATGCGTCATTATCTGCCGTTATATCATCGCCGTTCCCCAAATTGTATCTCATCTTAAACTTCCGAGGACGCCGTCTCCTGTCTCCGCTTTTTTCGCGCGTCAGTGGCGTTTTCCAGGTCCAAACTGAGCATCTCCTTCTGCTCAGGCTAGCCCCACTCGTCTCAACTGAATGAATATGCCTGGCTGGACCGCTGATATGAACGAACTCATTTGCGAGTGTATCGGTATGGATGCGTCTATTATTGCGTGCAAATCGGGCACTTTTCTACCGAGTTTGCACTTTTACCGTTTTCTCTCTTCGCTGATCTTGATACTGCAGGCGCCTGACCTGCCCGCGGACTTCTCTCCCTCAGGGGAAGGATCGCGAGATGTGCTGCAGAAGTACACGCCGTTATACGCGTGACCAAATGCATCGTCCAGATTTAGTTCCGTGTCTGTCGCTTTATAATGTCATTCGTCATTGGCTGGTCCTGTTTTCGTATTTCTCTTCGCGCCCGTTATATATCGAAGTTAAAAATTAATAAAATAGTGAATGCCGTGACACAAATGAAGCCAAGCGTACAAAAACTGATGCATTTAAACAGGGATATAAGGCACACGCCGTATGTCAATTCATTTTGTCCCATTCAAATCCTCGCCCTGATGACCATTCCCCCACAAACTTCCTGATCCGGTTTGTATCCCGTGCTTCCTTCGGAGGTTCTATGCGCTCAAATGCTGATCGTGAGCGTCATCGGTTTCGGCCGACAAGTTCTTCTTTACCAATATGCACTCTTACACTAGTGGTAGTCCATGCCATGCCAATGCTTGCACGCTAAATTCTTCCATTTGAAGCTCAGGTGATCGAAGCCTACCTGGATATGCGTGTGTAGTGTCATCGTTGACCTGGATGACCTGCTCTAGACCTCAATTCTCCTTGATCCCAGCAACTTGTAGGAGGGAGGGAGACGGAAGCTCTTGATACTCAACGGCGTTTTTACCTACGATAAGCACCGTACAAGCCCTCTTTCTCGCTCTTTTGGCTTCCCGGTGGCTTGTCTCCGCGAGGCATACATACGTTCGTCCGGCGATTCTAAGTGCACTCCGCCTCCTCGGCTCTTGCCTGATGAAACCTCGATCACACTGGTACTCCAAATCCGTTGTTCGTATCTTCGATGCTTCCTAGCAATATGGCCCCGTTCGTCATCGTTCCCTGGATAAGGAGTCTCGACCCATCCTCCGCATGCTTGATGTCCGGTTTCATAACTCCCGCCCTCTACAAGAGTCCCTTTAATCTGTTTCTAGGAACAATCTTCTTTTGCTTGTATCTTCTCAATTCACCATTCCGTATTTGCCCAACGAGGGGTTTCTGCTCCCGCGAAAGGCAGCACCTGTTCCGCATAAAAGTAACTGGCCAGAAACTTTTCAAAAGGACAGAATGAGGAGAATTTTTAATATTTACTGTTGCGACTCCTCGGAAATTGCAAATATCTCTCCAGCTTTGCATCCTCCCCACGGCGCCCCATTGCCCCAATGCCAACATGATTCAGAATCGGTCATGATAGTTCTGAAATCAATACTAAGTACTTGACATTGCCTTGACTATTTGCAAGATGATTTCCGTGTGCAGGATGAAACACAGAGGGCTATCTGATTCTGAGAGCCTATGGCCCTCCAAACGTAATATGTTACGATGGTACTTCGGACCGGCTGTGGTCACTCCACCCGCATGCGGCATAAAAGCTCTTCTGTGAATGGATTACTCTTCTGCATTATTGCACTTCAAGGAGTCCATTGTCCTGGGATTGTGTGCAGAGGTAAGGACGATTGCAAGGTCTGGATACTAATTGTTGGGGTCAATTACACGGCTACGAAGCGGATTGTCTTCCTTGGGGTTGCAAGAAGCTAGAGGCGATTGAGAAGAGCCATTCCCGAGGGTATCGTCTATCCCCGCCGGTATTTTTGTTTGTGTCTGGCTAACTGCGTCAAGCTCGTGCAGGGTGATCGGTATTAATCAAGAGAAATAACTTTGCAGTCCAGATGGCAACAAAATGTCATTGTATCTGATCTCAAATGCTTGCACAACTCCTCGGCTGAAAATTATGTTCTAGCCAGTGAATAGCAAGGGAATGTGTTCTGAGGATGTTGTTGCATTCTATACATTGCTTTCTGCCTTGCTTTTTTTATTCTTTACATTTAGCCGCTTTGAGTCGTAGTCAGCCCAGCCTCACACGGTCCGTTCTCCAGAAGCTGGCGACCAACATCAAACATTTACATCTTCCGTGATTCCAAGCTAACTATGCGGGGAGTTGGATAATTCTTAACCATGAGGATTTACAGACGACGGGCCGGACTGAATCATGAAAGGGAAGCGATCAGCTATATATTTCGCGGAATCTTTAACCTCGATGTGTAGGGAAAGGATCAAAGTACAAGCCGCCGAACGCTATCTTGGCCAGGCTCGGGTATGGATGCTATGGACTCTAGTTATGTGTGAAAACACGTTGCTGAGGATTTTAAAGTAGGCTTAGTTAGCTCTGACGAAAGGATTGAAACGATGGGGATGGTGGGATTTCTTTCCTTTTGGTTAACTTGGCTGTTTTGATGGCCCTCCGATGCTTCACCGAACTCGATCCGCGGCGTGGGATAGTTGATGGTGTTTGCTATGTCTTTTGTGTACAACCATCGGTACACCTGGAACACTTGCAGACTGCTAGTACTAGACACGTTTTCCTTGGGTTCTTTCTAATCTCCTATATGGGATGACAAAACGTCAGGCACTATCTGCATTGATCGTGGATAACCTGAACCGAGATAAGTATTGGTATTAAAATAGACAACACTTGCTAGGCGCTGCTCATACAGCTCGATAGGAATGTCATAATACAGAACAGTGGAGAACTGAGTCTCAGAAAAATAGTGAGCTGTAGAGTCAAGTCTCAATTGAGTGCATCTCGGTCAGGTGAACTACACGTGTTCTAGTTCCGTTGCGTCGAATGTGTCAGGTCTCAGGAGGGAAAGAAAGTATCGGTGCGCATGCATTAAGACGAATATCGAGTCCTCGGAGGCCACGAGCGGTCTCCGATTGACATGTAATACAATACAATACAAACCATGAATATATCATATTCTATTTACATAGGTCAATTGAGATTATGAGAGAGATAAGTAAGTGGTTTCAGTTGGACTAAGTGCAACCCTGCCACCATGGTTCCACTTCTAGTGTAATTCTGGTGCAGTTCACGACTTACCGAGTGTACCGATTTTGATCAATAAATACTCACCCGTTTAGTTTTCTTCTCCGTCCGGCAGTTCCTGACCAGTTCATCGGCGCAAGCCAAATAGTAAGCTGGGGCTTGCGTGTTATTAGGCAGTTCGATTACTATTTATACAAATATTTCTGTATTTAGTAACCAAGTGATTTGTAACGTGTGTAAACGTCAATTACTTTCTCTAGATCTCTTCTTATCGGGAACGTGGTGAGTCTAAGTAGCTTATGCGTCGTTGAGACTTCCGTTACGCCGAGTTGGCCGTCTCACCACTCTTCACCTCCTGTCGCCGACTCCGGGACTTGTACTCGGCCTAAACATTAACACAATGGCTGATCCTTAGCTCGGTGTTGCTTACGCTATTCCATTATAACTAGGCACGACCTTTGCACTTACTCGGCTAGTGCCATGAAATCTGCCCGGACGGTAAATTCACTACTGATCAAGCTGATGATCGGGCAACGTATCTCCGTCGTATGTTCACACATTTGCACCCACAGGGGCAAGTAAGCTCAAGTGCAGCTTCGCAAATGGAAATGTATATTATAGTAGAGTGAGTCACCGCGCTCGGCATGGTCAGATGAAGAAAACTTGTTTAGCTCGGCATGCATATGTGTGGGATGTTTGTGCATAAAGTCGACCGCTCGGTACGCCTAGGCCCTTTGCTTGATGATGGTTCCGTTCTTCTAGGACCTGGAAGCTTGAAATCGATCTTTGTGTGATTTTTGTTGAATGGTTTCCCGGTCTATGCACTTCGGAGCATCTACCCTTACGAGCTCTAATTTTTAGTTGTTGCTCATGTGGCGGATCAGAGTGATTCTTAGGTTCCGAACTGTGTATTTGCTCAGGAAAAGCATTGTTTGGTTGGTTTCTTGGTGACATCCCAACACGGAAGAGATAGTGCTTTAAGCTTTAAGTTATCGCTGTTGCTGCTGCTGTATACAAGTCTATTCTTTGACCGATGTTGCCACTGCCGCTGGTTATGAATCACTAGAACGAAAAAATGAGAAGTATCCCTCTGCTTCGCTCTCACCAAGAACTTCAACGCATCAGCTTTCCCGAGGGCCAATAACAAATCGGAATGCCGTACTGCACTCGTTTTCTATCTTTCACAGATTGCCGTTTAATATATGTCCTGGTCACATCCGACTTATCAACATCGGCTCCGCATAAAAAGTTTTCGTCGAAAAGATAAGAAGGAAAGAGAATAGAACTTACGGTTGTATGAACGAAGAAGGATTTTGAGTTTCATTCTACAGCCTGAACGCCGCCGTATGCGGGTAGAATCTGGCATGCGTCGGCCCACGTTATGTTCCCCTGTACCAAATCAGTAACAACTGAGATGACTTGGTCGATGTCACCGATTAATTGTCCTGTTGTGTCACGTTCACTACATTTGAGAAATAATGGCATCAGTACGAAGAAACCCCCTGAAAAGCAAATGAAGAAAAGATACCCACCGCAATGTCATGGTCCGTTTCTGCACGGCTATAAAATGGAAGCGAACGTAAAAAAATTAGCCTTCTGACTTTTCGTGCATGAGGAAGGTCATGTGCGTACATGCGAAGTCTAGAGTCAGGCCAAACGGAGTGCCCAACTCGTCATTACGAGCGTAGCGCTTTCCGATGGAAGTGTTGGAATCATCAACGCGTGAGTAGACACCGGCCTTGCGAAGTTTCAGAGCTATCGGACGTCGTCACGTGGCGTCATAAGAGATCACATAGTGTCACCGAAATCCGGAACCGGCGGAATTGTCATTAATGAAGAGCAAGAAACGGGAGGGAAGGAAGAAAGTTGGCCATTTGGAATTAGCAGATGAGCTATGACGATGCAAAAGGAGAATGTGACTCACAGACTTCCCGAACGAGCGGGTCAAACTCTTCTCTGGCACTCAGCGGGACGATGAGCACCTTCGTTGGGGCAATGATAGGAGGAAGCGACAGGACCTAGAATAGTGGTTGCGTTACAGAAAGTCAATCACACGACCGCTTCAAACGCCACTTAATGAAGTGTGTGGGAGGAAGATTAGACGTACTCCGCGTTCAACATCTTGTTCACGGCTCCAGAAGCTGTGCTCGAGGAGGATGTACAGTATACGGCCCAGACCGAAAGATGGTTCAATGACGTTCGGGGTGAACTCTCGAACTGGGAAGATAGGCGAGTTAGTTGGGATCAGCAGTCAGCAGACGCACTCTCGGTGAAGTTGAACAATCGTCATCGCTCACTTGATTGCTTAATTGTCTTGCGCTCGATTACCAGATGATCCGGTATGAGAGTGAACTCCTTGCCGTCCGCCGATATGACGGTCGAACTGCACCATAAGCGGACATAAAATTCAGGGGAAATTCCCACTTTATCCGACTAGCAGCGCAACACACTTACCCTTGCGCGAGTTCTCCCTGTATTTTCGCCAAACCTTCTTCGGTCAGGTCACTGATAGCCTTCTGGATGGCAGCGGAGTCGCGACCGAATGTCTTCCCGAAGTTCTTCTTATTGAACTCCGGTACGAGTTTCTCGGTCACGATAGGTACTTTCAAAGCCTGGCGTACGACAAGCGGATGGCCAGTCTTCGCCGAGTGAACAGAAAGATCATACGCCGCACGATCCGCACAACCCACACATTCTGTCCAGCCCGTAGCGTTATGGATCTCCGCATCCCAACAGTCTGTCGCATAATGCGCCATCTCATTCGCCATATGCTGCCGGAAGCGCAGGCGCGCTGGGTCTATGCCGATCTTGAGTAGGAAGAGCTGCACTCGCGCAAGGAAATAGCCGAGAGTCTCGTTCGCAATTACGCCGCTTGCGACTGCTTCATCGACCGTCATGTGTGTTAGGTCTGTTCGGCCACTTGCTTGTACAGCCCTGTCCAATAAAGCAAGCTTGACGTCACGCACATCCGAGAAGCGTTCATGCCTTTTGTCCTCGGGATCAACGTAATGCTCGATCTCGGCCATTGTGAACTCGCGCACACGCAACAATCCAGCTCGCGGGGAGATCTCGTTTCGGAAAGATTTGCCGATATGCGCGGACGCGAAGGGGACACGGCCATTGTTGAACTCCAGGAGGCGAGAGAAGTTTAGGAAGTGGCCTTGCGCGGTTTCAGGCCGAAGATAGCTGACCAAAATGCTGTTAATGCGAATTGTGGAGCAAGATAAAGACATAGACTCACCCAGGGTGTTGTCCTGTAGGACCAATACTGCTGGCAAACATGAGGTTGAACTGCTGGGGTTCACCGACTTCATTGCCAGTGTCGGGATTGGTGATGTTATGTTGTCGACATAGTTGACCGAGCTCGGGACCAGAATAATTATCCAACTGGAAGCAGTATTATTAGACTTCTTACGAATCCAACGGAATGTTATGACAGAATTGGGAGGTTGGAAACAATGGTAGTAAACACCAGCAAAATTGTTGGGAAATGACAATTCCAGAAGCACGTGTACACAACTTTCATGCTTCGAAAAGCAAAGCATCGTACTCACCTGGGCAAGAATGCTCTCGTACTCCTTTACCACAGCGTCCTCAAGTTTTACAGCTGTCGTCTTGATCTTCTTTTTCCTCTTCTTGTCATCTTCCTTGACTGGACCAGCAACTTGCCCACGCGCCTCCTTGTCACCCACCAAACGTGCCTCAAGAACAGCCTTTACAAGATGGTCTGCCCGCAGAACATCTCCGGTTTTCGTATCTTTAACCATCCAATCGGCAAAACGTGCAACATGTCCAGACGTCTCGAAGACGGGAGCGGGAGTCATAATAGTAGTATCAAGCTCTAGCATGTGTTCCTCTACGATGAAATGCCGACGCCATTCTGCGATTATATTTGCCTGTAAAGCAGAGCCTGGTGGGCCGTAGTCGTATAGACCGGCCACGCCACCGTATATTTCGAAAGCAGGTGCATAGAAGAAGCGTCTATTGAGAAGCGCATCGAGACGCGTCTTGTCAAATGGATGCGCCGTTTTGTTTACGGTTGTCGCTGCCATATCAAAGTGAGTATACCGCCGTAGACAAGAACGAAAGTTAGATATGCGTTGGCTTGCTGCTAGTCGTGGACGACAGAGGGAAGGAAAGGATATACGATGCTGCATGCGCTCGAGTCACGGACGGACAACCAAACCGAGAATTTATTTACTGTACTGGCTTCGTATCTCGTCGATCATCCGCATTTTGCCGAATTTATTCCAGACAGAGAAAACAGAATAAAATACAAGTCTCACAAAATACTTTCTTCACGCATCTTATCATCTCAGGCTGGATATATGGACCTAGCTGTACTAGAACTGGTCCTTGTTTAAGTGTATGTCACTCAAAAACTATGTATGAACTTTGAGGACAGAAAACTTTCCTTTTTGGCCGTGCCTTCAAGATTCACATCTTCCGTCTGGACAGATATGACAGATATAATCCAAGGAAATGTACATAGTATACCGAGTCTCAAAAGTCACATCTCAACTCTCCATGCTCCCATCGGCACTCTCGTCGTCCGGCTCCAGTAACATGACAGGCCAATCGTACATCTCTCCGCCATACGCAACCCGACCGCGTAGAAACTCGCGGAATCCGGAACGAATGTACATCGGCGTAGCATCAAGTGTCGATTCGAGTAACATTGGAATACCTTTAGTTGAGTCTGGACCAAGTTTCTTGGATAGTTCGATGCAGTGACGGAGGAGAGCACCGCCAGCTCCGATACCTCGGTACGCAGGGTGGACGAACAAGAGTTCACTTTATGTCGTTGGTTCAATATTTGAAGCAGCACCATCAAGAGTAGTTAGCTTCAAGATACTAGTAGCATGAATGATATTTATACGTACAGAGAGATATAGACTCTCCTGTGTCGTTTTCCAATTCTTTGCGTCCTCGAATGACTTCCTTTACGAACATCCTCCAAAACGTATAATCCGTGCCGTCGGCTTCGGAGCCTGATATCAACGTCGATAATCCTTTGAGCGTCGGTTTCACATATTTCTTATGTATTTCTAACGCAGTTTCCTTCGCGCCTTTTGGACCAGAGAAGGATTGTTTGCTTTTCGGTAGCCTCAAATACGCCATCCCTATAGGAACGTTCCGATTCTCATTCTCCGAGTCCTGCTTAATTTCAGCCTTGATCATCACCACCGCCTCGTTTTTCAGCAACTCGTCGTACTTTCGAAGTGTTGACTCGAAATCTGGCCAGCGGCGCACAGGAATGCCTTTCCGCACTAAGTCTGCGCGAAACGGATGTATTCGTCGGGCAAGTGCATCTCTCGTGTTTATCCCGGTAAAAGTAAGTAGCTCGGCTTCGACGAGTGCTGGTAGATCCTCAGGGGTAACCAACGAGGTAACTGGTTCTGGTTGAGCAGTTGGAGCAATCTTGCTCAATCCCATCTAATTTGACTCGCTTCAAGCGTTTCGAACTTCGAAGTAGACGACGTGGCCGACTGTGCGGTATTGACAATGTAGGAGTTGAGGATAAAAGTAAGGTTCGCGACGCTTGATCAGAGGATTGCACTGGAGGTCTTCACTTTCGACAGCAGATGCAGATGCAGTGCTAAAGAATCAGATCGGGTTTGGGCGGAGAGCTCAAACAATTTGGTTGCTTGAACTGTTACTGATTGCAGTGTGATTTCCGACAAACACTTTCTTAAAGGTGACTCTAGGACATGGATATATAGTATTATATACATAAGATTCATACTCATGCTATTACTCAAGTTTTAAACGATAGGAGTGGATCAGGATCAAAATAGCAAATAAAAGAATTCTAATCAATTCTGAGAATGATACCTCAAAAATCTAAAACTAATTCATAGTTATCTGTTAAAGAGCTTCTCAAACAAAGATGATTTTACAATGACCGGTTAAGTGAGCTTTACCTTGCAAGCTACTGAACCAAATTTATTTATTTATATTTATTTTTTAAAACATTACTTCACAAGAAGTATAACGAAGGCAGACGGTGAGGTCATCAGTACATTTTGGTATTGTGTATACCTGTCAAATCGCTTCCTGCAGATAAATTCATAATTTGAGATGTTAGATTGTCTGTTCAGTTCCTTGACGTTTGGTCGACGATGTTGTCCCAGAACGACTGTAGGAATTTCCACCGAAGAAAGGGGTTGCACAGTGCTTTGCGTTGCAAATTGAATGTATGAATTCTTTTACACATCAATCTCCTGTAATACCACGCCCAAATTGGGGGAAGTAATTGGAATGCGTGTTAATGTGCACCATAAGATAATCTGATACAATATAAAGGATTTCAAACTTGTTCCAGGAATGAGAATGGAAGATACTCACGAAGGTACAGCACAGTAACAGTTGTGCATCTTAATCGGTCAGTCTCGAAAAGATGAGAAACGTCCTTTGGGCTCCGAGGACCAGTCTTAGAGGATGTATTCAGTGGTGTTTGAGAGTAATTTATACTGTAGAATCTGGAATTAGAAGGTAGCAAAAACGTCGAAATCAACGCAAGGAGATAGTAGGGGAGCTATTCTTGCCGTTTAAATCTAGGAAAACCTTTATAAGACCTTGTGAGATCCTAAATCCACGAAAGGTGTTGTAGCTGTGTCCTCCTTGGGAGTTGGGACCTCGTGTCACATAACTGGCTGGCTGTTCAGTATCGCCTCTCTTTGCTTGGCAAGTCGCCACGGAACGGCTCCCCATCGCTCCCGAGAGATTTACCACCGTGTCATCTTTATAAGATGTTTCCCATAAAAGTCAGCAACTGTCTTAATGCGATATAACTCTGAGAGCGATATCCCATGGCTGTGGAACCCCGTCTGATACTTAATTGGGCAGAGATGAAGCACCGGCGTTGATTGAACGCAACTCTGACGTTAGAGGGTGGAATGAAACGTGTGGGAATGGATAAGGCCGACAAGCCGACGCACGGTCAGTGTTAGGGCGAGAGATGAGCCGTAGTTACCACATCTAACCCGTGCTCCCACGTGACATGACGAATCCGATAACTTACTCGCCCCGACCGCTCACGACTTTCACTCTCATCTCTCTCTTCACTTTTGACTACCACCACCACTGATCCAAAATGTCGACCTCCCTCGACCAGCTCAAACAGACTGGGACTGTTGTCGTCTCAGATTCGGGTGACTTTGAGTGTGAGTTGTCCTGCTTTCTGATAGCATATAGTCACCTCGCAACGAGTTCTCCGCTTGCGGCACTCGAGATATGTTACCACAGTGATGCTGACCATGCTCTTATTCCAACAGCTATCGATGTATACAAGCCACAGGTATACATCCATTTGCGTAGGGTCGTAGTCAGTTATACTAAGATGACGTTGAACGATAGGATGCCACGACCAACCCATCGCTCATTCTCGCAGCGGCCAACAAGCCTGGTTATTCTCGCCTGATCGATACCGCCATTAATGCTGCAAAACAGAAGGGCGGAAGCCTCGATAACCAGGTCGAAGCTGCACTCGATCGATTGGTGCGTTTATCCACTTCCCATCGTTGGCGTTACATCATCACGGACCACTAACTGAAATGGTCCCCCCTCCCCAACAGCTTGTCGAATTTGGCAAGGAGATCCTCGCTATTATCCCTGGTCGTGTTTCAACAGAGGTTGATGCTCGTCTATCCTTTGACAAGGAGGCTACCAAGGCGAAGGTATGAGATCCGTCGAGTCCTTTGATTAATGCGTGTAAATCTCATGCGGCCGTCACTTCGACGCCCTAGGCCAAGGAACTTATTGCTCTTTACGAATCCGTTGGCATCAAGAAGGACCGTATCCTCATTAAGATCGCATCGACATGGGAGGGTATCCAAGCTGCTCGCGAGCTTGAACAGAACGACGGCATTCACTGCAACTTGACACTACTCTTTGGTTTCTGCCAGGCTGTTGCGTGCGCTGAGGCTGGTGTTACCCTAATCTCTCCCTTCGTAGGACGTGTGAGTATTTATATCTTTATGACAATCTGTAGTGTTCAGCTCTGAACACCGTTGATTTCGTAGATCCTTGACTGGTATAAGAAGAGTACTGGAAAGAACTACGAGGGTGACGACGACCCTGGTGTCCAG
Organism: Fomitiporia mediterranea MF3/22; assembly: GCF_000271605.1. Lineage (NCBI taxonomy): Eukaryota > Fungi > Basidiomycota > Agaricomycetes > Hymenochaetales > Hymenochaetaceae > Fomitiporia > Fomitiporia mediterranea. The sequence goes on from NW_006760386.1 coordinate 8,887,132, forward strand.
TCCGTCAAGCGCATTTTCAACTACTACAAGCAGCACGGATACAAAACCATCGTCATGGGTGCTTCGTTCCGTAACGTACGTACCATCTTTTTATTCATTTATACTGGTTGTATGTCTGACTTCGTCCCGTAGAGTGGCGAGATCAAGTCCCTCGCTGGTATTGACTTCCTCACGTACGTATATGTTCCAGTCGCCCCATTTTTTTCATTAACGTCTCGTTCCTATCGTATTCCAGTATCGCACCCGCTCTCCTCGAAGAACTTAAGAATTCAACGGACCCTGTACCAAAGAAACTTGACGCTGCACAAGCTGCACAGGCAAACCCGATCCCTAAAGTTTCCTTCATCGACAACGAACCTGAGTTCCGCTGGGAGTTACTGCAGGAACAGATGGCGTTTGATAAGCTCCATGAAGGTATCAAGAAGTTTGCGGATGATGCGGTGACGTTGAGGAAACTTCTGCGCGAGAAGCTGTCTGCCTAAGTGCTAACGCCAAAACGATGGCAGTCTGGTGAGGCGTAATTGTAGAACGCGAATTCTTGTATCGCTGGGTGCATGCATAAATGCAAACCAATAGAACGCTAAGTATAGTTTCGGAGCGATTCCATGTAGCGAGGCTGAAAACAATACGAATAATTTCATGTGCTACTTACTGTTTACAATTCATCATCCTTGCAAACTTTTGAAGCGCGTAGAAAAGCCATCGGCTCAGAACTACTTTGGACACCAAGCTATGACACTCTTGAATCCTACGACATCAATGTGCAAACCTGAAATCCAACCTCCGATTTCCAACATCCTTCGTCATTGCCAAATAATGCGACTGCTCTTTAGGCGTCATCTTATCCCACACCCTCTCCCTCTGTCTATTCCTCCACATATAATACAACTTCGTGCCGGGATACAGAACGCACAGATTCACTGCACTAATGGTGATCAATATACGATTACCTCGATGGTACCGTGGTGCGTCATCAGCGCGATAGATATTGGCTGAGATGATTGCTGATGCCTGAACGAACATGTTGTAGAGTGAGGCATTGACAGTTCGGCTGGCAACTGCGCCGCTGTTACGTGAACACCAGCCAACTTGGATTGGATGTGTATATGGATAGGCTAGGAGCGCTGTTGCTAGGCCCTGTGAAATGCATTAATACTGGACATCGTTTCGTCGATACGAATAGGAATGATAATTACGTAGAATAACCAAGGACTTGGATTCTCAGGAAGACAATATATCGCGATAAGGAATGGTAAAGCCCAAAGGTCCTCCAGCATTGAGACACGCGCACGGTCATTTACTGCCTCAGAGAGGAGTGTAACAAGAAACATGCTAATCAAGCCAAGCACTGTTGAGGGAATCACTAGCAGATTGGTCTCAAACGTGCCGAACCTTGGTAGAATATTGGCATCGTTAAACAAATTGGAGTTGCAGGAGGAGAATTTTTGCACACCCTAGGTTCCGCAGAGAGAGCGTGAGATATGCATTAGGTGGCGCTACTGGAATGCCGAACGTCAGTCCACTGAACAAGAGGAATGGATTGTCAGCGAACGGAAATTAATCCGATTGCAGATTCTGAACGTACAGGATGTACACCGGCCATAGATCATAGTCACAAACGGCCATCCAGAGGCGTTTAAGCGACAGACCCTCTCGATTATGCATGTCACCTTTTGTCGGGTCGTCTCGTAGGATACGTGAAACGATAATTGTTTCCTCTCGCTCGGTAAACCAGCCATTCGGACGAAACCACGTGCGGCTCTGCGTTGGCGAAGGTGGCATCATGAAAAAGGTGCTTATGGCAATGGCAAGTGTGATCGAACCCCTGTTATTCTTCAGTCAATATAATATCAAAGATCTCGAAATCGATGAAGAAAGGATGATATGTACTCGACCAGGAACAGCCATCGCCAACCTGCTTTCCCAAGGTGTCCACGCAAGTGCAGAACACCATAGGCAAGGAAACTTGCAGCTATCGAGCAGAGATTTGATGACATCCAGAACAGTGAAAGTCGGATTGGGAGTTCTGTCTTAGTGTAGTAATCTGGGTGACAAGCACGTTGTTAGTAGAGTGGTCAGTGACAACGGATACGTAGAGGATTCACAAGAGAGGTAAAGAATCAAGTCCGGGATAAATCCGCCTTGAATGAATCCAAGAAGCGCCCGGCAGGCGAGAAAGCTTGCTCTCCCTGTCAAGAAGAATTGACCCATGGTGACGATAGCTAGTCCAACGATGAGGCTCAGGGACTGTCATTCACAGGTAGTGGGATGAGGACATACACCACATGCACATCTGCATTGGAATCCAGCGATCAGGGCCAAGCTGGGAATGGGTTACTTTTAACGCGTCGCGATTGGTAGCAAGAGAATCGTACGCGTTTGGAAACAAGTTGAGAGGGTAACTCCGCAGCTAGGAAGGAGAGCCTGAATAGCGAATTCCCCAAATTATAGTCATTTGTGGTCATGCGTAGGTCTCCAAGGATATTGTCCGTGTTTGCTTGGGAAAGGTTATTACGATCCAGATTGAGCTGAACAGAGTAACTCAGGCTCGAGAATGGTATCTGATGATAAGTATTAAAGCTTACAGCTGAAAAACTGATTGCAGCCCAAAGCATGACTCTCCAGTCGATCTTTCTGACAACTGCCTGCAGAAAACGCTATTACCGTTCATATACGGGGAACAATAACAATGTAGGGCATACACGTTCTTCAGCAAAAGTCCAACGCGCATCAGGATCAAATCGATGCAAGTTTTCGTATTTCTCTGTCGGCCAGTAATGCTTCGCCAGAACCGGATCATCAAATACACTTCGGCGCGTCGCAATACTACCGAGGTCCGCAGGCTGGAGATGCTTGCGACGGAAAATAACGTCCATAAAGCGGGGTTTCTCGTCAATAGGATCCTGTAAACCGTCATCTACACGAACGGAGTCCCCACTTGATGTCTTTGTAGCCGAGTACAGCTCATCTTTAGAAATGGAATTAATACTAGAGGAGAACGGCGAGGAACGGCGCGGTTGGTCTGCGGGAGTAACGGTCGCGCCGTCCTGGATTAGGGTCATGGTGGATTAAGAGAGGTGTAGATAACTGGTGGGAGGGATAGTAGGACAACTGAGATGCAGAGACACTTAAGTAGAGCTAAGGAGCATTTGATAGCTGGATATCCAGCAAATTGTCCCTGATACGCCATATTCTGCCATTGGCAGCAAGTCCAACGGAAGCGGATAATAAGAACAGGCACGGCACAGTCGCTAAGACAGGCCGGCATTCGTATACATATGGTAAAGAAGTATTCAAGCACAAGGAATAGCCTGTGGATAAGAGCACGCAGACGCTGGCGTGAATCGCGCAATAGCACTCCTGACGGTAGCCACCATACATTGGCTTTGATTTATCCCAGTGAAAGAGTCTTCTTATCGGAGGGGAGTACAGTAAATTAAGAATATTTGAAACGTTAAAAATTCGACGAATTCGGGTTTTTCGAGCTGGATCAAGACAATGAGACTGAATAATACGTAACGGCTTTGACCGATAGCCTGTTACCATGAGGAGCAACCACAGTACACAGTAAGTACACGGGAAATAGGACATATAGTTTCGTAGCTTTGTTACACCTTGAGATTGCCTGGTTTGCGCTGCGACATATTGGGCGATACAAAAGCAAGGTAGTGATTGAGCGCCTGTTTGCTATTTCGTCTTGCTCCCACAGTATATCCTGGCTAGGTGGGATCGAATTGCCGTTCCGTCGGTTTGCCGGGACGAGGATAAAGGTTAAAGAGAGAGAAAGGTGAAATTCGTCAAACAGAGCCGGGATGACGCGACACGAGTCACACGACACGAAATGCTTCGCACGTGATCCAGTACATTCGGGTACCACATGACACTCTAGAGTACTGTGTGCCACAGTAATAGCGGCAATTACTAATAGCCTTTTCTTTTTTGCTCTTTCAGCTATCACTGTAAGCGAAAATAGAATAATTGTTTTTATTAAATCATCAAAAAAGATCGCGACCCACGGCGTGATGGTGTGTGACAATACCTCAAGCGTGTCGACGAGAAATAAAAATCGTTTGTACTTTGCAACGTTCAGTGATCTTGGTTCAGTGAGTGGAAGTCTGGAAGACCAAAACGCCCTGTTTGTCCAGGGGCCAGAGAACAGTGATAACAAAGGCGAGGAGATGGAAGGGAAGACCAGACCTAGTTCACTGGTGGCAAGAGAAGGCTTGTCTGAATCTTGTGTCTTCATTCATGAACGCCCTTACTTACTTAAGTTTCCGCTGTTCAAAATCCGAAACGCAGAGGTGATGGGCCAATACATCAGGCGCCGACATAGTCAGAAGCCTTCCGAAAAGGCCACAGAGTCAGTCTTCACTCACTTATCCACTTGGCTTATTCCTCACATAAGCATGCCCCATATCAGTGCTGGGCTCCCATCTAGTGCATCTGAAGGACCTGCATCAGGCTCTGCGTTCAATGGTTCTGTTCACACGCCTGACAATGACGAAGTCGAGAGCCAATCTGTCCCCAATCCTAATGCTGCTACTGAGCAACCTCTAACAGAGGAGGCCGCAATGCGCCACGTTACGTTTTGGCGCAATGGTTTCAGTTTCATGGACGGACCGCTCCTGAACTACAATGATCCTGCTAATGCAAAGATCCTCCATATGCTTAACCAAGGGTAAAATCCAGTCTCATTGGACAGCATAGACTATATTCTAAAATATATTCTGGTATATCCAGGCAGGCACCAGCCGATCTCTTGAATGTCATTAACGGACAGCTCGTCGAACTTCACGTGGTTCGCCGCATGCAAGAAGACTATACTGTACCTGACTGTAGAGGTGCAGTCCAGAACTGAGCGTGATGTTAATGAGTGTGGGACTCTGTCCCCAAGTAGGTTTAGGCATGAGTTTGGGGATAGGCTGGGATAAGTTTAGGATTAGGAAGTAACTCATATATTTTGTGGAGAGTGATTTGAGCATAGGACTTAGAAAGATGCTGATAGAGACCATAGGGTCATACCTGTCCAAAAAGGTGCTCCTTTCCTTACGCCCAAACTAGCCAATTGCGGAGTAAGAAATTTCTGTTATTTTCCCTCGCGAAACTGAATATACAAATCACTGCATGCCAAAGAAAGATGAAGCATCTACACCCCGTTGAAATCTACAATAATGGAAGACAAAAGAGTGCATTTAATCCGGGAGAATCACAAACGACGTCCGGTTCGGGATCTCTGTGTTTGATGCCAGCAACGTCAGGTTCCCACCGTCACCCGTGCGTTCAAATACAAGTACTCCCGCCGAGCCTGCAACACCGCTCGCGACCAAGAAGCGATCATCATCACCAAAGAATTCCATTCCACGAATCTGGTCAAGTCCCGTAAATACGTATCCTGCGAGATCGACTGTACCAAATGGATCACGCTTGAAGATTGTAATTGCATCACCTCGCGAGTCCTGAGTACCCGTGTTACGATTCGACGTGTAGACGAACGATCCATTGAATGTATCCGAGACGGTCGGGATGAGAATCTCGCCTGCAGCAAAAGCAGCGCCTGCCGGTGGGTTCGGAGGAACGATAGAAACGTTGTTAATAAGCGTCGAAGTGCTGTTTGGTTCTGCAGGAAGAAGCTGCGTGGTTAAGGTGCTGGCTAGCTCGTGCAGCGTGTAGAGGTAGCCATCTAAGCAATATGTCACGGTAAGAATTTGGACATCTGGAAGCATATGTTTTGGGTCTGCTGACCTGCAAGCGCGATATGACGCGGCCCGGAACCTGACGGTTGTTCGATGAGACCTTGGATCTTCCACTGTCCCGGAGTATCCGGAGATTGCTTGACGAGACGCCAAATCTTGTCCGCGCCCTACGCATTTCATTAGAAACATGCACGCTAGAAGAGATGAAAGGAACATACAAGGTCCGGGACGAGCACCTCGTCGCCGTGCTCGACGGCCATATGTGGGTGAGATACAGGGGCCGGGAAAGCAATCAAGCCTGCTGACGAGGTGTCGAAATGCAGTGGATCGGACGTGGTCGGAATAATCATGCCATTTCCTGTATTATACTTCCCCAAATAACTTCAACGGCGCTTCCATTAAATCGCATTAAATACACTCACATTCATGATTGCGACCTGACCAGTGCTGAGAGGCACTGTAAATGCTGGAGAATCTCCACCAGATGCGACCGTTGAAACTTGTGGGCTCAAAGTTCCTTCACTATCTATTACAAAAGATTGCAAAGCACCAGGCGAATTCTCGTTAACAGCACTATAAAAGCCAACGTGTCAATCCGGACTTGTCGCTGAAAGAGACATATACGGACTCACTAAAGGATACTGCTATTTGTCGGGTGGAGAGATATCCACGACGGGTTCCCGCCCGTCTCAGACTGTCCAGCAAGACTCAGAGCATTGTTGTCCGAGTCAAAGATGTATGTCATAATGAAGGCGCTGTAGCCTCCGGCAAGAATAGTGAAGTTAACCATGGCCGTCCGGTCCGCAGAAATACCGTGAAGTAGGATGTACGCTGCACGCAATGAGCTCGTTTTATATCTTGTGGGCAATCTCAAATTAGAACCCACATCACAAGGCTTTTATTGTCCGGGCCTTCTGGCGAGTGATTCGGATATGCGAAAGAAGTCAGAGGAAGGAGTGCTGCAGCCGTCAGATAGGACCGCCGTCCGCGGAGACAATATTAAGGAAAGTCGGTGAGCGCAGCTCGTCGGCGTTCTTTGGATGAAGGAAGTAAAGCTACGTGGCTTGTGGGGCACTCCATCTTCGTTTAAGTATCCGAGGCTTGGCCGACCATGCTTGTCTTTGGTTGGAAAAGAACAAAACAAAAACGTGTAGGCGCATTACAGACTATCGACGGATTTGGCTGAGCGTCGATCGGCAAAATTGATCATCAGATCCGTATTCAGCCATCAATCTAACCTTGTTTCATTGCCGATGGTGGTCTGAGGCCTTTAGATTTGTGGTTCACTCTATCAACTTAGCTGAGGCTCAGACGTTGATGGTGAATTTCCGGGCACCTGCAATATCCCTGGAAGAGACTCGGCGGGATCTATCAACTGCACGAGTTATTTTTGTGCTTTGGTAGGAGGGTATTGCACGGAACCTCCGAGGTAAGGGAGACCGAAGTGGATATGCTCTATTGATAGAAAGCAAGTATAGACTATAAACTACCCACGGATCTACACTGTCCTTTGTTTCCTTAACTACAACGATACATTAAGTATTGGAGGATAAAAGGTGGTGCCCGTGGAAAGATAATGTTATTTCCTATTTTGGTGACGCCATTCATAGCAACTGCACAGTTAGTGCGTGCTGCACCATCTGGTCCATAACTTTATACACACTTGGATGTGAAGAAACGTTGGCCAAAGTATGCTCAGAAACACTTCTTGGGGGTATAAAGGAAAAGACAGGTGCAATAGTAATCAGTATACCAACAGACTGAATTGAAACAGTAGGGTCTGATCTTACTTTATCAGCATCCAATAATTAATACAATTTTCTCCCTAACAGAGGAAGACTCGAGGGAGTGAGTCTACAAAACCTTAAAACCACATGCTCCCGAGCAAAAAGGGCCAAGGACATCCAGGAAAAGAAAATTAGGATTAAAAGAACTGTGAGAAGGTTGAAAAAGATATGTGCTGCCACCACGCTGGATTGAACAACGGACCTCACCATGTCAAAGGATCTCTCCCTTGCGGGGAGATTCTATACGAGTGGCGCGCTCTACCACTGAGCTATAGCGGCCATTATGTATCAGGGTTGGTAGGCTCCATCGCCTCACGAAATATATGGGCTCGGATATCACTTCAAGTACAGACAGTCTAATTTAATGGAAAACATTCTTATGCCACAAAACTCGGGTTTTCTACAATGGCACGTCTGACCAATTTAGCAAGATAACTGTGGGACCGCTACTATGTAACTCAAAGCAAAGAGAAAGGTTACCCTATATACACAAACACGTGCCTCTATTAGACTGCAATTCACATTTGACACAAGGCAGCACATCGTTGGATCCTGCTGTTCATCCTTCACGGCGAGTATAATTGGCACAATCTGATATTTATGACGGCTTCTGGGAGCCCGATTTCTCCGCGAGGAGTGTAAGGAATCCATCAGGGTCGTCCCAGTGCCACTAAATGGAGAACAGTTTGTGCATTGGATCGAGTTCACAGGAGCCTACGAGGAAAACTCACAAAGTGATTCACGCCTTCTACAATTACGAGGTCCACTGGCCGCCTCTTATCCCCGATATGCGCAGCAATGTCTGATTCCAGTGACCACGCAGACCATTGTGTACTCCATGGAGAGTGCGTTCCGTAGAGATAGATCACATGGAGCTCGGGAAGAGGGATGTCGTTTGCGTTCGCAGAGGGATCAGACGAAACCTTGGAAGTAAAGAACAAGGAACCAGAGAGCTGGTCATAGATTGTCTCAGGTTGAACGATGCCGTAGAATGCCTTCTCGTAAGGGTGGACGTCAATAGCAGCAGCGAAAGCTTCAGGTTCGATGTTCATGTATGATGCGGCTTTGAATGTAGCTGCATCAGCAGGGGTGGACCCCAGGACTGGTGTAGGCAGAGCGAGCTGTTCAAGCGTGCGTGACTCTTGTGAATCGGAAGGTAGGCTGTAGTATGGATGCGTGAAGTAGGACGATATCCATGCGACAAAGGCCTTGTCGTGATCCTGCACAGGGATTTCGGGATCACGGAAGGGATGATAGGCGCCCGGAGGGTGCGGGTAACCAAGTGTGGTATATCCAGAATCTATTTGATATTTAGCAGAGCTTGAGGGAAGTTGAGCCTCTAAAACTTACCATATATGATGAAATTCTTCAAATACGGTTCAAGCTTGCTAATCAATTCATTGGGAAAGCTGGGAAGGTGTCGAAGAAATGCCAGTGTTGTGAGGCTACCCAATGACCAACCAAGGAGTGTCAGTCCCCCCGCAGTTCCACTTGTACCTCGCAGTGGAGGAACCTTTAGTTCATCGATAACCCATTCAAGGAACCTCGCAATTTCAAGTCCGCGAGCGTGTAAGAACCGCTTATGATCTGCGGAGTCCTTAGAAAAGAGTTGAGCAAGCTCTGCATGCGAAAGAGGTGTTGAGTTGGTATAATCCCTCCGGTTAAGTGCAATGATTCTCAAACTATGGGACGAGGCGAGAGGCAAAATGCGAGTGAAGATCTCTGTCGGGACACGTTTGTTGTCAGATCAAATTGTCAAAGCCAGTTGCGAGCTAGAGTGGAAAGCGGATCTACCCCACAGTGCTTATCTGAGCAATCAGAACATGACATCACTAGTACTCACGAGAATTGTAAGATAGACCATGGACAAAGACAATTGTTGCGTATGAATCGCTTGCAGGTGGTCCAGAATCGATGAGGGCAAGAGTGGTCCCAGTATCATCAACAGGTGCTTTCTGCATTGTCGCCATGAGGGGATTGATCAAGGAATTGTTCCATGCGAACGATGTAAGATGTGTCTGAGAGACTTCAGCTAGATTCAGTGTCTCCTGACCAATATAGCGCTACAGAGTTTGTGTTTCCGCGTAATCAATGCCGCCGTAAAACTTATGCAAAGTATCTCTATCCCATAGATGATAAGGTGATACAATAAGTGCCCGAGCACAATGGTTAGTTGTGTGTCGGATACCTCGGTACTCTGGATGTTGTTGGATGGATGGGAAGTCCTTGAGATTTGCGGGGAGGACGTTTGTGAGAATACTCCGCGCTCTCCGACGGCAGGGATAAGTTTCTGTAGTTTAATGTACTTAAACTCAGTTCCTGGCCTCAATTTACGCAAAAAGAGGCGTTATAGTGAGCGTTGGCAATCACTCACTCCCTTATACGTGGAGATGGTGGATCGACATGCAGAGTGCTGAGGTCAGGAAACAAAACAACACGGTTAATTAAGACTTTGTAGGGCAGGTGCGCAGACATTCTAATCGCTTTGCCGAAGACTTCTGGTGTCCATTAAACTACAGCGGGTCAAGGGAAGACCGTCCGCAGCAGGGATGATTGCTTATGGAAAGATTGATCCTTAGATGGTCCGCGGAACGCACACGTCGCGCGTGACTTGGAATTTATGCCTCGCGACCACAGCCCGTGCTTCTTGTCTTCTGCTATAAAATCGTGTCTCTCTTCATCCATGTCTCTGCCTCGTAATTTCACATCATGAAGCGATCGCTCCCGTCTGCGTCTGGCTTCTTGCTTCCCGAAGAAATTCTCGAACATATTATTTCTCTGGCACTCTCTTCTGACTGTCCTGCCGATCCACACGCGCCCAAAGCTTCTGCTCTTTCATTATTACTGGTCTGCAGGACATTCGATCGTATTACGAGACCTCTGCTGTATAGCTCTTTACACCTTCGTACACGTAGGCAGTCCGACAGGCTTGCAGAAATCTTGACTGCGCAGCCTGCACTTTGTGCATATATTCGCTCTATACGCGTCGATGGACCCTCTTCCAGTCGGGCGCTACTTGTTGCCGCCCATATCCTCTCTAACTCCTATGACTGCTCCAACCGTGTTCTCGATGTACTGGATGTCAGACTAGTCGACGAACGCGGCCATCTCTCTCATCGAGCTCTCACTGCATGTCAGGCGAAACAGGACCTCGAGCAGCTCAATTCCGCGCTCCGCGATGTACCGGACACAAGGCGTTTAATTATTCGTCAGGATGGATATCTCAGTTGCAACACAACTGTTTCATTCATTCACGCGCTCACCTCGGGCATCCGACATTGGCATAGCTTGGTCAGTGTTATTCTGCCTGTCTAAATTGTGCATGGCGCCATGGCCGCGTGCTCGCCTTAGTTCCCGGGGCATGTATACTGACACCCGCTTCCATTACTGTTTTACATGCATTCTATCCGATGTCACGCCGCGGTAACTCAACGCCGACTTGCGTTTTCGTAGGAAACCGTCGATTTGCGAATGAGGCCGCCGACTCCTATGCCATCACTAGGCCAACCTCGGCCTGATCCGTTCGCAAAAGCACTGTCTGAAGCTCCTAACTTGAGAGTGTTGAGAGCAAAGCAACCCACATTACTCAATTCATTTTTATTGGACGTCGCGAACAATCCTTCGTTGCAACGAATCGAACTCGTCAATTTCAGCTCCGACCTGTCAGATTTGGATTCGCATCCATTTTTCTCCCGTCAATTGCCCTTCATTCATACCGAGCGACATCACCATCGTCTCGCTATTTCTCCGGCACTGCATGCACCATTGCCGAGATATCCTCAACATGCCGCACGGGTGTGTATGCTTACATTCGGGGATTTCGGCGTCGATCCGGAAATCCTTGACGCTGCCACAACAAAACTCGAAATGCAAATTGCGGGTGAGCCGCAAACACTGTTCGCAAGCCAGATCAGTGCACACCCGCGCTTGTGCTCACTTGTTCGTGCGGGACGTCTGCAACTTATTATTGACCGAATGTTAATGGAGCGAAGTGAGCGTCGTTTGCGCGGAGATAGTTGCGAGGAAACGAGGCATGATACTGCAAATGCATTAGGAAGGCATTTGTGTATTTGTTCTGGTATCGATATGGGTCTACCTGGGCCGACTTGCAATGGTTGTCCTGCACTTCGAGCGGGTCTCTGAGGCGATGAATGCCGGCGTATAATTCTCAATGTAAAAAAAAATTCATCCATACATTACTGCTCATAATTTTGTATTTCCAGATGCTTATACATATCTCCTGCTTTTCGCCTCTTATTAATTCTAGAAATTGCAATCATGTATTGTTAAAAACGATATGATCATTGCATTCGTTGTTACGACGAGTCATTGGAAGCACAGGGCCTGGACATTGCTAAATTTACTCTGGTTCATACATACGTTTCCATCGCACTTTTGTGCATAGTCTGACAAGGCAATATATGTACATGTAGGCTTTATAATCAAATATAAGGACCCACCATATCCAAAAAAAAAGTGTCTTAGCAATAAATTCCAATACATTTTTGTGTTCGGTTTGGTGATGCATTCTTTATCGGATCCAGAGATGTCCTCACTGACTAAACTCATCGTTAGCTGGATATACGATTACATTTGTATATACTACATGATATAAACTTGACCACATTTTCCTCTCGAACATGAGTTAGTATTGACTCCACCACCACAAGTCTTCTAGATCCAAGGGCCTCAAGTGTGGATATGAAAAATTGTCCTGTTGACGGCTTTTTTTCTTTCCATTTTGTCCGTCATCCCACGTAAGTGTCGTTACCTTCTTCTTCGCCCAATTCTTCCTTGCATTCTTCAATAGAGCCTTCTGCTTCGTACTGAAGCGCCCCTCATCGGCCTTGATGGAAAATATTCCCGAAATCACCATGTCCTTCAGCTGGGTTGAACGCCTGATATCGATATTTCCGTAAACAGGTTTCCATTCATTCGACTCGAACTTGAATTGTAGCTTTAGCTTGACCAACATTGGCATATTGGTCGCATCTATACTCCGAAGCCTCCCGGATAGGTAAATGTTCTTCCATGAGAAATTCACTTTCCTCCAGCGGTGTTGTTGAGAAAGCAACGCCTTGATAATTCTCTCGGCAGTCTGGTGCATCTCGTCATTGTCGTATCGCTCGAGATCGCAATAGAAAGTGATATCCAAGGGGTACGTTTTGGACCTCTCAAGACAAATATTGATTCTATTCTCCATGTATTGACGCCGCTTCGCCCCTTCGGAACCATAAAAGCAAAACGAGAATGTATGCCACATTTCTGGCATGGAAATGGCTACGGCCCGCCAATATCGGCAGACGAGCGAGACAACACTAGGAGGAACCGGGATGAAAGGACAATATCTGGTGGGTCTCTGCTTTAAGCATAGCAAGAATATTTCTCGGAGAATCTCGGGTGGTACGTAGATCATCTCCTTCCGAGGCTGGCTCTGTGTTTGTTCAAAAGTCTATTTTGTCGTTCCAGGCAGGAATGTTAGATCTCAACGCATCGTAATAAAGGATACTCACAGTGAGTGGCTTTGTTTGTGATTCTTTGCGCTTTGAGCGTTTGTGCTTTCGTCTCGGCTTTTGGACTTTGTTTGCTAAGTTAACAGAACGCATGACAAGTATGAGGCGGCACTGAAAGCCACAACAGCACATTAAGGATCTACGTACCTTCTGGAGAGTCGGGCGGCAGCGTCTTTACTTCCATTTCACGTACGAGAACTCAAAATCTTAATCGACTAAAATATGTTATCGGAATCCGATACGTCTTCGATGTGATAGGGGATAGCAAGTGGAGGAGCCGAGGAGGGAAGTGAGACACGAAGATTCCTTCCTTTATATTTCAACCACGAGCGTACTTATAAATAAAGCAGTTGACCTTCGTGTGGCCCGATGGCGAAATGACTCTTTAAAAATTCAATTTAGACGAGTTGTTCTGCTATTTGATCCAATACAGTCATGTATATATTCACTTTCCAACGGATTCCACTTCAAGGCCATTCTGGGACGGCATTTGATTAAACTCGGAAACCAGCGGGCATGCGTGCACCTGGTGCAGGCGAATTCTTTGCACGAAAAGCACGCGCCATCTCTATGAATGGCACCCATTTAACGTGCTCGTGAGTATTTATCCATGTTATAAATCGTTCCTATAAGCAAATGATGTCCTTAGTTGTCTGTACGAGGCATGCGTACACGACGCATATTAAGAGGGAGGGAACATACCAGCATCATAAGAACGTGTGGGCGACTTCGCAAATAGCTTAATAAATCACCTCGGGGTAATTTGGGATTAACTCACCCGCTAGCATCTGGGTGAATAGTTATCGGAAAGATGAAGTCTTTCTCTTCTCTTAAAGGCAGAGAATACCAATTTGTGAGAACAAGTTTAAAGAGGGTAGAGGAGAAAGGCCTTACTTGTAGAAGTAGGAGAACGTATCCTTCCAGAGGTCCTCAACATCGCGAGTGTTTACCTAGATAATTTTGAGGGACGATAAGAGACCTTGTAGAATGAATAAAAAAGTGCATACCCAGCCATGCGAGTTGGGGTTGGACTTGACGAAACTGCACAGTGAAAATGACGACTCAGAAATTTTCATTCAACTACGAAGTTGATTTATCACATACACTAGAGGTGGAAAATCGTCAAGATACCTGATGTCGCCGTAAATTAATAAACGCTCATTCCGAAAATTGAGTTATGTGAGGGACACACCAGTTAGCTGGGATCTCCACCAATCCAGTTCCGTTTCCTCGTGTTAGCGGCTTCATCCATGTTTCTGCACGAGCATTATAGTCGATCGGTGTCCAACTGTCGCCCTCGCGCAAGTAATACGCCTGAGAGCTTGTTTCTCATTTTTCAAGATTGTCCAAGCGATACCTAGGTCAATCATGACTTACTCATGTGCCATGAAGGAATGGTCTACGGACACACTCCGTGTATCGTCACCATAGCTAAGACATGAAAGAAAGTGAAATGTTACCTACCATACTCTATTCCCTTCTGAAGCAATAGGTCTATGCCTTCGTTACTTGTCTCCCAATATGGAGCAGTGTTGCCTTTGGGTGGTACATCTCCACAGAAGTTGGTCAGAAGGTTATAAGCACGATCCAGCATATCGCGATGCTGCTCTGCATTCAAAGTTTTCTGGCTCTGTAATATCTAGATTTAGATGCTGTCATGAAGTGCTAGAATGCGCACAACCTCATGTGAGTAACCATGAAGACCGCTGATTGAAATGAGGTCAATATGTAACTGCATGAATAGTCGGCGTGTTATTTGTTGATCGTGCGCACATTTCATGTCCGGCATTGCGAACCGCGGCTATTTGCTCTGGAAATGTTTCTAAAGTATGCCCTACGTTGTATACCAACGATTAGAACGCAGCCAAACCGGGAGCTGTATGTCTGAAATATTGGTTGATATGGCTCTTATGCTCACCGGGGACGAACCACGTGGTCTTTATGCCGAAGCGATCGAATAATTTGAGGAGACGAGGGATGCCGACTTCTCCTGCATAGACGCCCTGCCATCCGGAAGTTTATCTCGTTCACTACAAAATTATTTACTGTGTCTGCTACGTACTCGGGAAATGTCTGTTGGGTTGGAACCACCGCCTCGCCCAAGCCTGATCCCGAAGAAGTCAGTCAATCTCTTCACCTGGAGAGGAAGAGAAAACGCAAGGAAGGTGTGGAGGAATGGGTTATAGCCGT
The DNA here is from genome assembly GCF_000271605.1 of Fomitiporia mediterranea MF3/22. Lineage (NCBI taxonomy): Eukaryota > Fungi > Basidiomycota > Agaricomycetes > Hymenochaetales > Hymenochaetaceae > Fomitiporia > Fomitiporia mediterranea. Next base: position 8,902,315 of record NW_006760386.1, read on the forward strand.
GCTCCTAACGTGAGATGGATGTAAGTAGTAAACGCACCACCCCGATACTGCATCGGCATCAACGCCGAATCCAACCAAGATTTCGCGTTTTGATGAGTTATCCATCTGGCGGTCCTTCGAGTATCAGTCAACGCTTTACGATCAGAAGGATGCACTCCACTCCAGAGCGGAATGCAAATAAATATGTGAGAAATTTGCATTGATAAGTATATAGAAATGGGAGTAAGAAGCAAGAGCAAGCTTAGGGTTTGAGGATCGACGTTCTCAAATCTGTCGATTCAGATAAACTACGCTGTTTTTCTATTTATTTGCAGTTGCTTTCTTTAAGATTCTTATCCTTCATAAGTGCATACATTCGTTCATATACATTTCCATGTTAACCCGTTAAGAACAAGAAAAAACGCCTATCCTATAAGGCCATTTCCTAAGAAGAGGCATCTGGTTTGAAACCAGTTGGCATGCGTGCTCCAGGTACAGGTTGCTTCTTTGCGCGGAAGGCACGAGCCATTTCGATCATCGGGACCCATTTTATGGACTCATGGGTATTGATCCAAGTGATGAACCGTTCCTTAAAGCGCATGTATGAGAGGATGGGCCTAGACGGTTGGGAGACGAGGATATGCGAAAAATACTTACCAGCATCATAAGAACGTGCGGACGACTTAGAGGATGTTAATCTTCCTTGACTGGGTTTCTGAGAGAAGATGGCAGCTTACCCACTGACGTCTGGATGAATTGTAATTGGAAAAATGAAGTTCTTTTCCTCTCTACGTTAATATCATCGGATTGTTTCACATCCTCTACCAAAACACAGTGAATATGGAATTAGAACGAACCGATACAAGTAGGTGAATGTATCCTTCCAAAGGTCTTCAACGTCGCGCGTGCTCACCTAATTACATATCAACTACTGAACAGTAACGGGATAAAATATTGAAGAAGCATTACCCAGCCATGCGAATTCGGACTCGCTTTGATGAACCTATAAAGTTACGCAGTAATGAGTTTTTAAACATGATATTCAGCTAAATCTTCGATGAATGCGAACATCATGGGTGGAAGGTCGTCCAGATACCTTTGTTCGATAATTAACGCCTTGTAAGCACGCATATAGTATGCATCCTCACCAATTTGCAGGTATCTCTACAATGCCTGTCTCGTTGCCACGTTTCAGAGGCTTCATCCATGTTTCTGCCCTGGTACTGTAGTCAATAGGTGTCCAATCGTCTGCGTCACGCAAATAAAATGCTTGGGAACTGCATTCCAGAGGATTGTCACTTAATATCTTCACTGATGTCTTAGCAATGTCAACGTACTCATGAGCCATATTTGAATGATCTATACAAAAAGACAATCTTAGCAGGGAAACCTCAACTCGGAAAGCAAGAGCCGCCTACCATATTCAATCCCCTTCTCGAGTAACAGCTCTGTACCTTCCTTGCTTGTCTCCCACCACGGCGCGACGCTTCCCTTTGGTGGTATGCCACCGCAGAAGTCTGTGAGAAGCGTATATGTGCGATCTAAAATATCGCGTTGCTGTTCTACGGTCATCGACTTAGGGTTCTGGTGAACAATTCGCCACAATCAGTGGATATTAACGTAACTAACTAGATGACGAACTTCGTGAGAGTAACCATGCAAGCCGCTGTCATGGAATATAATAATTTAAGTAAATATGAAGGGGTCAATATGAAGAGAGTAGCACATGCATTTCGTGTCCGGCGTCCCGTACTACAGCCATTTGATCCGGGAAGGTCTCCAAGCTATGGCCTATAAGAAGAAAAGAAACTAACAATAAGACAGTTTAATTAACCATGCAGTGCGTTGAGTTGTCACAGACCGGGAATAAACCATGTCGTTTTGATTCCAAAGCGTTCAAATAGCCTGAGGAGGCGTATTGTTCCGACTTCGCCTGCGTACATACCCTGCGTAGGAGAACATCGGATGAGTACCTGAATAACATATGAATACTTGGTCACTCACGCGAGATATATCTCCTGGAGAGTCATGACCGCCATACGAGCCTAGCCTATTTATAACGTGTTAGTCTGACTATAAACTCGACCAGTAAAACCAATACAGAAAAAAGCAGAAACATATAGTGATGTTAATTTCACCCATTCATTGTGAGGTTACAAGAAGGAAAACTCAACTCACCACCCAGCAACGGCATCGACATCCACTCCAAAACCGACCAGAATCTCACGTTCAGAGGAGTTCCAACCTGAGTGCGACATAATGTGCGTGTTCAAACACCAATTCCCGGCTTAGCGACGAATGGAACCAAACCGACGTCGCCGGTCGATAGTACAATGAAAGAAAGATGCGCATGACTGTGAATGCTGCATTGATAAGTGAATAGTAATGGGAGAAAGAAGACCTGAAATAAGCTCAGAATCCAGATTATATAAGCCTTCTCGTTTGTTATCAGATATTTGGTTCTGTTCCATGTTTATCCTGCGAGTCTGAAAATTGCCTCGACGCTACTCAACCCAAACATCATAGCGAGCCAAAGTACGGAACTTCTGACCTTCCAAGTCTGAGGCTGACACAAAGGTGGCCTATGTTCTGCTCTTGTGCAATGAACGTGCGCTGGGATCTCTCACTGGGTGTTCAAGAATAGAGTGTCAGCCAACGATCGAACGAATCTGGGCTCTGCTTTCTGGAGAGTGGCTGACAACCTTCAAGTAGCTTAAGAGGATATGGATTTCCGCTCCCTATCCCGATACCAACCTTTCCTTTACCATCAACCTCGTCAATCTTTAATAATCTACGGCTTGCTGCTACTCTACACTCTTTTGTCAAGGAATTTTATCGTCATCCTATCTACTCTCATTCTCTGGATTAATATTCAAAATGCGCTCCTTTATCTCGAATCTACCCCTCATTTTCAGCTTCCTTTTACTCCCAGCCGTAAGGGGACGTGAGCAAGTATTACAACGTATGGCGACTCACGACTCTTCATCCATCTTGGATACGCGCCCGTTTATGGACGAGAGAAGTTCTGTAGCTCCGAGTCAGAGGTGTTCTAAGGCTGGTCTCTGCGAATTTGCTTGTACTGATGGCTACCAGCTCGAATTTATTGAAGTCAACGGAGGAACAGCGGGCACCTGTGCATGTACACCACCTGACGTTGTCTGCAATGGGAAATGTGGCCCATTCCCTGATGGATGTCCTGCAGCAACCCCGACACAAGACAAAATATTCAGGTCTTTCAGACGCGTCCGTGCTCTATCACCTTCATCTCTTCCGTCCGATCGCTCAAGCCCTGCGTTCCAAAAAAATGCTGACACTCCTACTTGTTCGGCCTTCACCGAACAAACACAGCAAGCCCAGGATGCAGGATGTGCGGCTCACGAGACACTATGCGGTGCGTACGCACCTCGTGGGAGGCGCTTGATGGAATGCATTGATACGCAGAGAAACTTGGAAAGCTGTGGCGGATGTTTACACCCTCTTCACGCCACGTTTGACCAAAGCTCTATGAAGAGGCAAGGTTCCATTGGGGTGGATTGCACCGCGCTGGAGGGTGTCGAGGATGTGAGATGCTCTGCCGGTCGTTGCGTCGTTTTAACTTGCGAATCTGGCTGGACGGTTGCACCTTCAGGCGACCACTGTATACCGAACAGGCCTGAAAATGCAGCATCTCCGAAAAATGGTACGCCCCAGCCGTATTATATACCGAATAAGATGCCTCAGGTAATACCGTCTCCAGCCACCGCGACGACCTCAAGTCCTATCGATACACAGACTTCGACTTCGACAACGAGTGGTCAGTTCCGGGGTGCATCCGCCACCACTCCAACATCCTCAGCTACTGCATCGGGATCTTCATCTTCGTCCCCTGATGGCCCAGATACTGGCGGTAGCACTACCGATGGCATGGACTCAAGTACCGCATCAAACACGTCGTCCTCATCTCCTGATAGCATGGATGCTGACGATAACACTACCGATAGCACGGACCCAAATACTGCATCGAACACGTCGTCCTCATCTTCTGATAGCACAGGTGCTGACGATGGCAGTACAAGTCATACAGGTCCAGCGGCCACATCTGACGCTTCACCTTCATCTCCTGGCAGTTCAGGTTCTGACGATACTGCAAGCGATGATACGGATGGGAATCCCGCGCTTAGAGTTGGTTTCACTGGTTTTGCGGCGCGTCCCCGGCCAAATCCTAACCACTCATCGGGAAGTTCTGTCCCCGGGAATGGAGATACCGACTCGTGGAAGTGCAAGAGGGATGCAGAGACTGGCGTATGTCTGGGGCTGGATGCATCGGGTACGCCAGGTGGAAATCCCTCGCTTAAAGCTGGCTTCATTGGTTTTGCAGCGGGTCCCCTACCAAATCCCGGAGATTCATCAGAAAGTTCTGCGCTCCCGAATGACAATACCGACCCATCGAATTGCAAGAGGGATGCAGAGACTGGCGTATGTCTGGGTTTGGATGCATCAGGTACGCTGGGTAGAAATCCCTCGCTTAGAGTTGCCTTCACTAGTTTTGCGGCGACTCACCCGCCAAATCCTGGCCACTCATCGGGAAGTTCTACACCCCCGAATGGCGATACCGACTCGTGGAATTGCAAGAGAGATGCAGAGACTGGCGGATGTCTGAGGTTGGATGCATCAGGTACGCCGGGTGAAAATTCCTCACTTAGAGCTGGCTTCACTGGTCTCGCGGCGGTTCCCCTGCCAAATCCTGGCGACTCATCGGGAAGTTCTGCTCCCCCGGATGGCAGTACCGTCTCGTGGAATTGCAAGAGGGATGTAGAGACTGGCGTATGTCTGGGGCTGGATGCATCAGGTACACCGGGTGAAAATTCCTCACCTAGAGTTGGTTTGAATGGTTTTGTGGCAGGTTCCCTATTAAATCCTGGCAACTCGTCAGGAAGTTCCGCGCTCCCGAGTGGCAATACCGACTCTTCGGATTGCAACATAGATGCAGAGACTGGCCTATGTGCGGATTTGGCTGCATCAGGTACACCGGGTAGAAACCCTTCGCTTAGAGTTGCCTTCACTAGTTTTGCGGCGGCTCACCCGCCAAAGCCTGGCCACTCATCGGGAAGTTCGACCCTCCCAGACGGGAGTACCGATTCTTCGGATTGCGACATGGATGCAGAGCCTGGCGTATGTCTGGGTCTGGATGCATCAGGTACATCGGGTGGGAGTCCTTCGGTTAGACTTGGCTTCACTGGTTTTGCGGCGGGCGCACCACCAAACCCTGGTGACTCATCGGGTACTTCTACAGGAGGGCAGGCGGCCCCATTGTTGGGTCTGGTAGGCGCTGTGAGCGGAAATGTGGCAGCCTCAGTTCCAGATGGTCGTCCTAATGGCTTGACACAAGGACTCAACAGGCTCATGTCGTCTGCATCTGACACTGCTGATAACCTTCCAAGCAATGTAGGCTCATTTGTATCAGCGGACGGGGTAAATTCGGGCCCTGACCTGACCTCTGACAATGGCTTGGGTGGCACAACGCCCACCGCAACTGAGCCTTCATCTGCCCCGTCTTCGGTGACGTCTGAGGCTGCCAGTGCTGGTACTTCATCGGGAAGTCCTGCCCTCCCAGACAGCAATTCCGATTCGGCGAATTGCAAGAGGGATGCAGAGTCTGGCATATGTCTGGGGTCGGGTACACCGAGTGGAAATCCTTTGGCTGGACTTGGCTTCACTGGTTTTGCGGCGGGTGCACCACCAAAACCTGGTGACTCATCGGGTAGTTCTACAGGAGGGCAGGCGGTCCCACTGTTAGGTCTGGTAGGCGCTGTGAGCGGAAATGTGGCAGCCTCGGTTCCTGATGGTAGTCCTAATGACTTGATGCAGGGATTCAACAGGTTCGTGTCGTCTGTATCTGACACCGGTGATAACCCTTCAAGCAACGTAGGCTCATCCGTATCAGCCGATGGGACGACTTCTGACCCTGACCTGACTTCTGGCAGTGGCTCGGGTGACTCAGCACCCTCTGCTACGATGCCTTCAATTGCTCCTTCTTCGGTGACGTCCTTGGCTGCCAGTGCTGCTACTTCATCGGGAAGTTCTGCTCTCCCGGATGGCAGTACTAATTCGTCGAATTGTAAGAGGGATGCAGAGACTGACATATGTCTGGGGTCGGATGTATCAGGTACGCCAGGTGGGAATCCGTCGCTTAGCGTTGGCTCCATTGCTTATGCGGCGGGTGCACCACCAAATTCTGGTGACTCGTCCGGAAGTTCCACAGGAGGGCAGACGGCCCCTTTGCCGGGTTCGGTAGCGGATGTAGCAGCCTCACTTCCTGATGGTAGTCCCAATGACTTGAAACAAGGATTCAACAGGTTCAAGTCGTTTGTATTTGACACCAGTGATAACCTTCCAAGCAACGTAGGCTCGTCTGTATCAGCTGACGGGAGTCATGGGACGACTTCTGATCCTGACGGACCTGACCTGTCTTCTGGCAATGGCTCGGGTGACTCAAAACCCTCCGCTACGACGCCCTCAATTGCACCTTCTTCGCCGACGTCCGAGGCTGCCAGTGCTGCTACTTCAAGTATTTCCGACACCGCCAACAACGCGTGTTCTGACATTCAAGATACCGACATGCCCGGCGAGAACGTCGACGTCTCTGGAGCCGCACATGCCATTAATCATGACGTGTGCTTTGGCTTAAAGGCGGCTGCAAGTGGATGAAGCCAACAAGCTTACAAAACATCCAATGATTAATGACGAACTTCACGATCACTTTAGACGTATGACTTTAAACGAGATTGTAAAGTGTCAGACCTTGTTTCGCAACATTTTCTTCCTAGTTTTATTTGTATTTTCTTCTATTTTGTATGATGACTGAGTCACTGAGAGGAAATATATGATGATTACATAGGGAAAAAAATACCGTATGAATTGAATTGAATTGAGATGTCACGAAACGCGTTTCGTACGCGCTTGGCATGTGACCACGTGAATAAATTACTGCTGTTGCTGGATATTCAATATTTCCCAACCTGTTCTCGTGTTCAACTTTCTTTTCTCCGCGTTAACGGAGCTGCGTAGTCATCTCATTTCTTACCGTCTCTTGTGCTGCTGACAGGTGGCTGTCCCGCTAAGCCGTACGAATAACGAACCGAACGTAAGTCAGAATCAATTATAATTTATTTCCCTAGAGAAAAGTATTGTGCGAAAATTAGAGAAGCCTCTTGCTGACTTAGTAAACCCCGGGCTCGCAACCACTTGTTCCACAGCTATTCTTTTGACTACAGCCAAACGAGCAATGGCATCCACAGAGCTCGGGAATATTCAGGACACGAAAATGGTCGTGGACGAGCCGCAGACGACTGAAGAGACTGGGCCGAGGGTCCAAGAGAAGGAAACTGTCGCACCGCGTCGCTCGTCTCGCATTAGCGCGACCACTGGTCCAACCAGCAACGGTGCAGCAAATAAAGCTAAACCTGCACCCAAGGCTACAAAGAAACGCTCTGTGCACGACTTGGCGGATAGCGAGGCTGGCGACGCTAAGGAAAGCACGAAGAAGGTTGGATACTTCGCTCCCGTCTCTTATTATCTTATTACTCATGTAACTGTTATACATACTCTAGGCGAAGACAGCTGAGGAAGACGAGGGAATGAAACTTGGTGAATCTTTGCCTGATCTCGTACTCAAGAATGAAGAAGACGCAGAAGTCAAGGTCCAAGAGCTTGCAGCGGGCAAGAAGGGTGTTGTGCTATTTTTAGTGCCGAAGGCTGATACACGTATGTTAAGCTCTTTTCATACCGGATGTACCCTTCTTCGCCATCTGTTGGGGATATTTGTCGGAAATTAGGTGATATTGATCTTTTTTCCTTACATATGTCGTAGCCGGTTGCACGACGCAAGCCTGTGGTTTTCGGGACATCAATGCGGATTTCGTTACTGCGGAATTTGCTGTTTACTGTGTCTCGGCTGACACTCCAGACAAACAGAAAAAGTGGAAAGATAAGGTTGGTACTCCGCGATTCTTCAAGTACTTTCCTTCTTAAATCAAGTAAACAACCTTCTCTTCGCGTCTGCTTCATGAGTAAGAAAGCTTATTTGAATAATAAACTGACTGTCTTTCCTTTGTGTGCTTTAGAAAACTCTTCCATTCCCACTTCTTTCCGATGCGGAGCGTTCACTCATTGAAAAACTAACCGGGAGCGCGAAGAAGACGGCAAGAAGCCACTTTGTATTTGCTGGTGACAAACTCGTCGACAAAAGAATGCCCGTCAAGCCAGCAGATAGGTTAGTCGTTCGTTGTGCTGTTAACTTAGATCCGCAATCCTGTCTCCGCGACAAGTGAAGAGACGTTATGCTGATGTATTGTCTTGCTTTGTAGTCCTCGCCTTGCACTTGAATTCATCCGTGCACTTGAAACAGGCAACACGAGTACACTAGAGAAGATTGAAGCGCCTGACGCTGCTGACGTGGCTGCAGCGAGTGCCGCAGCGACAGTAGCTGCTGAACAGCCTCCGCAGGACACGGTCCCGACTGATGTTGCTCCAGCGAACACAACAGGAGACAGCACAATCACTGGCGAAGCGGCACAAGCTCCGGCAGCAGCGTAATAAGTTTATTTAAAACGGTTGGAACAAGAAATAATAAGGAGCGAGAAACGGGAGAGACACGGAAAGACGATCTTAATGTTCCCTTGTCTCTGGTGGGATCAAAATTCGTGATAGGACACTGCGTTGATGGACTGTACATATATGAACCTGAAATGTTCTTGCTTTCCTATTTGCTTTGGTCGGTTTTGTATAAAATAATATAATCGTGCTTTGCGTTTGGTCTATGTAGTACGAGTCCTTTGCAGTGCAGTGCAGTGCAGATGGATTCAAATTGAACAGGAGTCTGAAAAAGAAGAAAAAGCTTCTTCTTGACCTTTCTATTTCCTGTCCATCGATGTCGCGAATAATGGAACAATCGGTAGGCAGCAAAAATAATTGCCGATATTCATGTTGGACTGTAATTATTCATTATATTGTCAATCCAGTATTTTGAGCCGACTACCTTTTGAGTTGATTACTGTAATTGGCCACCATGTGAAATAAATGCAGTACGCTATATGTAACCCTCTCTACCACTGCCGTGCCGTGCACATGCACTCGCAGTGAAACATCGATATCAAGCCTAGTGCAAAGGTACTCTCTCCGTACGAACTCTTGTGCATCATAGCATCCCATCTTGCGTCTTCTTCGACTCCTCACGATCAGTTAGAATCTGAGTCGGAACAACCTATCGACAACTTCGACAAATCGCCATGGAAAAATACCAATGGCTTCGCGAATGCTTCAAAGGCACTGAGGACTATGGTACTTCGAAAGTGGTTTCGCGTTATACGTGCACTGAATAAGGATGATTGGGAGATGTACGAACAGTACTTTCCGTTCGTCTTTTAGATTGCCAAGTAAGTACAAGTGGCTTCTGTTTTTGCGTTGCAATACTGTTCGCTTCGGAGATCATCCCTCACTTTGGAATCCATTTAAATAAATAAAATAAAATTGCTCATCCGATCTTATCCTAGTTCGCTAGAATGGTGTGGATATAATCACACATATCCGGACAGCCTGGCTACACAGAAGTTCCTGAACTAGTTGAAGAACAACATCCGTAATTCTATCCCCTCCAGGTGCCGAAGACTCCAAACTTCGTTCATTTTTCCTATGCTACTTGGACGATGTCATTGCTCCCATAGCAAGCTCAATGAAGGTGTTTGAGCTTTGGAACGAGCAGAATCCGTGGCCGTCCTTGATGACATTGTATTGCGGATGTCTTACCGGAGCTACAAGTCTTTAAAATGAAGCAGCCGGATGTGTGTTGTCATATTTGTGACGACTGTGAACCCATGAACATTTCAGAAGACTTTCCGACAGAGGGAATCGTCTATACGGACGGGAAGGGGTTACCAGTATGTTCCATTAACACTTATATTGGTGAACATTAATATAAAGGCGAATCCTGTATCACTTTCACACATTTTAGAAATCTTACTCCCGAAAGATTGCTGAGCTACAGAAGCTGCACACGGTAGTGATAACAGTTGGAGTGGCAAGAGGCCAATGACCCTTTGACAAGCAAAATCTACTGTCATACTCATGGTCCAGAGAGTACGAGACATGCCTTATTCGCATGAACACGGATGCGTCATATCGGGAGCGGATCTTGGAACGGAAGAAGAGGAAGAGGAAAGTCCCCCCAATCTTAGGAGGGTTGATTGGCACTTCCAACTAGTGGAGGACTTTGATGAGGATTGGACAGATTAAGGGACGAGGCAAACCACAAACGACAATGCTTTGCATCGTGAATTGTGTAACATTAGTGCATAATTGCCACTATGCCCTGGGCTTGCTCAGAACGTCTGTTGGACTGAATTGAGAGACAAGCATGACTGGCCCGGGATCAGCCAATTGTGTTAAGAAATAGGCATTTACGAGGATCTATTCCCTAATGTTCATTAATATGCAGGAAAAAGAAAAGAGAAAGGGAAAGCAAAGCGACGGCAACAAGCGAGAAACAAAAAGATAGTAAAGGAGAGAAAAAGGACAAAATCCGGTGTAAACGCAGGTCTGCGAAGAGGCTAGCGAAATGTGTATATAGAAATAGGAATTGTATAAACTAAAGGACGAATCAACGAAAGCCAAGATAGTAAACCAATGTGATGGTGAAGAGGAAATAAATATAGTACGATATGTGTTCACGACGGGCCTTGAGGGGCATAGATAGGTACGGTGCAACAATAAAGTAAAACGATCCATATATGAATTCTCAAGAGCCACAGTTTTAAGAGTATTCATTCTTCTTCTTCTTCTTCCTCTTCTTCAACAATAGCGGATTTGAACGCAGGAGCTGATCGACCATTCGGAAGTTGTCTACGGCTCATGCGCGTTTCGTTGACAATGGACTCGGGTGGAACGTCGAATACGCCGTCTGAACCAGGTAGAGGCATGGTTCCTGTAATCGGCGAGTGACCTGCCCTTGTACGAGCACCTCCGCGACCTCTACCTGCTTTCCGAGCTCCACGGTTGTTCGGACGAGGGACAGGAGAGAGCTGCATCGGCAGTTCCATATTCTTCTGATTCAACTTCGAAGCCATCGATGCGTTTGTTGGAATTTGTCCGAGTCCACCCGCGAAGGCGGGGAAGTCATCGTCTTCGTCTACCCAGTCGGAGTCATCGCCTAAGTTGATCGATTGTCTCCCCGAGAAGACATCCCGGATAGTCATAGGCTGATCCGGCGCAGGTGAGACGGCGAGTACTTCCACAGGGAATTGCGGTTGACGAGACCGCCAACCAGGAGGCTCGGTGCCCCAAGCCTTCTTCCAACTGGAACTCCTGACGGAAGTAATGAAGCTCGCTGCTGATGGAGGGCCGAAAGTGGATTGCTTCTTTTGCGCAAGGAGGACTGTACTGTAACATGAGCGGCGCGGAGGATCATCTGCTGATCTCAAAGGAGAGTACCCTGCCCTTTGGCTCTCTCCCTCAGAAGCGTCATAGAAGGAGCCGGGCCGAGAAGACGGCAGCGAGTGAATGGATGAAGTTGTGGAGTTAGAGCGAACATGTGCAGGTCGGTTAGAAAGGTTTTGTGACGACGATGGTCGTGCTTGTCTCACGACACGTGTAGAAGAACTCGATCCGGCGCGCTGGTGATACTTTTTAAGAGGAGAAGCTCGACCATATCGCGCAGTCGAACCGCTAGATCCCGCGGATGGTGACTTTCTGTGCCGACCCTGCATACTATAGCTTCGAATTGAAGATGGTCGCGACGAATGGACTTCTCGTTCTACTTCGGAATTAGGTGTGAATGAGCGTCGGCTTGGATCACTTCTTTGGCGGGAGATATTGTCCATACCGTGTTGTGGAGTTTCCATAAGGACCATTTGCATAGATGCAACCGAGGAACGACGAGAGTTTATGCTGCTTGAGCGACGTGAGGAGATGGATGCCCGTTTGGCGCGAGGTTTCTGTCCACTCCAGCCACCGCGTCTCTTGAAGGTGTTGCGCGGTGGCCTCGGTGAAGGAGGAACAGGTACTGGACCACTGGAACTCGCGTTGATATTTACCGGAGGCGGGACGGCGGCCTTGCGCTTTCCCTTGCGGTCCTCGTTGAACCACATCCGGAAAGTAGTGAGCAGATTGTTTCGGTTACGAACTGGCCCGAATAGTTTATGTGATCCATCGGCGCCAAAATCATTTGTGTTCCCGGGCGAGTTTGCTGGTGTGGGCGCAACGGTAAACGTGGAGGATCTAGCGACCGGGACCCAAGGAGAGGCACTAGGTAGACTTGTGGGAACTGTTTTCTCATGCTCTGGCGTCGATGGTTGAGTTGGAACGTCTTTTACAGGACGAATAGGAGGTGACTTCGTCAGGCGCGCAGTTGCATTCGCATGACCATTGCGGGAGTCTGAAGATGAAGAGGTTCGTTCCTTGTCCTTATCTTTGTCCTCCTTAACAGCCTCAGTGGACTTCTTTCGTACCAGCCCAGCAGCCTCCAGCGCAGTCATTGTGGCACGCTGTACGATGCTGACACTTCCAGATCGTGCCTTGCCACTACTACGGCCTTTCGAGCCATCCTTACCATCTTTCTCCTTTCCAGGAGTAGATGGGGCAGATTTTGTTGATTCCATGGAGGTCGGAGTTGGTGATAAGAATGAACGCGGAGACTTAGAACGCGGAGGCGTTACTGGCGGTGATGCATTCTTCTTCTGCCGTGCTTCAGCGACAGTCGGCGTTGCAGGGACAAATGCGAGTTCTGGAGCAGAACGAGATTGCTCTAATTTACCGAGGGCTTTCTCAACAGCCGGAGATTCTGGGACACCCAGAGACGGAGTCAATCCAATCTCCAGTTCTGTCTCCAGTTCTGTTTCTACGTCACCATGAGCGGCGGACTCCTTTTCCTTTTTGAACGCGGACTCTAAGGCTTTCTTTTCGGCTTTGCGTTTTAGCATCCACCACATCGCGCCGGTCGCATCGCAGGCATCGCTTAATACGGAGTGAACCATTTGTCCGATGTCGAACCCCAAGATACTGAGATTGTTTAGCAGCTGCCGTTCTAAGGGCGTGGAGAAAAGGAGAGGAGCTGGCGTGCGTAGAAGAGAGGCGAAGTCTTGCGGAGGGACACCAACTGGATGACTATCCGACACAGGAGACGAGGGCTGCGAGAGGATAGACGAGACAGAGCGTCGCTTTGTACGAGCGGGCGTCCGCGTAGGATATGCAGTTGGGGCCAGTGAAGGGCCAGGAGAAGCACCAGGAAAATTTGTGGGGCTTTGAGCAGGAGAAGGGTCTCTTGAGCGTGAAGCGTCTCTTGAATCGGTCGACAACCTTCTGGACAAGAAGATGTCGTCTTCTTGTTTTGATGACTTTGCCAAAGTCCTACCCTTCGCGGACTTCTTCCGGCGCGAGCCTGGGTCGGCCATATCCATTTTCTTTTCGCGCTGCTTGACAGTCCTCTCGCTGGCGTTACTATCGAAGCTTATATTATCTATCATGGCAAAAGACTCATCCGCAACGGGGCTAGCGGAAAGCGGTGGCTCGGAAGGAGCAGAATGGAAGCTCGCTTCTGAAGTTGAAGGTGATGGTAGGTGCTGCGCTGAGCTTGAGGAATTGTCCAGTGGTATCGCAGGTACAGAGGACGTCGAAGGAACGTTCGTCGCAATATTTAATTGAGGAGCGGCATCAGAGGGGCGCGAGAACCATGGATGAGCAAGGATCTGGGTAATAGAGAGACGTTTTGCCGGATCATATTGGAGGATATTGCGAAGGAGGTCTCGCGCATCTGCGTACCCAGCGACCACGTTCATTAGTCTTGCGAAGTATTATATGAGACGTTCGTAAAACTGTACCTGCAGAGAGCCAATCAGGGTTCTCAAACTCTCCAACAATGATTTTCTCTCGCATTACAGCTTCATCATCATCATCGAATGGCAGTGTTCCAGTCAAGAGGCAGTATAGGATGACCCCTAACGACCAGATGTCCACCTCTGCAAAGAGTTGAGAACATAACTTAAAATGAAGTGATTTCTGATGACGTCACCTGGCCCGAGGTACTTCTTTGCCATCAACATTTCCGGAGCGGCATATCTTGACGCAAGTGAGCAAACAAATGTATACAATCACAGCTGTAGGCGTACCCAGTAGTTCCGCAGTACGTGTCAAGCAAGGAGCCTCGTTCAAACTCCCGAGTGAAACCAAAGTCTCCGAGTTTAATCCTACATCGTTCATCTAGCAAGACATTTTCAAGTTTGAGGTCCCTGTGAACCACGCCCTTCTCGTGAATATAGCCTACGGCGAGACAGAGCTGGCCAAAAATTGCGCGGGACTCTTCTTCCGAAAGGCGACCCTTCTCGGCAAGGTAGTCGAAGAGCTCGCCACCAGAGCACAGTTCAGTGACGAGCCAGATAGTTGACTCTGTTGCTATCACCTCGTACAATTTACATACATGAGGGTGGTGAAGGCGGCGATGGTGGTGGATCTCGCGGGTGAGGGCAGCGGACATGGCCTTTGGAATTTGCTTGATTGCCACGCGCGTGGAGGTGAGTCTGTGTGTGCCCAGCCGGACCTTCCCATACGTGCCTGGACATTTGAGATGACCGGACCCGGGTCAATATAAGTACTTGGTGCGGCAACACCTTGAGTGCATACCTTCACCAATGACCCTGCCAAGGGTATAGTTCCCGACGACCTTGACCTTTGTGGAGGACAGTTCCTTGCCAAGCTCGTTGTAGGCATTTGCGAGCTGGGCCTTGAGGTTCTGGGAAGAGGATGCAGAGTGCTTGTGGCCTTGGATGGACATGGAGCATATACAGAGAGTAAAAAAGAAAGAGAACGGAACAGGCGCAGGGGCCTTAATTGGAAGAAAGAGACAGAGAAAAGGCTGGCCGTCGACGGCGGGAGGGACGTGGACGTCGACTAAACGCCTGGCTGCAACTGTGCAACACGATGATTAGCCGACAGCGTGCTAACAGGCATTACATAATATGCACGTCGTCCATAACGGGTAATGGTGATGTTCGACTCTCGAGACGCGTCTCTGCCACTCAGTACTATAGTACTCTGAGTCTGAGTCTCTGACATTCACAAGAAATAATTCTGGCAATGGGCGACTCGTCGCCGTCGAGAGTAGGCACGGAGCCCCCTCTGACTATCTCGACGCTGCTCAGCTCGCTGCACAACCATCTGCAAACACAAACACAACTACTGCCCACCCTCCATGCCCAGCTTGGCTTGCCGCAATCGGCTCTAGCAGACGAACTCACCACGCTTCATCAACGGCTTGCTGCTTGTGTCGAGGAACAGATTGAACTGCGCAGGCAGGAAGTCGACAAGTGGATGAACAAATGCGATATTATCGAACGCGAATGTCTCAAGTATGCAAAGGCCTTGGGTGGACATACCAAGGTCATTTCGACGAGCATAGGAGAACTGCGCAAACAGCAAGTCCTTCCCGTCCGCCATGAGATGTTGAGCCAACATCAAGAGAAGCTTGATCATGTGAGCACCCACGTAACGGATTGAAAGGCACCATATACTAACACTCTGGCTTTGCCGCAGTTGTATAAGGCGAAAATTGAGCAACTGCAGAACCTGACAAACCGAGTTTTGTCGCTCTCCAGCACACTCGGTCCAGAATTTTTCGCCCTGGACCTCACAGAACCTCCACCGGCATATGGTGAAAGCGTCTCGGAGGCGCAGCCATTACGCGAAGTGACTCCAGAGCGATTTTCCAAACTAGAGAAGGAATTAGCTCGTGGCAAGGCGGAAATCGTGAGTGTAATTACGATTGTCTTTGGACACGTAATGCTAACTAGATGTAATCAGAATCGACGCTTGCAACAACTATCCGCTACCTTCTTGCAATTAGACTGGCTTTATCAAGAGCTGGACATTCCTCCTCCTTCATGCGAGGATGAAGACGTTTTCGCTGCTTCATCATCGTTGAAGCCTCCTATGACGCAGAGAATTCCGTCTATATCTCGCGAGTCTGGTGATCCATTTCTCTCCTCCGTTTCATCAATTGGAACGCCAACTCCCTGTCCGCGCGGAAAATCCAGTGGCTCTCTGGTTATGGAACCCGAACGCACTCCGGATTATAATAGGATATATACCAATTTCTTGGTTCGCGTAGACGAGGCAGAGTCAGTAGGCAAATCCGTCGAGTCTAATCCTCTGATCGGCCTTGAAGGTGTCCAGCCGACTGTCGAGCTCATGGCTTGGGCGGAAGAAACGAAGAACGCGCTCGAGGAGACCAAAAAGCGGCGCGAGACTCATATTCAGGCTATGTACGATCAGCTCGAAGCACTGTGGAAGCGACTTGGTGTCGAAGATGAAGACATTGATGGCTTCGTCGAGAATAACCGGGGTAGTACCGAGGCAGTCGTTCGATCATATGAAGAGGAACTAGAACGCATGTTAGAGCTTAAGCGGGAACGTATGAGCGTGTTCATTGGAAATGCACGTGAGGAGATTGAGGTACTTTGGGATGAGCTTATGTATGGCGAAATGGAACGTGCTGAGTTTGCGCCTTTCACTGATGGTCTGTTATTCTTCTTCTGTCATTTGCCCTTTATATTTCTGATTAACTACATTCTCTTGCAGATGAGCATTCTGAAGATCTTTTAACTACACACGAGGACGAAATCCGAAGACTGAAAGAGGAACGGCGAATAAAGGCACCCTTGCTTACAAGCATTCGGAAGTACTTCGAGATATGCGATGGTGAGAAGGAACTCGCGGCCGCTGCCCAAGATCAAAGTAGATTATTGGGCCGAGGGCCGCGAGATCCTGGCCGACTTCTTCGGGAGGAGAAAATGCGGAAACGTGTTAAACGGGAGAAGCCAAGAGTGGGTGTTCATTTGGTCTAGTCCTTCCATCCTCCGAGGTGCTGAAGTACATGTATTTATCTCTAGCTTGAGCAAGAACTTTTGAACTCTATTCCAGCTTGGGAAGAGGCTGAAGGCAGACCTTTCCTTGTTAATGGTGTCCGAGTCATGGAGGTGCTTGAATCGTTAGGTGCAACAGCCAAAGAGAGCTCGCGTCAGACCAAGACTAGAGCTGGTTCTGTCCCCGCACGATCGACGACACCTCAAACGGGCATCAAACGCAGCGCGTCGCGGAGCGCGAGCTCTGATTCTGAATCAAATCCGAACAAGAGAGCTAGGGTTGTATCGACTACTTCTGGACAGTCGAAGGCGCGGGCAGTCTCTGTGAAGAAGGAACCCCAGGAGTCGCGTGTACCCTCGA
The DNA here is from genome assembly GCF_000271605.1 of Fomitiporia mediterranea MF3/22. NCBI lineage: Eukaryota > Fungi > Basidiomycota > Agaricomycetes > Hymenochaetales > Hymenochaetaceae > Fomitiporia > Fomitiporia mediterranea. The sequence goes on from NW_006760386.1 coordinate 8,919,538, forward strand.
GCCGTGTTCCGTTCAGTAGTCGGATTGGAACTTTCAACTCTAACGCGGGCTCGTCGACGCAAAATGGCGCGCCTTCAACTCTGAAAAAAGGTACGAGAACCCCATCTGTGGCATCCGTACCTCGACCTGCCAGTGCTTCGTCAAAGGCACCTATTGCATCAACTCAACGAGTTACTCGTGGAGCGGGTATTGGATTAGGACATCCTTCCTCCGCACAGCGTGGGCGACCAATCTCGGCTTCTGCGTCGGCAACTACGGGAAAGACGTTCTCACTCATGGGAACAGGGCGGACACCGCGAGGTGTCGGCCCTGCGAAACGGACGCCGAAGAGGAACAATCGGAAGGAGAGCTTCCGACCGAGACCGAGTACCGTCGGTGCATTACCGAGTCGGTTTGGTGGTCCTTTTGAGTTTACCGTCCCAGAGGAGGACGGGTATTGATGTCTTTAATTTTGCGCCCTTTGACTTGCGAGCTGGTGGTTCTTCCTTGTCTATCACCAATCATCTTCATCTTCCACGTCCGGTACGATTCTTGTGGGTGTTCTTGTCCTTCTAGCCTTTCCTCCCTTTCTTTTCGCTCATTAAGGAGAATTGCATACATACCATTTGATCAAAGACCGTTTTTATGATATGATTATGGTATTCCTTTTTTGTAGTTTGGGTCTGTCTATTGTCTATTGTTGTAATAGTATGCAGATACGAAATGACTTGGTGTACGATAGAAGTACTATGATCGTAGATGGGATTGGATGAAAGTGTGATTTACTCTACATCACTTGGTATAAGGGCACGAATTGTTGTGTTGACATGAGATTATTGGACTTGGTGTAGAATTTGTCATTTCATTCTCTTCGATCACTCATTCGCTCAATGGCCATCGCCATGGTACAGTAACATTGCGGAATTTCCATTGTATTGACGGTCTAGATCCAGGTCCTACATTATTACAGACAGCGTATGCAATGAGATAAATTAATCGATAGCATTGAAAGTTCGTGAAAGCAATAAAAACAATACATCTGAGACAGCATTCTGCGTGGGTATTACCAGTTACCATACATTAGTTGTGCACATTCCTAAAGGTAACAAATTGTCAATTTATAAAGAACAAGAATCGAAGAGGGGGAGGGGTAGTCATCTTACCTTCAACCTCGTCAAATTATGTGTGATGGCGACGTTGATAATGGTACGCAACTTTCGTCGGACGTCCGCTTTACTAGTTGTAAGTTGATAATTTCCAGAACATTCACAATGACGAGAAACGTTGTCAGATTGAATCTGCTTGCATCGAGCACAACGGAGGTCCTGTTGAACGAAGTTACGCTCAAGACGATGTAAATGCTGGATTAACGCAAATTCAATAGCGGTTCTATCGTATTCGCCGTCGCATTCTGGGCAATACCACTTTGCTTGTTCAAGCGAAGTGGGAAGTAGGTCATCATCCCGACAGAAATCGAAATCCCGGATATGATCGCAGTAACAACATGTGACCATGGACAACTTGAGCGGATCGCAAGGATTGCGAAAGAGTGCTTGGTCGGAGAACTCTCGCACTCCGACGAGTTCCAGGAGATTGCGCTTCATCAACCCAATCTCAATTTGATAATCTTGTGCGAGACTGAAGACGGCGCAGGAAAACTTGATAAATTCGAGAGTGGGTTCGGTCATGTGCAGGTAGGATCCCGGTAGAACCGGGAAGGCGTACTCTGGGGATTCTCCTTCGTCCATTATGGACCTTTTGTGTTCGTCTTGAATTACTGAGACGACTTGGAGCATCCGACGAGTCAACTTTTGCGCAATGAAGACTTTCGATTCGTCGATTTCCTTTATTTTCCCTGTATCCCGTTGGGTCACATCTGGCCCCAAGTTTTGCACAACACGAAGAGGTGTTCGGGTGTTCTGCTCAACCTCACGCCTAATTTTTGCCATTTGTGCTATGAAGTAACGCACTACGGTTCGGAAATGACCTTGTACTGCGGGAGGCAGGAACTTGTTAATGTTCCAGGTCGACGAAATAGCTATCTGCTTCGGCGGTTCGATAGCGAGCGGGTCCTCACAAACGACGGCCCCATAGTTCGCAGGATCCATATATAGTAGGAAATCGTAGAAACGCTCCGTTCGCAGATATATGTGCTTAAACAAGTCGTGAGATGTTACCGCCGTCGTGATGTATGTTGCGTATGCGTGAGCTGTTCCCGGAGGTTTCGATGTGACAAGAAGAATTCGGGAGAAATCAGCGTAAACTACATTTGAACCGAGACGCTTGAATTCGGCCAATAGTTGGATAAATGTCTTCCGCATGAGCCCGTGTATAAAACGCTGGACGCTTGGCTCATACATCATGGCAGAGCTCGAGCTCACCCAGCGCCAGAAGTGATCAAGAGTCACCGACACCGGACTGTTAGAATCACGCGCCTTATCGAGCAACCAAGCCCGGACCATTTGCTTAATGATTGCAAACATTTGGGGAGACAAATTTGAGTCACCTAACGTGACATTTGGTTGCGCATCCCCAGTGGAATAGTCATCCAGAGTGTGCGACGTTGAGTCAAAAGCGGTGGTCCCTCCGCTACCTTCCAGCTCATTGACAAGAGCCGATTGCAGTACCGAATCTATCGCGAGATTTCCAACCTGTATGGAAAGGCAAACTTTCGAGTAAAGGCCTGGAGAGAGAAATTCGGGGTTCGTGAGCTCTTCAGCGGGAGGCATATCATTCTCGAAACCACCAAGATCTGGCTTTTCTCCAGCTGACCACCACAGTACCATGTCTTGAGCTGATAGTCGGCGGGCTAACTCGATATCGCAGAAGAAGAGAGGCTGGTCATCTTCGATATGTCCAACAGGAATATCGTAGTAAGCCGCCTGGGCGATGGTTCTTTGAAGCCATGGCGCAAGAGAGAAGTAGCGTAAGAACATCTTCTTTGCAATTGCGCTTTGCCACGGGAAAATGTCGAGAATATGGCTAGCTTTTGTCGAAGGCATGCGCAGAACCGGGAATCTGTTTAGCTTCGGCACTGAACTGCTAAAGTAGGTGAAGTCCTTTGCAGATGACAATACGATGGTAAAGGACTTCTTCTCCAGAGCTCCGAGCTCTCGTGATATGGCCTTCAAAGCAGTCGTCTCATTGCTGTGATAATCGGTCGATGATCTAAGTGCGTCGGGGTAGACATACGTCGAGAATTTACTGAGGTCGGAGCGTTTCTTCGCTAAAAGATCTTCGTAGGCGTTCTCAAATCGTGGGATGAGCTGCCGTCGAGTCGCTGAGTCCACCACGTGCAATTTCACCGTCCCATTAGGAAGGAATAAAGCATACACATGAACAGGCGCAGAAGCGGTGTATGCGTGATATAGAAAGAGGTATTTAAGAGGCTTGCCACTGTCGAGGTAAGGTTTCCTCAACGGGGAAGGCATCGAGCGGTCCATTTGCCAGAGGTCAACGCCATTATCTCGGGCTCTGTTAAGTGTGAGACCTTTTTGGTCGGTAATGCAGGTAGTCCCAAGCTTTACAAGAGCACGGACAACTAAGGGGACCTACAGAAGATCAGCATGTCAATATCCATTAGTTAGCATTTCGGGGGAAGATTCTCACCTGAAGCTCATAGGCGCCATCAACGTTCGGATTGTTGATCTCATTCGTGAAATGGCTTTCACCATTTAGGAATGTTTCCTCGGACATGGAGTACTTGTAGAGATGGAAACATGGACGATCACGAGGAAGGGTCCGGATGACTCGATCGCGTATATAGTGCTCCTCAAATTCATCCCTTCCGGGCGGTGCTTTGAAGTTTAGATAGAATTCACGGGGAATCCGTAATGTCACCGGTATCAGCTCGGCGTTCACGCACAACCACATGGTGAAGCGGCCACGACTAATAGACCTAATCTGCACGATGTCCCAGTGGCGAGTAATTACACTCCTCACTCCTCGGAACATCGATGGCACGGCCATTGAAGGATCTTCATTATCGCGAGCCTCTAATTGCGCTCTCCAGCGTTTCTTCACAGCTTTTAGCCACTTCGGATAGTTCTTGTAAGGGTTTGGAAGCCGGGTCTCAGATACAGGTAGATCATTGTTCTCGGTGATCTTGCGGGAGGCTTTCTTGGTAATGGCAATACGGTCTGAGGATGGACGATCACCATCTTCAAGGGTCAGATCCTCGAAGTCGGGCAGGTTCTGGGGCTGAGTGTGCGATTCATCGGCTAACGACTTCTTGAAAAAGTCCGTTACCTTGTGTTGCTTAAATTTGTCGTCGAGAGCAACGACACGTCGGTGAAGCCAGTCCGGATGGCGTATGCGAGGCACCGGATTAGGAACCTTTTGCATGGCGGCTGGGATGGTGATAAGTTTCTGGATGACGGAACCTAAACGCTCAATATAATAATCCCAATCCAGTATGGCGCGCAAGTCGAAACTTGCCAGACTATTATCCTTTAGCCATTTGCGAAGGTACGTCCTCTTCACGCTCTCTTCGGCAGAGAAGATGGCAATAGGAACCGCACGTTCGGTCACTGGAGCGCCTATCGGTTTCGCCGAAATTACGAACTTGCAAGCCAGGCCTTTATCCTTGACCATCTGGTCACCTAAAAACTCCGCAAGACGCCTTGCCGTGCTGATTGATGTTGATTTCTGGCCAGCGTACTCGGCGAGAGTTCTTGACATACTCCGGTTCTCCGCGATCAGCTCGACAAGCTCTTCATCACTCAAGCTTTCTGCTCTGCTGTACAGGACGTCCAGCCAGCGATCCGCTATTTCGGCGACAGCTGCATAGCATTCTTGAGTTGTCGATCCCAGCAAAAACTTCTCGAAGATCTGAGACTGAAAGATCTTGATGAGCTGTAACTCCCCGCGTCGCTTGACTTCAAATCCTTTCAGCTCCGCCAGAGACCCATCATCATTGAATACAGCGTATCGTTTCTTCAGCAATTTGTCCTCCTCTTTTGAAGACGGCAGGATCATTGCCTTGTACGGACCATCTAATTCGAAGAAGATCGAGTTCTCGCTATGGACCTTGTACTGACTAGTTTCTGGATCCAGGTCATGATATTGGTGGTTCGTGAATTTTGCATGGACGAGATGATTAAGCATTGTGCATGGGTACGAGAAGCCAATGGTCTTCCCATTCGCTAGTTGAAACTTGAAGTTCTCGGGGAAAACTTCGGGAAGCATACACCAGATACCGTCAGTATCAAGTTCCAAGGGACGACCAATTTGTTCGACGAGCTGACGAGCCATCTGGATGATCGTCGCTCCGGTCAGGCACGTTATTCCAGCCATCTCCATCGAATGCCAACGAGCGCCCTTTCGCATGACGTACCCATAGAAAGAATTCAGAATGCACTTGTGGGCTAGTTGAAGGGAATCATAGATAACAATCATCTTCTTCGCCTCCTCGACTTCAGCGACGGCCCCGTTAGAGCCAAGGCCATCTAGATTTTTCTTCCACGTTTTGTGCAGACCCTTGTATTCGTAACGACGATCACGGAAGCGCCGCACCGTATCAACGTAAAAAGGGTTTTCGCGTTGGCAAATTATAGTCTCGCGCTGCACAATACGTGTCTCTTTTGTTTTCTTGTACACCTTGCGAGAGTAATCACCAAGACGCTTATGTAGCAAAGCGCTCTGTTCAGCTGGAGACAACTCGTTAAAGCGTCGTTGAGGTCCGCCGGGACGCTTCGCAGGAAACTGTTCCTGATTTAATGCATGTCGAACCATGTTGTACTCGTCGCGCTGGGCAGGGAAATATTCTCCTCGCCACGCCCATGTCATGCGGCGATCACACGTCTTTCCGGGACGATTGTAATCACATACGGCACAGACTGACTCGTCGACCACGGAGTCAGGTTGAAGTCGATTCGACAACATGATGTTGGGATACATCGCAGCAACGTCCAAATGGTATATAAGCGGCTTATCGAATCGCAGGGGTTTGTCACGCATGAGTTCAAGAGCGGCCTGAATCTGGCCTTTGACCTGCTCGTAGTTTACAACATCGTCCATTGAACATTTGGATTCTTCAACAATACAGAATGTCAGAGCTGCATCAAGTTCGTCGATGAGCTAGTCGAACACACAGGTGAGAACAAATATCGACTATTTTAATTGAGCGCCTTACCTTCTGTGCTGCCTCCGGAACAATTTTAAAGTTAGTCGGGATATCACTTCTGAAAACTCCGGCCTCCAGAGCCTCGACGTGCCCACCGACGTAAGTTTCGGATGAAAGCAGGTGTCCCTCAAACATATTGCCATGAGGATCTTCATGTCTGTTCGGCATGATGATGTGACCTCTATACGCCTCCACCTAGAAAAGTAGGGGGTTCAGAATAGCATCGATGTGATTTAATAAGGCCAGCGGACCATCAATAGCGTCTCACAGAGCGTTCCGGTCCCTTTCCTTAACACTTCATCGGGATTGAGCGGAATTATGTTACACAGTGAGAAAATGAAAGGGTGCACATATTTCATGTACAGATAATAAGTCGCCACGGCATCGGAAACTGAGTACTGGGCGAGAGTCTGCGGTTGTTCCATTGCATAACTTCATGGAAATCTTAGTTCAATGGGTTAATATGATACGATGGAAAACTCACGGCGTCATAAGTTCAGGGTCCAATTCAATAGGATCATAGCCCAGTTTTGCAGTCGTGACGGCCTTAAGACCTTGACTACCTTGGGGCAGGTACGAATCACGCTTCACCCAACGGAAACAGTCCATGTGCACGCAGGTACGGCTCTTATATTCGTCTTCCGAGTCCTTTGAGAATCCAATTTCAAGGAACATATCAATCCCATGCACCATTGCCCGTGCACAGAGGAAGGGAAAATCGAAGAAGTCACCGTTGAATGTCGCTACGACAGTTGGTTTGACTTCTTGGAAGTGTTGGAAGAATCTCGTGATAGTCGCTGCCTCATCGGGTTCGTTAAAGATAGTGAATGGCCCTTCTAATCCTTCCTTCGGCGTATATTCGAAATCATCGATGTCTTCACTGACAATTTCGCGATTCGTGATGAGAAACCCCTGGCCGTCAATCATGTATGAAATCATCATGACTTGGTCTGTTGCACTATCGGGAAACTTGAGCGGCGCTTTAGTTGTCTCAATATCATATGCAAGAACGACGGGATCAGGTCGCTTCACGCGGTCCATTTGCGAGAATTGCGGCTGGCCAGCCGTGAACGAGACATTGTACCACAAACCAACTCGAAGTTCGTTATCGATCGCGACACGAAGATAATACGGAACGTCAAACTCGCGCACGTCTATTATGGCATCACGAGGATCTATATCTTTTGCGCTCTTGGACTGGCCATTCAAAGCATCTGCTTCCGCGGCCCACGAGGTCTCGACCTCCACCTGCATGTTTGATTCTGACATGTTGACAACTTCGGCGTATGCATCGACTGCACTGAGTTTTGCACCATTTTCCATCGCCAAGGGAACAATTTCGCGGCGTACTGCGAGAAGATCTGAGACATTGCGGAAGCAGAGTTGGAGATATAAGCGTCGATGACCCATGAGATGATTTGGAAGTTTGAGGTCTTCCTTTCGCTCTCTAACGATACGATATACCAGGCCTTCAAACTTCTTGTTGATCCATTCTTCTACAATGGTTTCTGTTCCGTTCTATAAAAGTTACATCAATATCCGCGCTAATAAGCAACAATGTTACCTACCTTGCAAGAAATGCAAAAATATGGATCGTATTGAAATGTGGTTTTGAAGAGGCCCCCGTCATTTTCTATGAAGTAGAAGTCCACGGCCGCTCTTCCGGACGGGTGATCTGGGTCCCTTACAAGAATCTAGAGAATTGTAGATGAGAAAGGATACAGAGGCGATTTTTAATATGTACCGACGGGATGCATGTTAACCAACCAGCCTTCCCGCCTAGGTCCTTCCTGAATCCTAGCAAACCCCAGTTTTTCATCCACTTCATCGTTTATTCTTATCTGTTCAAAGCGCTCGGCAAGTTGGGTACCCTCTTCATCCTTCGTAGGAACCGCGACGACCGCGTTCGCATTGGTGTTATTACGACCACCTCGACCTCGACCGCCTCTGAAGGATGATCCTCCGCGTCCATTGGCACGAAAGGATCCTCGCGCTCTGCGAGAAGAGGTGAGTCCAAATGTGCCGCTTCCACGACGCGACATTGTGACTGCAAGAGTCCGGAGTAGCTAGAGACGAGTGAATTGAAGAGTGAGTAGACTTCGCCCTGCAAGCACCGTGGAACGTGACTGACAACACGCTTCGTCACATTGTGTCATGTCACGACTCTCCGCCATCGATATTCTGATTCACGTTCGTACCACCATGAACAAAGAAGTGGAGATGCAAGTAAGGTCTATGTGAAATAGTACTTTTTGACAGCCTCCCATTTCTTTTCTTTTCGTAGGACAAAAAGGACGACTGGGTGAAAATCGTTAGCTCCGATGGTTTCTCCTTTGTGCTTCAGCGTGAAGTTGCAATGGGCAGTGGTCATCTCAAAGGCATGCTTGACAGTTCACGTAAGTCATTATAGGTAAATTATCCACGCAGACAGTCCTGACTGGAGTCTGCCCCAGATGGTGGGTTTGAGGAGTCACTTTCTGGTATCGTTCACGTTAGCGAAAGGTAATTGCTTCCCTAATGCTGTTTCAGCTGCGCCGTCTTCTCATCATATCACTTACCGATTGTTAGAGGCATCATCGTTGAGAAGTTACTTGAGTACTTAATGTATAAGAAGCTGTACGAAAATTCCCAGAACCCGAAGGATGTTCCTGACTTCCAGGAGAGGATTATTCCCGAGATCGCATTAGAGCTGTGCGTCCATCAGTTGTTCTCTAAACGGCGGGTGTCTAACCATTCCTAGGCTTGTGGCAGCAGATTACTATGATGCCTGACTTGAGCTCATACGAATATATATGTGTCGTTCTCGCCAAGTGATTGCACTGCCCCTTTCGTCTAGTAAACAAAATAGGTAATGTAGGCGGCTAATTCTTGTCTAGCCTGCACTGTATAGCTCAGTAAGTCACATCGGTGCTAATAGGATGCGCAGCCTACTGATACATGTTTACGGCACTCGTCAGTCCCACTACATGGATTTTTACTTTCTGCCACCCTAGACCCTACGACGCACAATAAGCAGTGCCTTGCATAGCTAGAATAGGAGAATATTAGTGCTCTGCCTCATGTCTTAAGCATAGGTCTTACGCATATTCGGCGTGGATTGTATTTTTGGAACGTAATAACTAGTCCCAAAGTTACAACGTCCCGTATCCCTTGACTCCACACAGCTTGGCGAGCCTTCACCGTGTTCGTCGATATCCATGCCGCATCAGGGATCTTTCACTGTACCTCTCTCTTCCGATGGGAAGGAGACAGTTCGTCTCGCACTGGAATTCTTTAACTTGAAAATTTACGCGGTCGCATCCATCACGCTCTCTTTCTCAGGTGCACCCAGGGAATTTGCAATTTGTAACCTGCAAGGCGCATTGGCTCTGTGCAGGGATACTACCACAAGGCAACTTAGCCTGCAGCTCATTGACCTCTATGCCTCTCCTGGAACAATAAACTGGCAGCGTGACCTATCCTCCACTGCGCAACTCAAGGAAATGAAAGAAGCAGGTGTCAAAAGAACGTACCTTCTGGCAGATGATGTAAGTGACCGAGTCCTTTCTATAAATCTATCCTCCTTATGAAGTATTGTATCCCGTTACAGGATACTCGTGCGACTTTAGTCTTTGCGGATGATGTGGAAGCATCGAAGTTTACGACGAAGTTTATCAGAACAACTCGTCGTGGCACGTGTCCTGCTGTCCAGGATTCCGCCGATTTGGCCATTGATTTAAGCAACCTTTCCCTTGACGATAGAACCATCCGGGGTTCTGAGTTGACGGCGAATGAAGACACTTTGGAGGGCGCCAGCCAATGTTCTCAATCGTCCGAAAGTCCTTCGCAGAATTTAGAATCCAAATGTAATGAAGAAGATCAAATAAACAAGTCGGATGACAAGCACATCACTGGTTCACAGCAAGACTCACATTCTGCAGGTACGTCGAAGAACGTGCAAACAGCAAAGGGGTATTTAACCTAACGAAATACAGACGCAGCGCAAGATGGACCTGATACGTGGATTTGCCATCTCAAAGGGTTTTCTTGTCGGCTTCCCGATTTAACGTCTAAACTGGAGTCACTGGAAGAGATTGCGCTATCCGAACCCAAGGGTAAAGGAGGCTGTGGAATCATTCGACGTGCTTGGCTACGTGACGGAACTAATGTAGCAATCAAAACCTTACTCATTGGCTCGCGTGACATGTTCAACAAGGACATGAGGGAAAGAAAGGTATGCAAGTTTTGTTTTATGATCTCGACGTGGAATCCTGTGTGGTTAACGTTCTTTAAGCGCTTTCGCAACGAAGTTGCCATGCAGAGCATACTGTCGCATACGAACATTCTACCCCTGTTAGGTATCGCAGAAGCGCGGGAGCATAAGTTGAGCGCTAGCTTGGTCCTTCCATGGATGGAGAACACAGATAGTCGCACATATTTGAAAAAGAATCCCCATGTACTTCGGCTACCGCTGGTACGCGTAAATTACCTTATTTGATTGCGCACGGCTCATGCATGACTATTGAACGTAGATATTAGGGACCATACGTGGCATCGCCTTTCTTCATTCCAAAAGAATTGTCCACGGAGACATCAAGGCGGTATGTTATGTAATTCATTCGAATCGGCCCTAGATAAAACTGGACAAATTCACAGAGGAACGTATTGATCTCGGATGATGGTACACCTCTTCTTTCAGACTTCGGATTGACGTCTTTTGCCGAAGAGGATGATCGTGAGATGTCCCATTCGATGGTGCCTGCGGGCAGCCCTGCTTGGATGGCAATAGAACTGCATGAATCGCGGACGCCTGCCTTAGCGGTCACAAAGTATTCGGATATGTGGGCATTCGGGATGACAATAATCGAGGTGCGTTCATGCTACATCCGAATGTGGTACACGAAGGAAATAAACAGAACACGTATTGTGCAGCTCCTCACGGGTAAATCCCCTTTCCCATCTGGAGGAGCTTGGAAAGTAATAATGTACCATGACTACGACAATTACCCGAAGAAGCCTACGGCAGAGGAATGTACTGACACACTTTGGGAGTTAACTCAGAGGTGTTGGAAAGAAGAGCCCACTTCACGGCCGACAGCAGACGAGTCAGCTCACCTTATCGAATCGATTCCCGCACCCCTACCATCTTGAATATGCAACTCGTGTGGAACCTAGTACATGGGCGTTCTCTCTGATCTTCCTATTGGATCCTTTCACGACAGCATTTGAGCTGAGACTGCCTCATTCGTTTTGACCTTGTAAATACCATATTCTCCCAGTTCAAGCAACTTGTCCGATCAACTTGAAGTGTTCCTAGTTACGTACGTCTTGCATGCTGAACGCCTTTGATAGGCGCTTGTTAATGAACTTCTTTCGGGATACTCGGGGCGGTCTTGTACATGAGGGCGGTGTCGCGATACACGCCGGCTGTGCACCATTTGGGAGAAATAGGCGCCATAGCTGTATAACTCTGTGCCTCTCGTGATCGATAAGCTTGGTTCTTCGTTGACTTTCTTTGGAACCTAGGATGCGAGGAATGCTTGTTCGCGATACAAGGTTTACACGTGTTGGTCTGGACGAAGATGCTTTATTTCGGACTTGGGGCGATACATACTTCTCTTTTGCTCATGTTATGGGTTACTATATTGAGAATAATTACAGAACCCCTATATATAAATCTGTCAGATAAGCAGCGTCCAGGACTAGTTTAACCATCCGAATTCCGTCGAGACACTATGCTTACCGCGACTCCGACACATGTTCAACATGCGCTCTCGCTGCCTCCACAGTCACAGCTCATCCTTGTCAATGATGAAGGAACGCCTGTGCATTCATATAGGGTGCGTGCTAGGCTCATGTCCTGAGTGATAGATCCGTTCAAATCAGCTGCTTTGCAACATCTCAGAAAAAATCAATTGAACATACATGCGGAAATAACAATGGGAAGGCACAAACAACAACATCTCCGTTGCGAGCATGTAGACGCTTAGAAAAGCGTAACAGTTCTCGCGTGCAGTCCAACACAAATGATACTATTTCAGCGACTCCCGAAGACTCAAACAATGGACATCCTAAAGAGAGTCTCCTGGCATCGGGGAAATATGATACTGTGTCCGCTCCCATGGTCCGGAGTCGGACGTTGGATACACGGACCGAACGGGTGATGGAACAGTGTCGTCGTAGCTCAGCACCGCCTCAGATGCAGAATGACGCCCATCCGTCCCAGGGTCCGGAGGCAGAAAGTTCCAGTCACGAAAAAGTGGAGAAATGGTTGAGGACACAAAGTCGTGAAAATGTTGAACAACAGCTTGGCTCTTCAGCACCCCCGCGTCTCGTAGTTCAGCCACCGGACGAAATTTCTCCAACGGAGGAGGCTAAAGAGAGGTACTGGCCGTCGTCATCCCCAGTTCGTCGATACCAGGCCTCCGATTCTCTCTGCATTCCTGGGCCAAGGCAAATTACAATTTCGGGGAACGAGGCTGATGAAGTGCACTCGCCTTCACAGGATTGCCCTAGGATTTGGAGGGCAACAATTGGTAACAAGGAATATGAAGTCACTGATGTTACAAGTGACGTTACCGACATTGTTAGAACGGAAGGGGATGAAGGCGGCTTCGGCTACGTGCGACGAGGAACACTCCATGGACAGGACATTGCCCTCAAAGAAATGAAACTAAGTTATCAGCTTCCTCCCTCAAAGAAGAGTGAAATGAAAAAATCGAAGGCATGAATGACCAAATATTCTCAATGCATTTGTAATGCTCACCAATAGTATAGCGCTTTCAACGGGAAGTAGTAATTGCAATGCTACTTGCTAAATCACACCATCCGAATATGGTGAAGTTGATTGGCATTGCGATATCCCATGACCTTGGTGCATGTCTGGTGTTTCCTTGGATGGCGAACGGAGATAGCCTTTCCTATATCCAATCCAACGACGTCCCTCGGGTTCCATTAGCAAGTTGTCGTCGAGTTCTACACATATATAATCAACCTAACAGCCTGCTTTAGATTCGCGGAACTCTCGAAGGTCTTAGATACCTTCACAAGCGAGGCTTTGTACATGGAGATTTGAAAGCTGTAAAAGCGTTTTGACTCGCATGCTTAAAACTTGTTGACAAGGCTTTTGGCAGCGCAACGTTCTGATTTCCGACGACGGTATTCCATTAATATGTGATTTCGGGCTCTCAACATCTACCGAGCTTGATGACGAGCAGCCGTCAAAATCCATCCAGCGTGCGGGGAATGCCCAGTGGATGGCGCCAGAGGCGCTGATGGATGATGTCCGAAAGTGGACGAAAAAGTCTGATATGTGGGCCTTTGGCATGCTCATGATTGAGGTTACCTATTCATTTCTCGCAATAGAATACTTCACGCTTACAAGGATACACATAGATCCTGACTGGCGATTTACCATTCCCAAATGGGAACGAACCATCCATACTTTTGGATATTAAACGAGGTCGTCTTCCGTTGCGACCCACACATCCTGAATGTTCGGATGCGTTGTGGAGCCTGATTCAGGCTTGCTGGGAAATGTCACCAGATGAGAGGATCACAGCCAAGGCAGCACTCGACCGGATGAATCAGATATAAATATGCGGCAGGAATACGGAGAATGGGTACGTTATAAAATATTAGAATTAGCAGAGGCGAGCTAGGTATCTGTGTCGAACTTGAAGACGCCGAATCAAATGATTCAAATCAAATGAGCAACACCTTGAACAAGGTCTTACACATGTATTACATAATCCACCTCATTTCTCGGTCAACTCCTCGTGCTTTGAACTCGTGCTACCAAGTCCTGTCCTGGGACGCGGGTTCGAGGCAAACTTTCTGCTTCTTCTTCTTCCTTCCACCAGTATCTACTCCTGTTATACGTCGAACAGTCGCAATTCTCTCATTTTTTTCTGCCGTCGTCAGCTGCGTCAAATAGCCGCAATGCCGTTCCAATCGACGATGACCGCCGATGAGAAGAGCAAGGTCAAGAACGTCCTCTCAGGGAACAACAAAATATTCATGGCCACAGTTGCGCGTATATACTATGCCCATCCGGATCCGAATTCCTGGACTTTCTCTGGCAGACAGGGCGGGCTGGCCTTCGTCAAAGATAAGAATAACGGCCTCTACTATTTCCGGCTAGTGGACCTTCAGGGCACAACTGGCATCCTATGGGAACATGAGCTCTATGAGGGCTTCACTCTTAACGAGGACAGGCCATTTTTTCACTCGTTCGCAGGCGACGTGCGTAATGTTTCTCTTAGGTTTTTGTTTAATTTTGTTAGGGCTCGGATTTGACGCGCGGTTCGTTTGTAGGATTGCATGATTGGTCTAGTCTACTCAGACGAGAGTGAGGCAGGCTCGATGATGAAGGTAGTTACGAAGAAGAAAAGCTCTCTCGGTATGTTCTCTATTAGTCTATGTTTATTGAGGGTCAAATATGGCGTGCCAATGAAGTTTGAACACCGTATGGAGGTTATGGAGTGCAGCTGGATTTTCAGTTATGGGCATTTTGGACTTCGGGTAGCGTGAATCATGCGAGCAGCCAATGTCTGAGGCTGCGGGCATGCCTGCGGAAAATGCTGCGGCCAGCATCACTCCGCGGCAACTTTGCAATACGCGAAGCTCATGTCAGAACTCCTCGACGCACCATATTTGGCCGTCAATGACCTGTCTAAATTTTTGCTAATGATCTACATACAGGCAAGGCCAAAATTGAGACTACCAAAAAGAAATCAAAAAGCGGAAAGAGCGGGAAGATCTCGAAGTCCATGATTTCTGGTCCACAGGCAGGCTCGTTCAAGCATGTTTCGCACATGGGTTACGACCCCGAGAAGGGTTTCACTTCTGAAAACGTTGACCCGTCATGGATGACATTCTTACAGCAACTACAGCAGCATGGTGTCGATGCCACACTTATCCAGGAGAACATGGACTTTATCCGGGACTTCGTACGCGATGCACAGGCTAAGAAGCCAAAGGCGATTCCGAACGCACCTGCTGCAAAGAAGCCTTCACAGAAGCCACCTATTCCCCCTACACCTGCATCGCGCAAAAAGTCACAGAAGGGTCCGAAGCCTCCAGCACCACCAGTCCCGCGAAGAGGGGCTCATGCACAACAGGATTCAGTATCATCAGTGCAAACGCCTGTCGAGTCTCCCGTTCAGGCGAGTCCTGTGCCTCCTCCAGCTCCACCAGCACCTCCTGCGGTTTCCACACCTATTGCGCCTCCACCACCGCCAGTCCGAGCCCCTCCTACCGCAACGCCGCCTCCCCCACCTCCACCCGTGGCACCTTCTCGTCCTCCTGCTCCTCCAGCTGCAGTTCCGCCACCCCCGCCCCCACCTCAGGCTAGTTATGTTCCGCCCCCGCCTCCACCTCCACCCGCAACGGCAGCAGTTCCCCCTCCACCCCCGCCACCTCCAGTAACGGGAGGACCTCCTCCACCTCCACCCCCACCACCTGGTGGTGCACCATCACCTTCGGCAAACTTACCAACTCCTCCGCCTGGCCGTTCCGCGCTCCTTGAGTCAATCCAAGGCAAGGGTGTTCATTCATTGCGGAAAACAGAAGGGCCGAAGGAGAGTTCTCCGCTTGCAGTTGGCCGCGTTGCGTCTCCCGGACCTCAGGCGCCTGGAGGTGGTGCCGTGCCAGCAGCGGAAGAGTCACCTGCTGCTGCAGGTGGTGGCGGTGACCTTGCTGCTGCACTCGCAGCGGCGCTAACCCAAAGAAACAAGAAGCTAGGCGACAGTGATGACGAAGACGACGAAGAGGAGTGGGATTGATGCGGCGGTGCAGTTGTATTTCGTAACTGGTGCATTTAGGCGCGGAGCGCCACTATACGCCTTTGACAGGGCATGTAACGAGGAATTGTGGGCCGTTGTACCGATACGTGCAGGGAAGGTGCTTGTGCAAGCTGTTGTTGTACGCTGTGTTGTATGTAGGGATACTGGGGTGGATTTGCAATTGGCCAGGCCTGTGCATGTTAGCGAGGGAGGAGCCCAGGTTATTTCTATCAACTTTGTTGTTTGTGTTATCTGTCTTCAGTTACCGTTGTCCTCTTCCTGTTCTTTCATTTTCCTTTGTCTTAGCCTCTTATTTTCATCCATTGTCATTTTCCTGTCGCTGCACATCACTAGTACATTTTCGGTTTGCATGTTTCTTAATGTATGTACATATTGGACTCTGGACCAATAGATGCTATTTGTTTATTTGCATATACCATAGCTATGTTTTGTGGGTACAGGGCCCGTTTAAGAATAGGATACAGCAACTGGTACTGGGTTTAATATCGATGTTTCATTTTCTACTTGACGCCCATCTTTACCATTCGTGTTTAGACTGCACTGATTTCCTGTGAGGTAGTCCGACAAGGCACAAGCTGCTTGTTTTCCTTCTAATTAGCAGTGTTGCAGTGCTTGGCGCAGTCGGTAAAAATAGCACACAGACAAAAACACAGTGTAAGAGTGCAGACATAAATAAATTACAAAAAGAATAAGCCAAACGCGATCGCTGGAAACCTGAAAATAAGCGGATTATTTTGTTCAATCCTTAAATTACACATATTCTTGGGCCCAAATACTTGATGCTGACGGACTTGTGTTGTGCAGAGAATAAAAAGAGGCCGGAGATGTCCGAGAGATCGGCGCAGTTTGGGTAGCGAAGGCATCCCATCAAACGACGCGACCCGCTATCCAATAAAGCCCTTACCCTGTCTCTTCCTGCTTGTCCACCACCCACCACCCACCTCTCCGTCTTTCTGTTCTCTCATCTCTCAAAACAAACCTCTCTACTTTACTTTACCCCTTCTCTCGTAAACCGTAGGTATGGCTGATTCATTGGTGAGTGGACATCGATCAGTTCGCGTTCGTTGTACGATGACGCTGAGTGGGTTTCTTTTGGCGTATTTGTGCTACTCGTTGTTCTGGTCTGAACTCCAATGCTATCTATAGTCTGAGGGTATGTATAAATCTTTTATCACTTTAGAATAGAGCGAATCCACGCATATATGCATATATGCGTGGATTCGTCTCATTGTCTTAAATCTCTGGCGTTGATGGTCTTTTGTGTATATGCGTGCTGACTGCTTTAAATTCCACAGAGCAAATTTCTGGTGAGAAAGCCATGCTGATTTTTCTCGACTGGCTCTTAAGTGCTCATCGTTGTTGACCATTTTCAAAAGAATTCAAGGAGGCGTTCTCGTTGTTCGACAAAGGTACGCATTTTTATATTTGTCTTCTTGTTGTTTGAGCGCTTATCGTCTGTAGACAATGATGGCACCATCACCACGAAGGAGCTGGGAACCGTGATGCGCTCATTGGGTCAGAACCCAACGGAGGCCGAGCTCCAAGACATGATCAATGAGGTCGACGCCGACGGGAACGGGACGATTGATTTCCCCGAGTTCCTGACGATGATGGCGCGCAAGATGCGTGACACAGACTCGGAAGAGGAGATCAAGGAGGCGTTCAAGGTATTTGACCGTGATAACAATGGGTACATTAGCGCTGCGGAGTTGAAGCATGTCATGACAAACCTTGGTGCGTTATCGTTTTCTGTTTAGTGGTGTCAATTGTCTTTTGTGTGAGGAATGTGGGCTGATGGGACAAAATTGGTTATGTAGGTGAACGTTTGACTGAGCACGAGGTTGACGAGATGATCCGTGAAGCGGATGTCGACGGTGATGGCCAAATCAATTACGAAGGTACGATTTATTTGCCACATAATTGTCGATTTTCATTTTAACAGCGTGGTTTACCTGCTCTACACGTACAGAGTTTGTAAAGGTGAGTTATTTCAACTTCATCAAAACTACTGTAACCCGTGTCACCTAATTGTCTTTCCTTACATAGATGATGCTTGCGAAGTAAAGGAGTATCTGTCTTAGAAAAAAGGAGGCAGTAACTATGATGTAGTCTTTGCGTGTCTGTGTTCTCTATGATTGCTTGTCCCTTTTGTCATATTGTACGCTAAGTAAACCGAAAACGTATTGAATGTGCTTATTTCTCTCTTTGCTTGCCTAATTTCTTTGCGCCTTGCGAATCAGTAACTTGATTTGGAATACTGCATCAGACGCAGGCCCCTGTTTGAGACGGATCATGGAGTGGAAGATGACGTCAGACGTTTTGGGCGCATATAAGCAGCTTAGCATACCGCAGCTACTTTACTTTGCAAAGGCCCTTGCTCAACGACGACCGCCACGCCACACCTGCCGTCATCTCTTGTACCTCAAACGATATACATAACGCACCTACATCTAACCACCTAGAACGTGTATAAGATGACTGGATTATTGGACAAGATTCGTGATAAGATATCCAGTTCTGGGTCTCAGGAGAAGAACCAGCCGAAGGAGAGCAGCGGCAACATGATTTCGAGCACGAGCCAGAAGTCGTCGGAGGGGGAGCAGGTGTACTCGACCTTGCCACATGATGCTGTACGTCGCCTTAGTCGACCACGCGAATATCCACTCATTTTTTTACAACTTACACATGCTATTGTACGCAGAAAACGAACAACCCTGCAGACTTACAACAACCCGGTTCGGAGGAGCAGTCGTTCCAGCCACCCGATTTGAATGCAGAACAAGCTGCCGCGATAAATGCTCTCAAGTCGAACCCTGGACCTGTTATTAGTGAGGAGGTTGGGAAGCAACCTGTTACCGTGCGTTCAGTTTCTTGACTCTGCGATCCTCTGCCCTTCCAACCGTCCAGGTCTTCTTTGGTTGACCTTGACTGTCGTTTCCTTTCTCTTCAATTTGTAGGATTCTGCAGATCTCAAGGCAAAAGCAGCTGAGCTGAACAAGGATGATTCGAATACAAACCAGGAATCGTCAGGGCCAGTGTTCTCGATCTTGCCACACCCCGCTGTACGTTTCCTTCCTCATCTTGCTCGCGAGGCAAAACATATGCTCTGACTTACACTTACTTACACTCTTTAACATACCTAGAAAACGAACAATCCCGCAGACTTAATACAAGACGGTTCGTTCGTACCACCGGATCTGAATGCGGAACAAGCTGCTGCAATCAATGCGCTCAGGGCGAATCCGGGACCTGTTATTAGTGAGGAGGTTGGGAAGCAGCCTGTTTTGGTGCGGTTTTCTCTTGCTTTTATGCTCTTCTGGTAGTTTGTGTTTACCCTTGGCTGACGTGGTTTTCTGTTTCTCCCTCCTCGCGTTTATAGGACTCGGCGCAGGTCGATGCGAAGGCAAAAGAGCTGAATAAGTGAGGCGTGATGTAGATGCCTCCGCCGGAGATGTGAAAGGTGTCGTCAGGTCATCATAAATTTTTGTGGCGTTATGGTTGTATCATACTGTATTGTTAAATATTTCACCTTCGCCTTCATATTGTAATGCTGTAAATACCGCATCTGCATGCTATTGGGAAGAATCAGCTTTTGGATGTAGAATGTTAGGTGTCGAAAGAAGTTGAGAAATGTAATAAAATAAAAGGATTCTCGTGGCTTGTGTGCTGCGATAGATACGGCTCTCCCGAAAGACATTTGAATGGATGAGCAGCACTCTCTCTAACTTGGGCTGTAAGGCCCCTGATTATGTGAGGAAACAATTCGGAGTCAGACGCGACGCGACGCGTTGGGTCTTTTTCACCTCTCAGGTTCATCATTTCTGATGGTTTGACGACTTCGTGACTTGGCTTGCTCGTTTCTTTCTGGTTAGTAAGTATATACTTACATTATCGTAGCCATGGTTTATAAGCTCATATTCTGCTTGTCCCATGCGTAGTGCTAGATTACCTGTCTCCGACTCTTGGACTGGACATTACTAATTGATACGCCTATTCTCTGAACATCACTAATTGACGATATCGAGAAATGTGGAATGTAGTCGACTTACGCCTCACTCACTTCGCGCCTGGACTACTCGTCCCTCTCTCATCCTATCCAGCACTCATCTCCGGCTTCTTACTACTCTATGCATCTATCTACACGCACACAATCACAGCACAATCTCTACAGGCTCAGTGCACCTTGACACGCCTCGTGCTTGCTCCTCCAGCTATCTTGCTATTCTGGAACTTTGGGTTTAACGCTTCCTATAACGCGCCTGGCGTACAAGTCGCAGTTGGTATGGCCGTCGTTGGGTTGTATGGAATCATGAGGGTTATCGATACGTGTATCGTCCCTTTGATTGACCCAATTCCATCTGTTTGGATAAGGAAAGAAGAGGGAGTACCGATGCCAATTCCTACGAGTACGAAGGAGCGTCTCATCTATACGTTCGACCTTGCGACTTCTTTACGTGGAACAAGTTGGTTTTCAGACCGCCATTGGAATTGGGTTCCAAGTCCTTTGGTCAACGCCTCGACGACTCATCTAACACGTAGAGCATACCTTTCAACCACCCTCCTCTCATTCGTCGTACAATACCTCTTCATGGACGTCATAGACTCAATCAACAAGTCACGGACTTGGGACATCACACAACGATATCCAATCACGTCACTTCCCTTCCCCGAACAAATGGTATTCGCAATCTGCGTATGTGGGAGCACGATACTCTCCATATCCGTAATGTACACTCTCGTCGCGCTCGTAGCCGTTTCACTCGGTTCCTCACCCGTAAATTGGCCACCGATGTTTGATCGACCTTTTCATTCGGGTAGTTTGAAGGAGTTTTGGTCGAGGAGGTGGCATGCGATTTTTCGTCGTGTTTTTACGCGGGTTTCCCTCCTCTTACTCCTACCAATTCCGAAGAAATGGCAAAGTGTGAGGATCTTTATACGTATGCTGATTATCTTCGTGCTATCAGCGGGTATGCACGTTATGCTAATGTACCGTCTCGAACGCGAACCGTCAAGTCATACACACGCTTCCTTGGTACAAATCTTCACCGACCCATCGATTCTGGCGTTCTTCCTTCTTCAACCAGTTGGTCTTGCCGTTGAGGCTTTAGTCGTTCTCCCTCTTGTCTCTAGTGTACCAACAGCAAGGAGAGAGAAAGAGGAGAAAGACCGGAAACTGAATTGGATTGGTATGGCGCTGATGCGAGTGTGGTCTTGGGGATTCATGCTTTGGGCTGGACGATTTTGGAGCGATGCGTGGGTGAGAAGAGGATTTTGGGAGGAGAGAGAGCATGTTGTTGGGTGGAGTCTTGTAAGGGGTGTTTTGAAGGGGGAGTGGAAGGCTTAAAGCTACTTAATGTATAGTAGATCTATACTCGTAATATGGTGGTGGAATGGAGATACATGTCGGGACATGTTGGATGCAGTATGTTAAAGACAAACTGCCTAGATACCCGGATTTGTAGAGACTATTTGGTGGATATCCTCACAAATTACTGTGCATCGGAAACCAAAGGTTGCTTGGTATATCGATGCAAGTGTTGCCAACGGACAACGGGGACTTCGGGGACCTCGTCCGTATGCGTAACTATGCTTTGCTTGCGCGTAAGGATAGAGTCATTGCTTCATTATATGTAACAAACGAATGACAGAACGTATGCTACGAAGAAGAATATGTACAAATGGATATCCAGTGGTGTGTAGAGTCCAAGTCCTCGGGACAGGGCGATCACATAATAACGCAGCACCTGTTTTGCTATAAGACGGGTTAGTACATTCGCCTTCATCATCATAAAAATCATACAAGGACAAGAAGAAGCTCACCCTCTTAGCAGTAGTGTAAAATCTTTTACTCTGCGCCCCAAGCATCTCCGACCTAACGACAAGGTCATCAAGCTTCTCTCCACGTTTCAAAACAGATTCGATAGTCTGGTGCATGACGAGTTTCGTTTCGTCGAGTTCTCCCTGGAGTCGCATTATAGCATCTGCGTTGCGCGGGTCTTGATATTGTTGGAGGTAATCCTTGAGATCGGGGAAGGAGATGGAGGATGGGTTGGCGTAAGAGGACGGGAGGACTTTAGTGGAGAATGTTTCGAGGGTCTTGGTAAGGACTGAGAAGGCGGCACGTCTAGGGTACTCTTTATCTGACACCATTACACCTATGATACCACAATGTTAACACAAGATCAATACCCCGAGAGTCTGAGACGAGAAAGACAGACGTACCAGCGATCGGTTGCTCACCACCGCGATTATATACGTGGAAGACATACTCGCTGTCCTGCTTGTCGACATCTGTGAAACTCTGACGCTCGCCAGGGGATGTTCGCTCTGCAACCAGCCCGCTGAAGAAGGCGAGGAACTCTGCGATTGTACCTCGTTGGTAGAAGGAGAAGGAGGAGAGATCTGATGCGCTGGAAAGCATTTTAGCGGAGCCTCCTTGCGGGGTGTTGAGTATTGAGATGGCATAGATCTTCATGGTGGATTGTAGTAAGTTAGATGACCCGAGGAGACGATAGCAGCGGACGTCGACGTTGCAGACAGCGAGTAACACGGAAGACTCAGGCTAAAGCAGTGAAGTTAGGGACTGCAGTGGAAACCGTCACCAAAAACCGCAATCCGCAACCGCGGATAGGTTATCCGCGGTTGAAATTCTCACGGTAACCGCAGTAACCGCGGTTACACTGCCAACGTTCGACTCCATACACTACTTTTTTTGTTTTCGTTTTTTCCTCTTTGTTTTTCAACACAAAACACTATTTTTTTTACAAGAAGCAAATATTTG
>NW_006760386.1:8943093-9017575 GCF_000271605.1 Fomitiporia mediterranea MF3/22
GCATTCCACTGATCAATGTCTCATATAACCCTAACACCCCTGCCAGAGCCCATAATATCTTCAATCCCATTACTTATGTAGAGAGTGCATTTTGTTAATGGTTCTGTAAAAACAAACAAGCAGACAGCTGTCACATGACTCACATCTCGTCAGACAAGGACATGTTGTAAGATGGGAAAAATATTGAATTTAAGGAGTGTAGGGTATAGTTCTGAGACATAGTAGAATTTTTTTGTCTTTTTTTAGTTAATGAATGCTAATACTTGGAAGTTATGAATGTCTACAGTAGATGTATTTGATTTCTATATACATCTGACGGATGTGCAAAAACCGCGGATACCGTGAGAAAGTTATCCGCGGATGTGGTATCCGTGGGAATTTGTCAACCGCGGTACGACACCGCGGATAGCCTTATCCGCTGCAGTCCCTAAGTGAAGTGCGATGCTCCCGCAGGCGAATCGGCACGTGCGCGACACTGCTGTGATTTTCTCGCTGACGTCTCTGCTCGAAGTTTGAACTGCTCAACGTCCACGACAGCGACGAACATGTACGTTACTTTTCTTGTAGTAAAATTACAACTCTATTAACTGTACCTTCTAGGGTGTCCGTCACTGTCGACTCGCCGGAAATCTCGAGGGCGTCTCTACACGCGTCTCTTCCCTGGTGGACACACGTATACACATTCCCCTTCCTCGCGCTCTATCCCCTTCTTGCATATGCCTACTTTGTGCGCTATGACGACTGGCTGAAATCAGAGGAATGGACGTTCCTTGCATGTGTCTCCCTTGGTGCTGGCCACGCACTGTCCTTCCTCGCAACTCGCTGGAGCACCGCTGCACGCGCGTTCATTACCTGTCGAAGTGTAAATGACATTCGTAGTGCAGACTCGATTAGAATCGTACCGGCTGAGCATAGAGGTAAAGGTGGAATAGTTAAATTGCGCAAAAAGGATGTAAGTCACTGCCAAAAACATAATTTCTTATTTTATATTTGTTTTCTAACGTGTTTGGTTGGGGTTAGTCGTCCGATCCATCAACATATACATTTTCGTATCAGCAAGACACGTATGTTTTGTTATCGGAGAAACCATTGATATTCGGTCCTCTACCTTATCCGTCTACGAATAAGCCTCCGCTGTCATCATACCAGCTGCCATCCGGATCCTCCTCGAAAGGCCTTTCGGCAGATGACGTCCCGAGCCTGCTCAGCTTATACAACAAGAATGAATTTCACATCCCCATTCCGGCGTTCGGGACACTTTTCGCTGAACATGCAACAGCACCGTTCTTCGTGTTCCAGATCTTCTGCGTCGCGTTATGGTGTCTGGACGAATATTGGTATTATAGTATTTTCACGCTGTTCATGCTGATTATGTTTGAGTGCACAGTTGTGTGGCAGGTAAGCAATAAAAATCTTAAATCACGCTTGCAGACGTATTGATTGTCCTTCCGTAGCGGTTAAAAACCTTGACAGAGTTTCGTTCCATGTCTATCGAACCATACCCGATATCATGTTACCGGGACGGCAAATGGTTCGTTTTACAGTCGGATGAATTGCTCCCCGGCGATATTGTATCTCTGGCGCGCCAGCAAACTCACAAAGAAGGCACAACTGTTCCTGCGGATTTGCTCTTACTGCGCGGTACTTGCATCGTGAACGAAGCAATGCTCTCTGGAGAGTCGACACCATTACTCAAGGAATCCATTGAACTCTTTGATGGTTCCGAAAGGCTGGATGTCGATGGAGCGCACAAGAACAGCGTCCTCTTCGGTGGTACGAAAGTATTACAATCAAGCAACGGAGGTGTCTCGCAAGCGGGACCGCATACACCAGACGGAGGGTGTCTTGCCGTGGTTCTGCGAACTGGCTTTGGCACTGCCCAAGGTTCGCTCGTGCGCACAATGATATTCTCGTCGGAACGTGTATCAGCCAACACACTTGAGTCCTTCCTCTTCATTGCATTCCTCCTTGTCTTCGCTCTTGCAGCGTCTTCGTATGTATGGCAGAAGGGTCTTGAGCGCGGTCTCAAGAAGTCCAAGTTATTACTGGACTGCGTTATGATCGTTACTTCCGTCGTTCCACCTGAGTTACCCATGGAACTATCCTTGGCTGTCAACGCATCGCTTGTTGCCTTACAAAAATTAGCCATCTTCTGTACAGAACCTTTCCGTATTCCGTTCGCAGGAAAGGTTGAAGTCTGCGCATTCGACAAAACCGGAACCATTACTGCAGAGAGCCTTGTCGTTGAGGGCGTTGCAGGCGTGCATCCCGAGGACCGCACTCGACTGGTGAACGTACGCGAAACGAAACGAGACACGGCACTCTGTCTTGCTGCCGCTCATGCACTCGTTCGTCTCGATGATGGGATGATCGTTGGAGATCCAATGGAAAAGGCCGCATTAGAGGCTCTCGACTGGCATTTACAACCCGGTGATCGCGTATCTCCAACAAATCAAACTGTCGCAGGACTGTATGAACTGCATATTCGAAGGAGGTTCCAATTCTCGTCTGCTTTGAAACGAATGTCGACTATTGCAACTATGCAGCGCGGTGCGGGGAGTGGCAAGGCACGCGTGAGTGTCAAGGGTGCTCCGGAGACGATTAAGACCATGCTTGCTTCCGTTCCTGAGAGGTATGATGAAACGTTCAAGTACTTTACGCGTCGTGGAAGTCGGGTGCTTGCACTCGCCTGGAAGGAGATGGATGGGATGTCTAATGATAGGGTACGTTGACGGACTGGAGCTATTTTTCACAGACAGTTGACATAGCGTTGAAATTTGTCCTTCTAGATAAACCACATCGGACGCGACGAGGTGGAAAGCAAGTTAAATTTCGCAGGCTTCCTCGTGTTCCATTGTCCTTTGAAAGAGGATGCCATTCAAACATTGAAAGACCTCGCCGATTCCTCGCACAGAGTACGCAACGTCTTTCCTATTGTTGTTCGTTTTCTTTACTCCTGACCTCTAAATTAGTGTATCATGATTACTGGTGACAACCCTCTAACCGCTGTACACGTCGCACGAGACGTCGAGATCGTGGACCGTGAAGCCCTGATTTTGGACCTTAAAGAGAATCCAAAGCACGATGCAGACCTCGAATGGCGAACTGTCGACGAAACATTGTCCATCCCTGTAGACCCTTCTAAACCCGTCGACCAAGCTCTCCTCAACAAGTACGACATCTGCATCACCGGTTCCGCCCTCAGACAACTAGAAAACCAACCCGCTTGGCTAACACTCGTCCAACACGCCTGGGTCTACGCGCGCGTCTCACCAGCACAAAAGGAATTCATCCTCACCACTCTCAAATCACTAGGATACATCACGCTCATGGCAGGGGACGGTACGAACGACGTTGGAGCGCTCAAGCAGGCTCACGTTGGTGTTGCGTTACTCGATGGTACACCTGAAGATCTTAAGAAGATTGCGGAGCATCAGAGGATGGAGAGGATTAAGAAGGTGTATGAGACGCAGTTGAATATTAGTTTGAGGTTTAACCAGCCGCCTCCGCCGGTGCCTCCTGCTCTTGCGAGTGCGTACCCCGAGGTTGTGGAGGCTCAGGCGAGGGCAGCTGCTCAGCAGCAGAATGCAAGGCAGAGAAATCCTCTCGAGAAGGTCGGTTATTCTCTGGAGTTCTGTGCTTTTCATGTGATAGTGATACTGATGATTGTGTTGTGTTGCATTTCAGTTTGATTTGAACACCATTACGAACAGTCTGGCAGACATGGATGCAGAGGACGACGTACCGAAGATTAAACTTGGCGATGCCTCGTGCGCAGCTCCGTTCACGTCTAAGCTCTCTCACACCGCAAGCAGTACGTGATACGTTTATTACGCCTTAACTTAACTTGACCAACTGCTGCCTTTTTTTTTTTTGCGAATCTTAGTTGCGCATATCATTCGTCAAGGACGCTGTACCCTCGTTGCAACAGTGCAGATGTACAAGATCCTCGCGCTGAACTGTCTAATCTCGGCGTACGCGTTGAGTGTGCAATACCTGGACGGTATCAAGTATGGTGATTACCAGGTTACAATCACTGGTATGCTTATGTCTGTCTGCTTCCTCTGCATTTCACGCGCGAAGGTACGTCACGATCATTTGGACTGGATCCCTTGGCTGAAAGCTGACTTGTTGGAACTATATGAATAGCCCGTCGAGAAATTATCTCGTGAACGACCACTAGGGAACATCTTCAATCTTTACGTCCTACTATCCATCCTCATACAGTTCGGAATTCACATTGTCGCGTTGGTCTACATTACGGCATTATCAAATGCGAACGAAGAGTACGCACCCGTTCTTCCTGTTTATTCGTTATAATTATTTAATTATGTGATTTGTCTAGCCGTGGACCGATTGATCTCGAAGCCAAGTTTGAGCCAAACCTCCTCAACACAGCTATCTATCTTCTGGGATTATCTCAGCAGGTCTCAACTTTCGCTATAAACTTCCAGGTACGTCCCAGCCACCAGAACCTCGTTTTAATTATAAAGCAAATTAAACCACCGTATGCTTATATTGTTTCCGCGTTTTGTTTTGTTTTTAGGGTCGTCCATTCCGCGAAGGCATACGCGAAAACTCTGCGCTGTATTATGGTCTACTTGGCGCAAGTGCTGTTGCGTTTGCTGGAGCGACAGACTTCGTACCTGAGTTCTCGCGCTGGTTGCAGATTGTCGAGATGCCTGTTTTCGTAAGTAGATTTTCTTCATCTTCTTCCCTCCCCTCGGTCCAGGCTTCATGAGCCAACCGATATCGTTAAAATGGCATTCACACTAATTTTTGTTGCCTTTGCGCCTCACAGTTCAGAGTTCGTTTAACAGCAGTGATGATCGCAGACTTCGTAGGCTGCTGGGCCGTCGAAGTCGTCTGCAAGGCACTCTTTGCGGTGCTTGAGCCCAAGGAGATGCTCACTCGAGGACGAGAACGTAGAGAACGACGTAGACAACTTGAGGGGGAGAAACGCAAGGCTGAAGCTGCGACTAAAAAGGACGAATAGAGTACAGTTACAAGTGCTTAGATCTAATTGGCTTTTCGTCTCGCTTGCGACCTCCCATCTTCGTTTTACGTTGTCGTCGTTCTCGTTCTTTGACTACGCATAATGTACTCTATTGAATTTTAATGGCTTTTTCTTCTAGACATACTATACATGGATACATCTAACTGCTTGGCATAAGTTGAACGAATGAAAACCGGAAATAAATTTCCAATAAATATTGCAATGAAACAAATGTCTAACACGAAACGTTTTCCATCTAACCATACGTCCTAGTCTTCAGCCCTTAATCGAATAAACCGTCCTCCCAGAGACTTCTGATCACATCGGCAGGCACTGGTAACTTAAGGAATGGCTTCTCCTGATCACAGCAGGAGCATTTCTCGCCATATGTGAACTCCTGTGGATCGAACTTGACGTCTATATTGTAAGAATACTTCTCGTGCAGGAGTCGCGAGACGCGCCTCGATTTGTCCGACTTGTGGCTTGGGTGGACTCCTCTGGACTCAGCTGCGGAGTCAGCGCTTTGACGGCGTCTGGCCGTGCTGTCTGTAACCGAGGACTTGTAAGTCGCAATGCAATAGTGTTTAATAATTATAGCATGCATACCATGTCCTCTTCTCGTTGAGTGAGGCGATTCGTCTCGCCCTCCTCGATGTCCTGTTAGCAAAGGAGATGGTAAATGATTAGCACCTGCAGGGTAGGAATTCACGCCCAATGTGCCAGTAGTAAGACGCACCATCTGGATCTCTTCTCGTTGAAGCATTGCTATTGCCTAAGAGGAGCAAGTAAGTATCCAGAAATGTTCGATTTCATCGATAAGGCGGTTCTTACGGCCACGATGACGTTCTGTATCTCTGGGTCTCCTGCTTGACCGCGTTCCATGGTCTGTATCCTCGTCGTTCGCTGAGCCGTGTACTTTCTCGGCCCTTTCTCTCGCCGCATCCGCCGCCGCCTTCTTCTTCTCTGAAGACGTACGGTGAGACGGGGAAGCTATGTTGACAGACAGCTATCGTAAATAACTCGAAAAAGGATACACCATAAAATTATCTCCTACCGTCCTCGCCGCGTCCACGTGGCTGTCTATATCTTGATGTACGACTCCGGTGCCCTGTCCTCGGTCTATCAGTTTCCGATTTTTCCGATTTTTCCGATCCTTTGCCAGCTAAAACAAATGCGTGAGTTCACGACCATCAATGACTATAAAGAAAATAACGAACTGCGATTAAAGATTTTGCCCAATAAGCCCTTACTGTCTTCCTTGTGGTGCTCCCTTTCTGTGTCTGAATCGCGAACGTCTGTATCCCGGGTACTATCTCTGTCCCGACGGTGTTCCCTGTCTGTGTCCAGAGAGTCCTCGCGTTTATGATGCACGGACTCCTCACGATCGTGTCGTCTGTTCTCACGTCTTCCTTTAGTGCGTTCCTCACGTCCGCGTTTTGGTCCTGTTTCTCTAGTCTGGGTACCTGTATGGAAGTGCCATCAATGACACGCAAAGATAATGTGGCGGCACGAGGGCATAGCTATATGCTCACCGGAACTGGTCATCGCAGGTTTTGTCTGTTCTTTCTCTGTAGCAGCTCCCGCTCGGGTGCTGTTACCCGGGTCTTTAAATTGGACGCCTTTACGGTCGATCCTTCTAGGTGAAGTTGTGGGTGGTGTCTTGTCGCTTGGCGTCGCGTTTGTTCTTGGTTTAGTACTGTTGGAAGGCCTTGGTGGTGGCTTTGGTGTTTGTGTACTTGCGCTTTCCATCCTTTGAGAAGTATAGGTGTTCCAGAGATAGGCCGGTGCAGTAACTGACTGAAGGCTTGGACCTCAGCCTGGAAGTCCCGTATACGAGGGAGATGGCAGAGTGAGTACAATGTGTGGCAATATTAGAACCAATTAGATATACACCGGGAGAACTTTGCAGAATGGACGCGTTCAAGAGGACCTCCCAAGTGCAAAGTTATCGCTCCTCTGGGCTTAGAGGGATCAATGACTGCGTTAGAACTGTTATCTAATCTGATAAATAAGATAATACCTGTTCAGGAAGTTTATTCCGAATGATACTTAGCCTATAAATGTATATCGGCATGCTGCATGAGTCACTTACGAACCTATATGACCTGATACTCACGCTTCACCAAATGTTGCGAAGCTGCCTGACGAACGCTAACGAGACCACACTGTTTCGGACAACACCTTTTTTCTTTGCGTCAAGGAATTTCCATTGGACCTACACTATGTCCTCGACTGCTCCTTCGGGCAAATTTCAATTCTTAGCCTATTGCCCCGATAAGTCCGACGAAGGACTCTTGCAGCGGCGTCTATCCGTGCGCGAAAGGCACCTCGAGAATGCAAAGAAACTTGGAACAGATGGAATTATCAGTTAAGCTTGTGGCGCACTTTCCGCTCGGGGTAAGTACTGATGCTTACCTGTAACCTGTCCCACAGAATTTGGTCGCGCGTTCGTGAGCCCGGAATCAGTCGCCTCACCCAATGCTGAGCAGAAAATGGTTGGATCGCTGATAATATATGAGGCATCTTCGCTGGAGGAAGCGAAGAAGCTCGTTCAGAGCGATATTTATTATACAGCTGGCGTTGTGAGTAGTTTTCTCCTACGATGCTTTAGTGTATTTACGAGAGCATTCCACCACAGTGGGACCCAGAACGGATCATGATCCATCCCTTGGCGGGTTCGTCGTTGTATTCCAAGAAAGACGAGTGGCTAATGAATCTGCCCTCGTGAGCGACGACCATACCTGGAATAGTGGAAGGTACCAGTCTAGTGGCGAGCCGGACTGTCTCTCGTTCGGCACAGCAAACGCATCATTTAACATTGAACCTGTGTAATTGGATATAAATGAAACAATGAACTAAGTGTAAACGGACAAAATGCAAAGTAAAGGCAGGTGGCCAGGACGATTTCCCCCTTACCGAACCCACGAAAAGTGCATTGACTGCGCCCTGCGAGGGACAAACAGTATACGCATCGATTATAGCGTCAATGAAGTGCTCAGCACTCGAACATCCCACAAGTTCCGGTACCATCCGGACCGTGAGTCCGTCTATAACAGCATCGTGACGAAAATGAGCATCTGGGACCTTTCTCTATATCCTATTTGAGATTCCGAGTCATGGCTGCACCTACTCAAGCCAACCAGTTTCAGTTCATGGTCTACTGTCCAGACAAGACGGATGACGGGGCATTCCAGCGCCGCCTGTCTGTACGCGAAAAGCACCTTGAAAATGCGAAAGTACTTGGTGATAATGGCACCCTCAGTAGAGTCCCTGATTGCCCGATGCATTATTGCATATGCAAGAATTTTGGTTGATGTTTGCGTTCTAGAATTTGGTCGAGCCATTATGAGCCCGGAATCGATTGCGTCACCAGGCGCAGAGCAGAAAATGGTTGGGTCGATGATGGTTTACCAGGCAGCTTCACTCGAAGAGGCGAAGAAAATTGTTGAAAGTGACATTTACTACACAAGTGGCGTCGTAAGTCCCACACAGATCGAACCTTGCATTATCTGATTCACACTTGACCTTCAGTGGGATCCAGAGCGCGTTGTTGTCCTACCTTTCATGGGCTTGCCTATGTAAAAGAATCAAGGGGCGAAAAAGTGTAGTACTAGTAGTTGTATAGAGTGTATGGCACGTGATGGATCGATTATATCATTACCACTACCAACAATGAGATCATGGACCTACACCGTCAAAGCTATCTGTCTCGTCGAATTTTGTCGCCAGTACTGGTACTACTGTTGTTGAAGGACAAAGTGCTCGGCCTCAAATTCTCTCTCACACTACCTATTTGTCGACTGAACCTACTTCATAAACACGACTAACCTGATTTATAATCGACTCGAGAAGAGTGATAACGGAACTGATTTCCGATACTTATAATCACATATCTCGAGCTGAGCTTGCTCATTACCTGGCATACAAACAAGTTCTCTCAGACTATCTTGCATTATGGCAAATATCACGAAGCCTAGCCCCGCTAAGGGCGCAGACCCAATATTACTCACACTATTTGCGAACCGCTTCATGAGTGTCGCTGAGGCAATGGGCAGGTCTCTGCAGCAGACTTCGATAAGCACGAATATCAAGGAACGTCTTGACTTCTCGTGTGCACTCTTTGCACCCGATGGCGAGCTGGTCGCCAATGCGCCCTTCATACCGATCCACCTCGGAGCCATGAGTTTGTGAGTTATCCTCTATAAACATTGAGGCAGTCCATTAATTGATTAATAACTCGACAGTGCGGTGAGATACCAAATGAACCTGCACAGCAAGAGTTTGAAGGATGGAGATGTACTCATGACCAATTCTCCACGTGCAGGAGGATCGTGAGTAGCATATAATCATTAATTTAAACCGCGATTAATTCATATTCCAGGCATCTTCCAGACATAACTATTATTACACCGGTATTTTCACCCGAAAACCCAGAGGAAATAATCTTTTTCGTCGCTTCTCGTGGACATCACGCTGACGTCGGCGGAATTCTCCCTGGTTCGATGCCCCCGACTTCCGTCACGATCTTTGATGAAGGCGCGGAGATCATCAGCTTCAAGATTGTCAGCGGAGGTGTATTTGATCGGGACGGTCTACACGAGCGTATGATTGATATTCCCGCTCGCTATCCTGGCAGCTCTGGATGTAGGAATATCAGAGATGTCGAGAGCGATATCAAGGCGCAAATTGCCGCAAATCACAAGGGTGTACAGCTTATTCGGATGATGATAGAAGAATATGGTCTTTCTACTGTGCAAGAGTACATGTACCACATTCGTGCAAATGCGGAGATATCGGTGAGGAACTTGTTGAAGGCTGTTGCGAAGCGGATGGGGACAAACATACTTTCCGCAGTCGATTACCTTGATGATGGTTCACCCGTAAGGATCATTCACTCTCTTGTCATGCGAAAGTCCTCATATTCTCCAGATTCAATTGCGAGTCGAGATCAATGAAGAGGAGGGTTCTGCAGTACTTGACTTTGAGGGCACCGGACCTGAAGTGCGCAATAATCTTAACACGCCCACTCCTGTCGTGCACTCCGCAGTCATCTATTGCATGCGTGCCATGCTCGATAGTGACATCCCGCTCAACGCTGGTTGTCTTGTCCCTCTCGATAGTGAGTTGCACGGCATCATAACCTTCAGCTAATCGATTAAATATGATCGATCTAGTCAAAATACCGAAGAAATCACTGTTACTCCCCTCGCCGACTGCAGCTGTCTGTGCGGGCAACGTCTTGACATCTCAGCGGATAGTTGACGTCGTGCTCAAGGCATTCAACGCTTGTGCAGCAAGCCAGGGCTGCACAAAGTGAGCTTTCCCCAAATTTCACGCTCATGCGAATTACTGACGCCCACTTAGCAACTTAACCTTTGGTGCCGGCGGGAAGGACAAAGACGGAAAAGTTTCCGCTGGCTGGGGATACTACGAAGTACGTTTTTCTGCAAGTACCGCCGACATCCAAACTGAATTTTGATATATTCAGACAATTGCAGGCGGCTCGGGTGCTGGTCCGGGCTGGCATGGAACGTCCGGTGTGCACACGCACATCACCAACACGCGTATCGGCGACGTCGAGATCCTTGAGCGACGGTACCCTGTGCTCTTACATCGTTTCGGTCTCCGAGAAGGCTCAGGTGGAGACGGTCAGTGGAAGGGGGGTGACGGTGTCGTGAGGGAGATCGAGTTTATGCACCCATTGCAGGTGTCGATCTTGTCTGAGGTTGGCTCATCCTTGGGTTTGACGTCTGAGAGAAAAAGGGCACTAATGTTATGGTTGATACCTTGTTTATATAGAGACGCTCGCGCCAGCCTTATGGACTCGAAGGTGGTCACCCAGGAGCAATGGGTCGGAACGTCTGGGTCAAACAGCTTCGAGAAGAAGACGGGGATATAGTCGATACAGAAAACGATCCTCTTTCCGGACCAAAGCCGAAATCAAAAGAGGATGAGAAGGAGAACACCCAGCCGAATAGAGAGCCTCGAATAATCAACATTGGCGGGAAAGCGACGATATTTATGGGGAAGGGTGATAGGCTCTTGATTGAGACGCCAGGTGGAGGTGCATGGGGTGCTCCGTCTGGTGAGAGGGATGGTAAGGGAGTAGTAGGGACTGTAGTGGAAAAGGTGAAGGATACGGTAGAGTGGGCGGTGAGAGGGAGTCTCGCGGAGCGGGCGGCGGCGCAGGCTGGGTTTTAAGATACATAGTATGAAGCATGATTTCAGTTGAGCAATGGCGTTACGGCAAGCGAGTTCCTGTAGAATCAAAGCAAATCGTATTGCATAAACGAACTTTTTTTTCGATCCTTCGGATGTGGCATAAATAAATGTTAGATTGTATTAACGGGAGTATTTAAGTGGCTACGATAAGGAAGTGAGCGATACACTGGAGCATAAATAGCTACAGAGGCATGACACGTCGTAAATGATCGTAAATGGTACAAATAATAGGAAGAACAACAGACAATGCAATTATCGTCGGCAATGAGTTAGGGACAAGTGGTTAGTCTCTGATAAATTATTTAAATTAGGAATCGAACGGATGTGTCCTTGTAAAGCATAGAAGCTTAGGTCAATTTGCGATTCTTCGAAGAAAGTGGAGAGTAAGAAGGACATACGATGGGATGGGAAGCTGAGAGCTGTGGTTTCTGGCTGAAGCGGTTCTTGAGGATTTTCCTGCAACGAGACGTGGGTCAGAGCTCGCGGCAAGGGAATGTAGAAGGTAGCATGGTTGTTTTACCTGATGTTTATGAGAAGTTCTTGGTATGTCACATTGGGATTCTCTTCTGATGGCGGAAATATTCTCAATGGCGGAACAAAAAATGCAGAGAATTATGGTGCTTACTCAAACACTTTATGAATGCCTGAAATTTACGGTCAGATGCAGTACATGCCATGACATGTGATGATGCGTACATAGCTCATGGCGCCTGTTGCCACGTTGTTCTGAAAGGTATCCGCACTTGTTTGAGAATCTTTACATCCACTCCATGAAATCTTCGTTATGACATTAATTCCGACCAAGAAAACATGACGAGATGAGATGTGCTCACAACGTCGGCAGGACTCGTCTTGATCTTTAGCACATATCGCCTTCGTCTCCTGGCATCTCCGAGGCGACGGTCCATTCCCTCAAAATCTCGTGCAAGTTCATTAACGCCATATTCACGATCGTTGAACGATCGGTCGCCGAAAATGTCATCTCCTGCTGCGCGAGACAGATTGGGCTCTCGCTTGATTTTACCGTTCCTTCCATACATGTATGGTAAATCTGTACATGGTGGCTGAGCTTCCAAGATGAGACAAATAAAATTGAAACTTGCCTAGCGCAGATCCAGAATGACAACACTGAGGTTCTTAGTTAGCTTTAGAAATTAAGGTGCAGAGTATGAAGGACTGTACGTCAAAGATAGCCTATAAATTGAATCGGTCATACGTTCACGAACATAGGCAGCCTGAGCATGCTCACCGTCAATCGGCATCCTTCTGGAAGAGGTTTGACCTGTCACGAGGTAAGTCCGCTACTATTCGATGTAGTGTAGTCTGTTTCCCACCATAATGTCATGCATGTCCTAAGAAACTCGTCAGTATATTTTGAAACAAACTAGCATTAATCCTTACGTCATCAACAATATGACCAGCTCTCTTCCAGTCCAAGGGATAGATAACTAGAAAGTACGAAGTCGGTATTGAGTCTATTTTCAAGAGGTTTTGATCTGTGCAACCTACCTTCATCGTATCCATCAGCTTCATCACCATCTTTGTCTGGGGTCTGACCTCCGTGCCCGGAAACTGCATTTAAACTATTCATGACAATATCTGCAAAGTGAGACGGATAGAATACGAACAGTGAAAAACGAGAGAGTCATCAGCCTGTGCATCGCGCACCAGCCACTTCATGGCATCAATGATGTTGCGTTTAGTGGGACGCTGGCGTTGTGACTTTCCATCATCCGTTAACAAGACAATATCCCCAGGTTTGAACCCGTAATGATCTATTGTAAGGGTAGTTGACTCTGCCTTAAGAGATTATCGAAAAAGAAAATAGTCAACCTACTCATCAAGAAGGTGCGCATCCTCTTAGCGTCATTGATACAGCCGTTAAGCTGATTCGGCGATCCAATATAATTGATTCCAATCTAACAATGCGGTCAGCGAGTTAATTGGGATAGTGCGAGAACCCGGGACAATGGGATACGTACGCAGAGTGCTTTCTTTCGCCGCGAACATTGCGAATACTTGAAATGATGTCGTTTATCTCCAATTTGCGGGCCATAGTAAATAATATCTTTCGGAGGCAGCTGTGGGACGGGCATGTGCACCTGAGGTGCCGGGTTCAATGCAGGATTTAAGGTAGCTGGTAACGGGTTTTGTCAACATGATTGATCATATAGGGAGTACAACAAAAGTTCCGACTACGCAAGTTGAAGATTGTTGCCTTGGATACGACAAACTTATACAAGTCGAAATCTACGTACGCATACCTGCTGCATTGGCCTGTGGTATGTGACTTGCACTGTGTATGGGACGAAGGGGATGTTGCTGGTGCACCACAGTTGCGCCATGCACAGGGGTACTGGAGTTATGCTGATAGGCGGGACGTGAAGGAATGTTATATGTTTGCCCGTTTGCATGTAAAGTAATATTGGGAATACGGTTGTGAGAGCTTGATCGATGTTGCGACTGATGGCCATGATAGTGATGGTGCCTATGGCGGTGATGAGTCTGGGGGGTTGCTTGAGCATAAAGATGCTCTTGGCTGTGGCTATGACGATGAGTATGGCCCGTGTGGGGATAGTATACGAAGGCTTTGGATAGGTCCATTCCTCGTTCTTTAGACCTGCCTCTCTCTTCCCTATCGGACACCGAAGGTTAACATCGATCGAGGAACTGTTGTTCTTAATAATTACCGATTGGACGGTGGAAGCGGAGGTTCATAACTAAAACATTAACTAGTACGTCAAACACGAGCACACCCAAAATTCAATTCGCTTACCCATGCTGGGGCATTACAAACCCACCCGGTGACACAGGAGCTGCCGTCTCATATGTGCCATGTCTAAGTGAACAAGTTGGTTATGAGTGGGAAAAATGGTAGAACCTGACCTTGACTTACGGATAGCTGCGGATTAATGCAAGTACGTTAAATATTAATTATATAAAATTTACGTGGCGAGAACCGCTCGAGAACTTACGCTGGCGAGGGTGCACGCATATGGTCAGGCATAGCTGGTGCATAGCCGGAAAATGAGTGTGAGCGCGAGCGAACGTACTGTTGCTGTTGGTTTGGCCACATTGGTGGGAGTGAAGGGAGGTGTGGTAGTGGTTGGAAGAAGAGATGAGTGCGTCAACTTGACTGGTTTGCGCCTGACTATGATTAGCGCTGGTTGATACAAGGGCGGGTGAGAACCCGACTCGGAGCCTTCTTGCTCACAGCCATGATCCGGTCTAACACCGATGGGTTACAAAAGGAAAGGGATGCTCCTCGCAGCTTTCGGTCTCAGAACTCGACCGATACTGTGTTTCACCGGTTCGCGCTCAGTTACCAGTTAACGCTCAGTTGTACAATACCTCCCTCAATTCTTAGTAAAATTTCTTGAAATTTTACATACAGGTAGCCTACAGTAAATATAACTTAAATACGAAATTTGAGCAAAAAAAAATGAGTTGAAGCTGAGATATTGGTGTTGGAATGTTAGAATTTTGATGATCAGCACTGATTTAGTGAACAGAAACTTTTCCCACACACAACACACTTAATATTAATTTAAGGAGACATTATTTGTAGCTGAAATTTTGAGAATAAGTACTATATTATATGTAGTTACTATATATTTTTTTATATAATTAATAGTTAAGTATTAAGTTACTTATTAAGAATACGATTTTAAGTCTAATTTTACTACTTTCTATAATTCAGAGTTTATAGTTATAACTTACGAATTTTTTATTACAATAATTAATATTATAACTATATATAAAAATTCGGTACTAGTATTCTTGATATATTTACTATAATATTCTATAATTTTAAGAGAAAATATTAAGAATTAAAATTATTATAATTAAATCAAAACTATATATATAAAAAGTACTATAATCTACTATATTACTTATTAGTACAGTTTTTATAGTTAAAAAAAATTGTAAAGCATACGTATGTTAAAGGTTATATGTTTCAGTATTAAACGATCACTATAGAGAAGAGGAGGGAGAGGGAGGAGAAGAGGAGGGAGAGGGAAAGGGAGAAGGAAGAGAAAAGGAGGGAGAGGGAAAGGGAGAAGGCACGGCGAGCAGCAGAAATGGACCTGAAGAAGAAAAAGAAATCTGAAGAAAGGACTGCGACGACGAGCACAGCCGATTTACCGAGGAAGCAACCAAGACCAAGACCAGCCTACCGTACTCTCAACTCAGCCATTAATTTGGAGAGTGAGAAGGAGAACGTGCGCACCAGTAACTACCCACCAACCCTTCCTCAGACATGGGATTTTGTTGTCCAAACAGGCCCACGCAGTGCCTTGGCCAACGTCCATCATCAACATCAATCCATCTCTCAGGAACAGTCGAACGAGGTATCAGCGAGTGGTGGAACTGTGACAGCAGAGGGAGTGCAAGATCACAGCGAAGGAGGAAGAGCTTAATCGATGTCGATGTGAGATGGCGGAACGCTTGCGACTGTGTGAAGAGAGAGAGATCGCTGAGCAAACTTGACGAACCAGGCATTAGAAGGATAAGGCTAGCAGACCAGAGGAACAGCAACGAATTCTGAAAGCAGAGGAGGAGGAGAACGAGAGGCAGAGGAGAGCAAGAAGCAGACATTAGAATGTAGGCAAGAGACTCTAAGTCATCACAACGAGCCTGTTCCTGTATAAAGAACCATATATTCCATTAATTAATAGAGTGTATATGACTAATAGACTGTACTTACCTTTATTTCTGCCCAGACCAAAGTAAATTGGTCTGGATAGGATTGAAGTCGAGTCTGCGTACTGAGTGAATGCACGCGCGAATTTCTCTAAGTTTAGTTTCCCACGAGTGTGCGTTTCCTGGTGAATCACGTCGAACGCTCAGTTTTGAGTCCTTCACGCGTAAATTCAATAAAATATTTATTTTTTATTTTACAAAAAATTAAAACATACGTTTTGTAGCTAATATGAAGACCTTTCTAATAGTATTTTTTTGTGAAATAATAATGAGTTTTAGTAATTATAGACTGCAAATACCCTTAAAGTGAGCGTTTCTGGGTGAAATACAGTAGAGAGAACGAAAGGCATGAGCGGCTGCCAAAGCACGAGGCTCTTGAAACGGCTGGATATTTCCAGATCAGGAAGTCTCTCGGCAGGAGCCGATTACGGACCTCTGGCTGATTCGGGAATACGGTCGTTTCAGAGGTCACAGCAGAGGAATAGGCCAAAGGCCAAGCCTCAAGGCCAAGAATGCAAGGTGCACAGAGTTTTATTAATATTATTGATACAGCTTTTGTAGGCTCGAAAGATAAATTTCAGGGTGCTCGGTGTGGCTACAGCCTGTTGAATGAGTATACAGTCCAAACCTTGCAGTTGCTCCGTGTTAGCACTTCATGTCTCGGCTCAACTCGTCAATCAGGATACGTGACATGAGAAATGCAGGAAAACAGACAGATAATTCTGATGGCAAAGCACAAACGACGCAAGTCTTGTTGGAGTGGCAGTGTTTAATGAATCGGTTGGAGAGTCGCGACCACGTGACTTGCGTTGAACTTCTTGATCATGACTCGCCCCTTCCCCAGGTTTCCTTCGTTCATCGTCCTCCTCGTCAAACGCATCGAGGACGCGTTGTGCCACGGCCGAGCTTTCTGCTGCACTTCGGGTGATTAGGCAAGACGTGCAGCACGTAATACAACTGATCTTTCTAGCTGTATTTGACGGTGAGTCCCCTTCCTTCGTGACCATATGCTACGCGTCGGGTGCTCAACGTTTCGACCTTCCCATGCCCTCTCAGGTAATTCATTCGAGGGAAAGGAGCCATTCAAGTCAATAAATCAAGTCTAAATCAAGCCGTTTCCTCAGGCATCTGCAAGTTCTTTCTTTCCTCAAGCAAATCGGCCATCTTACGGCTACGTCCTGCACTGACCATCAACGCATCTCGCACGAACCCTGTACTCATCACGTCTGTATATCAACGTAACCTTGTTCTATCAACGCCCAATCTTGCATAAACATTTTCTATTAACGTTCTGACGACCCTCACTGCTGATATTCTGACGATGCGGAGCGTGACTTTATCTCGAACTCCAGCGCCACTGGAACGAGCCTCTGTCCTAAACACTCCACCTTTTCCTCAAGTACCTACTATCCGGCTTACGACGGCAACTCCTTTGTCCACAGATTCACAACTCGCCGACGTTCCCTCGGAAACGACAATATTAGCCCCCAAGTTGCAAGCAACCTCGCGGAAGCGCCTCGTTCCGAAGAAATCGAAACTCAGCCTACTAGGAGGGGGCAAAAAGGAGAAAGGCAAGGACTTTAGTGACATTGAGCGTCGCGTGGGCGCGGCTTCTCCCACTATGGGCAGAAGTTTCGACATATATGTAGATCCTGCAGATGATCCCGATATCGGCGAGATAGTCGTTTTGAAGAAAAAGAAGTCTCGCGCAGGTCTCGACGATCTCTACTGGGGTGCTCTAGGCGACGTGACCAACACTGGCA
Source organism: Fomitiporia mediterranea MF3/22 (assembly GCF_000271605.1). NCBI lineage: Eukaryota > Fungi > Basidiomycota > Agaricomycetes > Hymenochaetales > Hymenochaetaceae > Fomitiporia > Fomitiporia mediterranea. The sequence continues at coordinate 8,960,779 of NW_006760386.1, forward strand.
AGCGTCCGATATCAGACAAATTGACGCGGGTAAATAAACCTGCCACAGCAGAGTCATTACCCAAGGCGACGGATGACGAGAAGGAGAAGTGGTGGACAATTGGACGCGGGAGGAAGGATACTAAGGAGAAGTCAAAAGACAAAGTTAAGACGAAGTCCAAGGAGAGACTGAAGGAGGCATCAAAGGAGAACTCCAACATCAATACGAAGGGTAGCGCGCGACGAGTCACCAAATCGCGCAAATCATTGCGTGAGTCCTGCTCATCGAAATGTAGTGCATCAGGAACTGACCATGGTATGTTATAGCTCAAGAGCAGACAAAAAACTCGGAGACGAGGCAACGCTCACAATCCCTCGATGCTGGAATGATTTTTGCATCTACACCAGATTCATTTGCCACGAAGTTCATCTCGGTTCCAATGCCTAATGATGATGATGACGACCGCGAGCCACCTCGTCGCGGCCATGTTCGAACTAATACGTCCCCGAGTCTTTATGGGGCACGTCCAACTACACCAGAAGGAATTGCAGCCGTGACTCAGCCTTCCGAGGATAAGGAGCGACCAAGGACTGGCTCGATTGCCTTACGTGCAATGCGTTCAGTGCGCTCTCTTGCGCGTATCAGTAGCTGGGCGCAGCTCAAGAATACGCCTCCGGATGATGGCGAGCAATCGACCGAGAAACCTGTTACTAAGACCGGGAATAAAGACGTGAAGAGAGAGAGGAAGAAGAGCCATCAGAACTCCAGGAGCAGTTTTGAAGCGCTCAAGAGTACTTTCGGTTCTGTCCGGAAGAGCATAGATCTGACAGGGACGATTCGTTCGGTTTCTTCTCAAGCGACGGCGGTTTCATCATCGTCCGATGCAACAATACGTCACAGAAGGAGGGAATCCGGTGCATCAGTGTCCACCATTCGATACGATAGCTCGGTGACGACCCGGGTCGAGCCAATCATCGGACGGGTTTCAAAAAGTTCGGGTGCATCAACAATTCGCTGGAATGACCAGGTTGATACAACGGGAGAACGTCATTCACCGGGCTCTGAGGAATCTGCATCGTCGAGCATGTCGGATAGTCGCCGTGAAAGTAAGAAGCGATTGCCTGAAGGACGAAGGCGACCTGGACTGGCCTCGCTTTTCCCGGATCTCAAGCGGGACATCTCCAAAGCAGCAGATGTCCAAGAAAAGGCTGCTTTCCCCCTAGTTGCGCCACTGTCGGACAGCGCTGAAAGGGAGTCGGAAACTTCAACGACGTTGCTTGACATTACCAGTGTCACTTCTCTAGATACACCGTCAAGAAGGGTTCGTCCACGGCCGCTGTCTGAGCAGTTGCTTGGGCGTGAGCGGCCAAAAGGTATCATAGGGGATAAGGACACGGGTAAGAAATGAGCACGCCTTGTGGAAAATCTCCAATCTCACCATGTAATACTTATAGGCGTTATTCGAATTCTGGATGATGTGACGACCAACCTAGCCTGTCTCATTAACCGGCTCGATCTAGAAGCCACTCCAACTTCGTCTCCGGTCATTGAATCTCCGAGAAGCACGCTTACTGAACGATCCCGAAGCAACAGTGCGGTCACTGAAAGCCCTGCAAAGAAGGCCGCTAGGCAGCGTTCTATGGACAAACTGATCGGTACATTGAAGTCGTACACACATCGTGCTAAGAGCGCTTCTACGTCTGCTGCTGATCTCTTGGGACAACGAATTGCTCCATGGATCGACTCGAACGCGGCGCCAGAGCCAGAGACAACAAAAAGAACGGAACGACAACCCGCCTTCCGGCATGAACGGAAAGGGACATGGTCACCTTCGAGTTTCCCGGCTTCCTATGAGAGTGCTCCTAAATTAAACCCGCTGCCAGTGCCCTCGCGTTCGCGTTCGAATCTCAAGGAATGTACAGACCAAGTACAGAGTAAACCATCTTTGAACAATGTCGAGGTCGAGGCAAATATGCCAAGCTCCTTTGCTACATTCGGCAAGAGGAGGTCAAATGGCTCCGACAGGTCGATGACTTCGACGAAGACGGCGAAATATCAAAAACGTGGTGGACGTGGCTCCTCTATTTCTCAGAACGCCTTTAACATGTCCTGCGAGAACGACGTCTTTGCTGACATCTCAGCAGGGTATACAAGCGGCAAACGAAGTACTCTCGGCTCACTAGGCTCTCAGTCAATTGCTTTGGACCCGAGCGATCCGAATTACGATATTCCCAGAGAACTTCGGATATTGCTGGACAATGGCTCAGATCGAGACACGTCGTACTCACTCAGTGCCGATCGAGGATTCATGGCCGATCATGATGCGTTCATGTGTCCTTTACCTCCATCCCCTGGCACTCCTCCCAATATGCCCCTTCCTCCAGTCGAATCTTCTGAGTCAGTGTCGCAATCGTCTCCTTCTAGTGAGCTGAATGAACTTAATGACGAAGCTTTCATCGCATCCGACGACGAGAGCGAAACAAAGAAGTCTTTTGACTTCACCGCCGAGCTAAGGAAGTTGGACTGTTCACGGGCGACGGACAACCAGAGTTTTGCTATGCAACTCGAGGAGGCCTTCAAGACGCCAAGGAAATATTCTCTTCGTGGTCTGGGTCCGAAATTCGGACTCCATGTTAAAAATGTTCCTGACGTGCCTCTTGTTCCGGAGCAATACCACGTAGCTGCACACGAGGTCGCTCTACCCGGATCGCCGCCGACTTCAGACCCGTTGGACGAGGAGTGTTTCGAAGACAGCAACTTGACGAGTCACTTAAGCCAGGACGAGTCGCATGAGGAAGACATTTGTATAAGTCGTCCTCTTCACTCGTACCAGCGTGGAGTTTCTTCAAGACCCTCCCAAGGTCGTTTGGATTTGAATTTCCAATTCGGCGGTAATGCCTCGGCACGGATAAAGTCAACTCAATCTTCTAGGGACGGTCTTGCACAGCTGTCTGCCGAATCCTCATCGTTACAGAAATCCTATACTCATACGAGATCAAGCGTAAACTCCGATTATTCCACGAAGCTCAGAGCGATGGTCGACTTCCTTGTACCATTGTCAAATGATGGCCGCAACCAATCCCGTGCCTCATTGAACTCGACTACTTCAAGCAGACCAATGACACTTTCAGACATAATTCCACCACCATCTCACGACAGCCGTAGGAACTCATACATGTCCGTCAGCGAGGAGGAGAGCATAGCTTTGCAATCGATATACGCACAAGCAGATTCGCTATCAGAAGTCAGTCTGTCACCAGAGACAGGGGTCGTCCCGACTGGCAATGCCGGAGGGAGCGACCTGGACCGTCTCGTTGTGCACTCCAGACAGAATTCCGATGTTAGTTTCTCAGGTTTGTCCGCTTATAGCGAGATACGCCGGGGATTTGAGTTTGGACCTTCACGCCCTGTATTCTATCCACCTCCCGTTCCTGGGTCGAGTATGGGTAATTCTTTGCAGGTTCCACATGCAGACTGGCGTAATTCACTGCTAAGTCTTGGGTCAGTCTCTTCGTATGGACGTGTTACCCGTGCTGGGGCGAAGGATCCTTTCGGCTATAGTGTTCCTGCACGACCGATCTCCGATGACATGTCATATACCGTGGACGATACGTTTTCGTTCCTTCGTCATGATCCCATGCGCCAAAGAGTCGATAGCGGTGCATCTAATTTCTCTTTCGACTCGAATTATTCGCATCTCAGGCCTGATGTGCATCAACGGAGAAGCCGCAGGCAAGTCGAGTCCATAATCTCAGTAACCTCAGGCCCTCCTGTAAGCTTGTACAATCGAGGATTCAATGCTGGGCGGACGACTTTAACCTGGCGTCAACGAACCTCTTCATTCGAATCTATTGCGAGCGGATTTTCTGCACATCATTTGGGTCGACCTGGAATAGGGGATAAGATGTTTGAATCTGCACGTGAACATGGAATTCCGCTCGAGGCCATCTCAGCTTCGCCGTCGCAATTAGATTCGAGTATGAACTGGCAATCATCGTTTGACTCCGTTGTGGATGCAGATCGTGATCAGGACTCCCTCATCGACGAGACAGGACGACGTTCTATGATAGGATCTCGCGAGTCATTGTTTGGCAACGACAACCAGCAGTTTGATCTCCGCCCACCTCAGTTCAGGCCTGTTTCAGTTTATAGCACATATAGCCAAGGAAGCCCTAAACGTGATGATGACACGATGATCTCAGTAGGTAATAACTCAATAATACTTGTTCAAGTTTTTATTTTTGTCTAGATGCTTGGTGGAGGGTTTGTCCGACGACGTTCGATTCGCTCGACGCTTGAGGGTTCGCCTTGTGCGCGTGCAGAGAAACGACAGCAGCAGAGGTATCTAGGACGCATCCTCACACGTATCCCGAGTGGAGAAAATGACGATGGCAGTCTCAACTCATCCCAGGCTGAAGTCTGCATGATCAGTGAACTCTCACATCATGAGCAGGAGACTGAGGCCTTGAGTCGCAGGAGCAGTAATGAGGCGTCGCCAGAACGTGTACAACCGGACAAGAAGCCAGCCTTCACGTTACTACGAAATTCCGAAATAGAAGACCAAAAATTGGAAGCAACTGCTGAGCAAATTGTGGACACATCACGCCTCTCTGCATATGATGCTCAGTTTGGTGACAATAGAATGAGCCTCGCACGGAAAGGTCTGCTTGAGCGACAGAGTCTCGAGGACTGCTGCCTCAGTGCGGAGGGTGAAGATACGACGAATACCAGTACGTCCTTCGTCCATGTACATGGTTGGGGAAAAGTATTAACTGTAAACAAAGGGCAATCTCTCCCTGTATTCCGCCGGCCAGAGCGTCCTGCTCGTCTGCGTAGTGCTTCAACTGGGCAAGCTAGTTCTAGTGTGGATACACCACCGCTGTCAACATCGCGCTCATCGACACAGTTTACTGGGTCACAACACAGTATCGACCTCGATCGCCTGAACGTACTTCTCTCCAACTCGACAAACGTCATCAGTGACGCGGACAGAGCAAGGCTAAGGAGACGAGGAAGTGGACATCGCCGCAGAATTTCCGAGGCACGTGCATCCCGCACCTCGTCCGTCTACGAGACCATTGAAGAGGCTCCTGAGATCTTTGGCTCGATTTCCAAGGATTCTCTGGACTTATCGATGACTCAAAATTCGTCTATGACCGACGTGAGCAATGTGCGTTGGGAGAATGAAGACGTTGGTCCTGCGCTGCGGATGATTCGTGACCTCCAAGACGAGGCACGATTGGTCGTTGATGCAAGTCGATCTCAGTGGGCAGATACGGCATACTCCATTGATGCCGTTCAATGTAAGCTAGTATTCTTTTGTCGCTTAGACCTTTTTTGACACTCCTCGAGCATTCCAACCACCACGTAACCCAGCAAGCTGGAAAGCTTTACTTGAGCATTCTCAGAAAAACTATGGACCTCTGCCCCCGGAGTTGTCGGGTTGCGCTCGACGCGCACGAAAGGCTTCCCGGCCCTCTCCTTATCCCCGCACTCGTGTTTTTACCAGAATCCCTGTATTCCAGAGACCCCCTGCTCCTGCAAATGTTCTGCTATCGAACGCAGACATCACTGAACGGGATTCAAAACGATTGCAAGAATTGACTGTGGATCCCAATACCAGGGCAAATGTCCGCCAAGGGCAAACTGGAGTCGGCTTGGCGAAACCAGTCTTCACTGTGACAAGTGGGGCCAAGAAAAGCACCAGGGGTGCATCACCCAGAAAAGACGGCACTATTCGTCCGCTCCGTTCCAGTACAATTTCCAGCCCTCGCAAGTTGATGCCAATCGCTGGAAAGCGTGGGAATGGCAAGTCTCCGTTGAAGAGCAAGTACGGCAAGGAAAATAATGATCAGCGCGCGTCACTCAGGTATTTCATAGTTATTGTATCTTAGGCTATCTGGTTAACATGGCATCAGAGCTGATTCACTTAGATTCGCTCGACCGCACCCTCACAATCGATCATCCGCAATCCCTCGGACTTTACGCATATAAACGCGTGCCTTCGGATGGCCGATATATAAACCAGAAACCAATTATGCTTTTTCCACATGGGTGAAAACTCTAGGTTCTTAACGTACCTCAGCGTAATCGGCGCTTTGGTGGCGAAGATCAATGGACTATATGCTATGAATACTTATCCCTATGCTCTCCCTTCTTTCCGCCATTCACGATTTTCCAGGCTTGCCGTTAACCGGATTAACTACAAGAGTGATTTTTCTTTTCTGCTCCATTGATATTCATTATACTCACGTTCTGACGAAGATACTCCTTCCGAGTGCTGAACGACCTTTCTTATCCTTCTAATGTACATAACGTTCACGAACATTTTCCGCTTTCACGATCTGTAATGTTTATTAGCTTTTGTTTCTGTACTGTGGTAGTGTGTTCCCCCACACTATTCCACTGTGTTCTTCGAGCTTTACTTTGTCAAGTCTACACTTCGGACTGTGCTCTACAGGACAAAGGCTATTTATTGATTTCCTTGATTAACATTCATGTAATTACGAGATGTAACGTTGCTTGTTGTTGAAGTAATGTGAATATATTTAGCATTTACACTGCACTGTCTCAGTCTCGTCTAGCTTTGCAGTCAGCCCGTACAGGGACCGGGGTAAGGAGGCGAACGCTAATGACTGGTGCTATCCCTGTTTCAGTCAACTTTGCATCATCCCTCCCAGCCTCACCAGTTCTTTGCTTATTATGAACGTGTTTCTTCCTAGAACTTGACTGAGCGGACGTCAAGTGATGTCTGTTCTGCCGGTAGCATCAAGCCAACATCTTACCTCGACTTCGTACTTCGACTTTCTTCCCGACGAGCTTATTGATTACATCTGCCGTCATGCCCGAGCTGTTCCTGCTTTGCCGATTTACGAAAAAAGATCTTCTTGGTTCTGGGAGCCCTCTTCTCGATATATGTTGGAGATGCGTTTCGTGAGTCTTCTATTTGCATTTATGTATCTCTATGTTCAGTGCTAAACATGAAACACTTCTACTACTGCTTTGCCTGCACCAGCTTCCCCCAACAGACCATGTGGCGCTCCGACTCGTATCCAAGCGTTTAAACAGAATCGCCACGCCATATATCTGGGAAACCCTAGACGTCCAACTATCCCATCAAGTCGAGCAAGCATCTTACTTACGAGCAGCTAAGTCTCGCGGGGCGCTCGGTTGGAAGCGTTCTCGAAAATCTGTGCATATCCTAGACTATGTCGCATCGCATCCTGACTTGGCTTCTATGGTCCGTATCTTGTGTCTTCGCGTCTCCGGGTATACTTTCACAGCGTTAGCAAGAGGAGAACCGGAGAATGATCTTGAGAGATGTATTGAAAGGCTGTTGACTGCGACTACTGGCTTGACGGCTTTTTGTATCGACAAGGCTGATCTTTTGACACCTCTCGCTGTCTCTCGTATAAAAACCTACAAGACTTTGCGACTTCTGGATCTGCGTACTGTAGGCTTTCGCGGTGCAGGTCTTCGCTTGCTTTCCGAGGAAGAACTGCCTAACGTCGAGTGGTTCGGCCTGAGTGTGTTTAACCTAGCGTACAAGTCGTTGAAACTACCGAAGAACTTGAAGAGAGTGTCCTTGCATTGTGATAGCATGTCGACCTTCGTAAGGAACGAAGCTGTTGTTCTCGATTCGAATATTTCTATTGGCACGATCGAGGAACTTGCGATATATGATAAACATGGAGACGTGGCGTTGTTTATGAGTAGACACTTCTTGGTGAGTTTAGTTTCAGCACGTGCTTTTAATATCCACATACATGCATTCTCACTGACCGAAATATCTCAACCAATTTAGAACGCTCGAGCTCGTAACCAAGCAGTCGCGTTGAAAGAGCTCTTCCTCGACCTAGAATGGTGTCATACAGCTCGCCTCAGCGAGATCTTATCAAACTTCCGTGGACGCGAATTGGAGAGCCTAACGATACGGAACTTGCATCGAATGACTCCTGCCGGGCTGATGGACATCGTGGCATATTTTCCAAATTTGCGTCATTTGGCGTTGTCATCGAGTACGACAGATATTGTTGCGGCGTGGATCACTGGATGCTTCGTAAGTGTTTTAGTGTTGCCCGTCATGAAACCCAGGGCACCTTCATTAAAACAAATTATCATTATTGTCAGCATGATTATGTTGACGCGTTACAGGGCGCGAAGCATTTGGAAAGTCTCGAGTGGGATAACTCTGCGCTGTGTTATTTTGGCAAAGGAGCCGAGGAAAGCACGGAAGGTGTGTCTCTATTTCCCCCTGGTTGCTTTCGTAGAGATCCCGTCTAAATGCGACTTTCGGCGTGATTGACAGGATGTAGAGCAAGCGTCGTAGGCGTCGTGAAACTCCCAAGCCTAAAAAAGTTGCGCCTTATCTCATTTGCGACGTGTACGGTTACAACGTGCGCCATCCGAAGGAAAGAATGCGGAGCGTACGGAGGGTATGATTTACACAAGTCGGATATTTTCGTTGACTTTGAGGCTAGTCAACAACTAATAGCGAGCCTGTACAATGAGAGAAGAGAAAATTAGAATTTAATACTAATAGAAAACCAGAAATAATTATTTAATGCTTTCGGTGATGACGTGTCGTCATGGTGTAGATCAGGGACCGGCCGGAAGAAGCGAGATCTCTCCGTTTCGCGAAATTAAAAACACAGAAACGGCTGCCACTGCGGCAGCTGACAAAAGCCGTGGGCGCCATGGGGGTCTGCGAATAGACACGGCCTGGTATCTGTAGGCCGTTCATCATAAGAACGCTCTACCAATCTTGATGGATTCTGATGATCATTAACAAATTTGAACTTCTGTGTCATTAGGACTGTGTAAAAATTGCCGTTGAGACCGAGTCAACCGAGGCGGCGCAGTCCTGGGTGGAAACCGTCGTGCAAAGCGAGTATTTATAGATAAAAACACTGCGCGCAATTCTCGTGGACGGGCGGGTGTGCAACGGACCACTGGAAGGGGCAAAAGTGAATAAGAAAGTAGAGAAAGAAGAGAGATTGATGGGAATAAATTCCCACCAGCTGGTGGATCGTGATTGGTTTCGCTGCGGGAAGCCTGGGGGTTTAGAAGTCACAGCATAAACAGCGTGCGGAGAAAGTCCGGTTTCAGACGGACTCTCTCTATATTGAGTCATCCTTGTTTGCAACGTCTGCAGGCAGGAAAAGTTATCTACAATAAACGTGCAGGCAAAGGTCCAGAGTAAGAACGAGTAGGACTAGTCTTTGCAGAATGCAGTTAATTAAAGCTCGGGACGGAATGAACAGGGGCGCAAGCAGTCATCATTTTGAGTGTAAGCGAGGGGTTCGTCACGTGTTTGATATCTGTGTGTGCCAAGCTTGAGGACAAATGCAATGCACCAGCCCTCCCTGTGTCCTCCCAGTCTGCCATCATCGCGCCGTTCCCTCAAGGCTTCCTTCGTTCCTCATCCACCAACACGCTCTTCTTGCTTGGTTGACGATTTGCACGCCGTAGCGCGTGCGTAGGTCACGTCCATACCTATCCCGGCAGCCTTTTTGATTATACCATCGGCGCTGCGCGTCCGTCTTCTTCTACGCGTCCCTTAGCAGAAAGGAGCTTGCAGATATGGGCTTGTTTAGACAACACCTCCATCCGGACGACCTGGACACGGACGAGGAGAATGACGAGACTATAGACCCGGAGCTCCGGCTTCGGACCGTCCGTACGGCGGCTTCTACTATCGCAGAGTCGTTTCGGGATGAGCAGCGCGTCCAGAGACGCAGGTCGAGGCTCCGACAGCGTTCCCTTAAGCTATTCCGGGGAAAGAGCAAAGAAAAGCGGAAGGCGGAATCATCGGAGACAGACAGTGCGGTTACCGAGGATGGGAAACCGCCCGTCCAACCTGTCGGGAAGAGGAGAAACATCTATGTCAACTCGACGCTCCCACCTTCGGAGTGTGATGCGAATGGTGAACCTCTGGCGCGATATGTACGGAACAAAGTGCGGACTACAAGTAAGTTTAAGTTTGTTCTGCCATGTTGAACCCTTATCTGACGTCTACTTACTTACTTAGAATATACTATTTTATCATTTATTCCTAAGAATCTTTATGAACAATTTCGACGGTGAGCTTTGATTTATTTATTGATGGCAGCAGTCGATCTGATGCTTTTCTTAGAGTGGCAAATCTTTACTTCCTGGCATTGGTTCTCATCCAAGGTATGTCATGCCGTATAATTACATTGCATAAGCAATAGATAACACTCGCATCAGTCTTCCCTGTCTTTGGTGCTGCTGCAGCGCAAATATCCATGCTTCCGCTGGTATTCATTTTAGCAGTTACAGCAATCAAGGATGGTGTAGAAGACTATCGGAGAGCAATAACGGACGAAGAAGTAAATACTTCGTCCGCTACGAAGCTCGGTGACTGGCGAAACGTAAATCAACCCAAAGACCCTCGTCCGTGGTACGAGAAGGCTTTGGGTCTCAACCCACCTGGGAAAGTTACAAAGGGTGTACGGAAACTGAGAGAGCGGGAGGCCGATACTTGGGGACGCATCGTACTTCAGAGAAACGGTGAAATGGGTGATGCCATGAGCGATAGCGATAGGACAGCTGCAGCGCACGACCAAGGACCTGACGCGAGCAGTGTTACGCTTGGAAAGGCTTCTGCATACTCCCAAATTGGAGATCCGAGTGACTATTCGCTTTCATATCCGCCAGTACCACCGTTGCCTGGTTACGCGACCCGAGCATCTTCTTCAAGTCTTAGCAAGCGACCAAGAAGCGACTCATTGGGTCAAGTTTCAGGGGAGGCAATGTCTACGCGGTCTCAGACTCAGAAAGTACTTGGCGTAATCGATTGGAACAGACGAACGCCGGGAACTGCGCGTTGGGAACGCACGCTTTGGAAGAAGCTCGAAGTGGGGGACATTGTCTTATTACGCGATAATGACCAAGTCCCGGCCGACATTGTCGTCTTATCCACTTCGGAGGAGGATGGCCTATGCTATCTCGAGACGAAGAACTTGGATGGTGAGACAAACTTGAAGCCTCGACGGTCATTAAAGGCTACGTCTTCTCTGCAGAGCGAGGAGGACATCGAACATGCAAGCTTCGTTCTGGACTCCGAGCCACCTCATGCTAATCTATATCTCTTTAATGGTGTACTGAGATATCAGGATCGACATGCAAGAGAAGAGAAAGCGGAGCCAGTGACAATCAACGAGCTACTTCTCCGTGGGTGTTCAGTCAGGAACACGAACTGGATCATTGGTCTGGTCGTTTTCACGGGTGCGGATACCAAGATCATGCTGAACGGTGGAAACACGCCTAGTAAGCGGAGCAAGATTGAACGAGAGACGAACTTCAACGTGGTCGTGAACTTCATTGTCTTGATACTCATGTGTCTTGCGACGGGCATTGCGAATGGTGTGCTCGACGCCAAGACAAATACCAGTAAAGCTTTCTTTGAAGCCGATAGCGAACCGTCAAGCTCTCATATCATCAATGGTATTGTCACATTCGCGTACGTGGCCTATAATATAATTTCATTCGCACTGTCTCACTTCCTTTTGTTTCCAGATCTTGCCTGATTGTGTTCCAGAACATCGTGCCAATTTCACTTTACATTTCCATCGAAATAGTGAAGACCATCCAAGCGTTCTTTATTTCTCAGGACATCGACATGTTTTACGCTCCATACGACACCGCATGCGTTCCCAAGACCTGGAACATATCCGACGATCTCGGACAAATTGAATATATTTTCTCCGATAAAACGGGCACGCTGACACAGAACATCATGGAGTTCCAGAAATGTTCGGTGAACGGCGTACCGTACGGGGAGGGAATCACAGAGGCCCAACGCGGTTCTGCGATGAGGACTGGGAACGCAGTCGTCACGCCGGAGGAGCAGACCGAGCAATTGGCAGCACTCAAGCAGGATATGTTGCAGAAAATGTCTCGCGGATTTACAAACCATTGGCAACAGGCCGACAAGCTCACGCTCATCTCACCGAAGCTCGCATTAGAACTTTCAGACCGGTCATCCCCCCAGCACGAGCATCTTATTGCATTTTTCAGAGCCTTGGCGTTGTGTCATTCCGTCATTGCGGACAGACCTGATCCACAGATGCAGCCATATCACGTCGATTACAAGGCGGAATCACCGGATGAAGCAGCGCTAGTCGCCGCGACGAGAGATGCTGGTTTTCCGTTCGTTGGGAAAGCAAATGGTTTCCTTGAAATAGAAGTCATGGGTCGACCGGAACGTTTCGCTCTTTTGAAACTCCTCGAGTTCAACAGCACACGCAAGCGTATGAGCGTTATCGTACGCAGTGTAGAGGGTCGGATTATCTTATACACGAAGGGTGCTGACTCGGTCATCTATGCTCGCTTGGCAGCTGATCAAGACCAGGAACTAAAAGTGAAAACGCAGAAGGATATGGAGGACTTCGCAAACGGTGGGCTGAGAACGCTTTGCATCGCTTATCGCATTCTGAGCGAAGAGGAGTACACTGAATGGGCAAGGATATATGACGCAGCGGCTTCGGCAGTGAACGACCGAGAAGAACTTATCGAACAGGCTTGCGAGAAGATTGAACATTCTTTGTACATCCTCGGTGCGACAGCTTTGGAAGATAAGCTTCAGGAAGGCGTACCAGATGCTATCGAGATGCTGCATAGAGCTGGGATCAAGCTTTGGATCCTTACCGGGGACAAAGTCCAAACGGCAATCGAAATTGGATACAGTTGCAACTTGCTCAAGCAGGACATGGACGTCATGATCGTGACAGCTGCCTCGAAGGATGAAGCCAGGACGAAGATAGAAGCTGGGCTAAATAAAATTGCGTCTGTTCTCGGGCCGCCGAGATGGACGTCGGAGTCGCGTGGTTTCATACCAGGTGCTCAGGCTAGCTTTGGTATTGTTATTGATGGAGATACGCTTCGTTACGCTTTGGAACCTGATTTAAAGCCGATGTTCTTGAACTTGGCGACACAGTGCGAGACTGTCGTTTGTTGTCGAGTGTCCCCTGCGCAGAAGGCATTGACCGTTAAGCTCGTGAGTACTTCGAAATGCTGCGTCGCTTTTGCTCCTGTACTAAAAAAAATTGTTCTAGGTCAAGGAAGGACGAAACGCTATGACGCTGTCGATTGGCGACGGTGCGAACGACGTTGCCATGATTCAAGAAGCAAACGTTGGGTGCGGACTTCTTGGCCTCGAAGGCTCGCAAGCTGCGATGTCTGCGGATTATGCTTTTGGCCAGTTCCGATTCTTGACGAAACTTCTTATCGTCCACGGAAGATGGTCTTATTTGAGGGTTGCGGATATGCATGCCAACTTCTTCTACAAGAACGTTATCTGGACACTGGCTATGTTTTGGTATCTTCCCTTCAACAGGTGCGTCAATTGTTTCGCGCAGGACATTTTTACCTTTTCTTACCCTCATGTTTTTGTTTGCAGCTTCGACGCAACCTATCTTTATCAGTACACATTCATTCTACTCTACAACATTGTCTTTTCGTCATTGCCAGTCATTTCTATGGGAGCATTCGACCAGGATATTAATGCAAAGGCTGCTCTTGCATTTCCCCAACTGTACTTACGCGGGATTCGTGGACTAGATTATACCCGGCTGAAGTTCTGGCTGTACATGGGAGATGGCCTTTATCAATCGGTGGTAGTCTTCTTTATCCCGTATTTCGCATGGTCTCTTGGACCAGCCGTGGCATGGAACGGTAAGGGTATCGATTCTCTCGCGGACTTCGGCACAACGATTGCTGTCGCGGCCATCATCAGCGTCAATTGCTACGTTGGCATGAACACTCGATAGTGAGTTCTTGATGTTATTCGTAGTGTGCCATGCTCAAACATCGCTTTTTTCAGTTGGACAGTGATCACTTGGATTGTTGTTATTGGCTCGTCCCTGGTCATGATCATTTGGATAATTATCTATTCTTTCTTTGAGTCAGTCGACTTCAACAACGAGGTCGTAGTCCTCTTTGGCGAGGTCACATTCTGGGTCACCGTACTTCTCACGGTCGTCACAGCTCTGGGTGAGTTTACCAAACAGACAGCCTTCATCCGTTTTATATGTATCATATTAACGGCTATGTTTAGCACCCCGATACGTGGTGAAGGCCGTCCGCTCATGTTTCTTCCCGCTCGACCGTGACATTGTTCGCGAAATGTGGGTCAGGGGAGACCTCAAGAAGCGACTCGGTATCAAACGTCGAAAGGATCCTGAAACTGGCGATACGAATCGAGGCTTTGAGACAACGCCCATTCGAGCCTATCATGATCGGTCCATATCTACAGGCAGTCAGTACGAAATTGGATACGAACCCGCATATGCGAACAGCCCAGGAGAGTTTGAGATGACTCCGCCTCAGACTGTTGGAATAGCCAACCGAGCTCGTCAAGAAGAAGACTGGCAACAAGGACCTCAATATGTTGTCGCCGGAGATCCTGATGAGGCGAACTACCTAGCACCTGGGGCGCATGCTTCACCTGGTGCCGGCTCTGTTTCACCTCACCCATCATATTATTCTGCTTCAGACATTCCTCCTCCATCACCTCTGCCGGAACCACAATACCTATGTTACAACCCGGAGCCTACTATGATATCCAGAGTAACAACACCCGTATCTGCTCACACACCGCCACCTAAGAACAACTTAGAACTACCATATCAGCCGCCATTACGGAACGAACCAACTGCTCGCGGCGGAGGAATTGAGACGCGAGTACGAAGTCCGCCATCGGCCTTCCCAGCACGGATGCAATCGACTTCTCCCTTCCCACGAGCTCCCTCGCAAGCAAGTGAGTATTCGTCGGATCCTAGAGCTGCATCGCGCGCCGCAAGTGAGCATTCACGATATGCGACGGCGAGTGAAGGATGGGATGACGAGGACGACGCGTCCACCATCAACGAACATACACATGGTAGACCCGGCTCAACCTATTCTACATCACCTCATGCCTTATAGCACATTCCTTCATTTTTATCCTGACTTTCTTGTATCTACTTTCTGCATCCTGTTTTGCTTTGACAATCTCTACGTCTTTCGTGTAACTTAATTTGCCTAAAGCTCTGATTTCCAATCTTTTTGACACACCCGTTCATTTGTCTCTCACTTCCAATTGATGCTTGTGATCACTGTTCGGATTTTGCGCTGACGGACCTCCCTCATCCTCACGGTCTTTGTACTCTACATGAACTTAGTGCACCTATTTATTTACCTCTATGGCTTGGATGTTTACAGTAACATTAGAAAGGAATGCAATTTGGCTTGGACTCTCTCATGTGACCGTGATCGACACCTAAATCAATAAAATACTCTGCTGCACATATAATTCTATTTCTAAGTTCCCGTTCGCACTTCGGCTGTGCAGAAAATGTATTTCGACTTGAATGTGCCTGTGCCGGCACCAGCAAGCCAGCCTCAGACATCAGGGCAGACATCCAAGAAAAACAAGGGAAAGCAGCCCGTATCGCAAGCCCAGCAGCAGCAGGTGTCCATTGTTTACAGTGCGAGTCAGATCGCGAAGTTGGAATCTCGCATCGACTTGCTGGTACGACGTATGTTTCGTCAATTTCCCCTTTTCCTGCTACACGAAACTGATTTGTTGTTGTTGTTTTTCTTCTTATATATCACAGTAGGATATTCCGTTATTGCTTTTAATCAAATGGTTACCAGCAAAGTCGATCCAAGAAGCCATGTTAATATTCTTGATCCCTTGCTGAAGCAACTGAGGAAAGGGACAGGCATCCTATTTCTAAAGCGGTTAACCATTGTCCTAGACGAAGACAGCGAAAAGGGAAATGGTCTTGTAAGTTCTCGCCTTCATATCTTCACCTCCACCATCCATGTGTTCCTTCGCTCAAACAAGTTTCAGTCAACTGGCAACACTTCACTCTTCACTTCTTACGACATCCTATCCCTCCACCCAACAACCCAAGCCTCACTAGCAAGCGCCTGCCTAACTCACACGCAACCTTCCCCTTTGACGACGCACATCATATCCCTTCCGCTCACTTCTCCGCGTCTCCCCTTTCGTTTGAAACACACGCTGGTACGCACTGCCATTAAGAACGGTGCGGTGTTTGAGATAGACTACGCCGGGGCCTTGGGTGGAGGAGGTACAGGAGGATTAGGAGAAGATTGCCGGAGGAATTGGTGGGCTGCTGCGCGTGAACTTGCACGCGTTACGAAGGGAAAGGGTCTGATTGTGAGTGGAGGCGTGGATGACGGGCAGTACCTCCGTGCACCTAGGGATGTTGCGAACCTGTACGTATTACTCGTCATGACTTAGTTTTTACTCTAACAGATAGAGCGTCTAAGGATCACACTCCTCGGACTTGCTCAGAATTTTGCACACGATGCAGCAACTACTACACCTAAATCATTACTGTTACGCGCTCGTAAGTCTAATCTACCAACTTCCTTCTCGAGCCACTGCTAACTAAGGACTACAGAAACTCGAAAAACGTATCGAGCAGTACTATCAGAGCCAACACTCATAATGCCAATGAATCAACAGCAATCGTCATCGGTTGACAATCAAGACTCCGGTGTATCATCTAAACCCACGGCCGTTCCATCTCTATCAGCGGATGCCGATATCGTACCTCAACAAAACAGCAGCAATGCGGACATCAAACAACAAGAGGCGGTCCTCCTTCCAACAGACACTCCGGACGAACTTGAGCTCGAAAAGGCTTCTTCCGAGAACAAACCACCCACCAAAGCCAACGGAGCGAAGCGCCCATTCGAAGCTTTAGGAGAAGAGCCGCCGACGAAAGCAAATGAGATATCGGGGGACGTCGTAGGGCATAGGCATAAGAAAAAGAAGAAGCGGGCGAAAGCGGCCGCCGGGATAAATACATCATGACTTCGAGTGAGATTTCAAGACCATATTGATTTCAATCATTTTTCGAGATTGATAACCGCATCAAGTACACTATTACACTGTTGTAATATTCATCGCACTGTATCCTGACATATTGCTGGTTATTACAGACAAATTTGGCTGCCGGTAGAGTGCTCTGGTACCATGGCTTGAGTGACGTTTCGCCATATTGATTTTAATCATTTTCGAGATTGATAGCCACATCAAGTACAACCACTACATCATTGTAATACTTATACTAATTGCACTGATGGTACTGGTACCCCGACGTATGAGTTAGCCATTACGGACAAAGTTGGCCGCTGGTAAAGTGCTGCTGCGCATGTTTCCAATGTTTGCTGCGAACAAGATGGTAAGATGAGTGGCATTGAAGATAGATGTAACAGAAAAGGGAGTTTGAACGTACCTGCTTTTCTGTCCCAAGCGTTGTGGGTTCTGCTGCGACTCTTTGCTTGAAGGTCCAGACGGTCCTCGTAAAAGCGCCTTACTTTACCTGGTGGCAGAGTGCGTGAAGCAGTAGACGTAATATGCGATACTTTTGGGGCCACTTTGCGAACAACTTTCGAGCTTAAATGGGGGAAAACGGTTAATATTATAACTTATTAATATCTCATCGTTGGGATAGCATTTCCACTCACCCCAATATGATATCTTTTGTCCGTCCCTTTCTGTTGGGCTTGCGTTTTCGTTCGGGTTTTGATTTGAGTGTTGTTTTCAAAGGTGGAGATTTTTGTTCATTAGAAGCCTGCGTCTTGGAAAGAGCATCAGTAAAAAGGTGATCGGGAAGGTATTCCATCCTCGATTGCTTCTGTGGAGGCATGTTGAGTAACTCCTCGTCGAATTCTTCCTCTTCCTCAGTGTCGTCGTAGTCGTCGGCAAAATTCAAGTTCCCTTGTTCTCCGTCAGAATTTGACCTTGAGTCGTCCGAGGCTTGTCCATATTCAATGTCAGAACCAGATCCAGTTTTGGGCTCAGATTGTTCCCCGAATCCTCCCCAAGCATCACCACCATCCTCGTCCTCTTCTGCCTGTGCCTCTCGCATAGCGCGCTCCATTCTATCCTCCAAGTTCTGTCTATCGTCCGAGACGCTACTCTCCTCAGCATGCTTCCCCTTTACGCTCGTCTTTAATTTCTTCTTCGGCGCGCTTGTGCTTTCCCCTCGTGTCTCAAGAGCTCTTTTCTTCAAGTTTTCGTCCGTCCGTCTATTTTTCTCTTTCCTCTTGCGTTTTGCATCGGACTCGGCGGCTTGTCGAGCTTCGTTGAGCTGTTTCGCATGCTCCTTCGATTGGTCGAGAGTAATGGCTTCTGGAGCGTCGTCATCGTCATTATCGCTAGAATTTGTGTTTGAGATAGAATACGCTGCTCGTGAGGGTGCCATGGTATATCTACCGTATCTGGTGGTTAAGAGTATTCGAGCAATGTAGAATTAAAAATTAAAAAGGAAGGTCATGGTGAAGTAAGCAGTATTACGTAAACAGGCGTACGATTGACGCGAGTCAATGCACTTTCTTTCTTCTCACATCAACGTAGTTTGTAACCTTG
The DNA here is from genome assembly GCF_000271605.1 of Fomitiporia mediterranea MF3/22. Classification (NCBI taxonomy): domain Eukaryota; kingdom Fungi; phylum Basidiomycota; class Agaricomycetes; order Hymenochaetales; family Hymenochaetaceae; genus Fomitiporia; species Fomitiporia mediterranea. The sequence continues at coordinate 8,979,173 of NW_006760386.1, forward strand.
CAGATGGTTATTTTTACATACAAGCGGAGTATTCGCGTCCAATTCCCTTCATACAAAGTTTGAAGGCAGCCATGACAAGTTAGTAGTATCCAACGCCTGCATAATCGAAATTCCCAAACACTTGACAGCCTTAAGAGTTAAGATATACTGATCTTGTAATACTCCAGGCCTATTAAATGCTGACCTCCCGTCATATAATTGGTTGTGTGCATGTAAGTCATTCTCAATAAATATGTCAACGGGTGTAAGTGTTGATTTAAGTGATAATTTAGTATTGCAGAGCTGAAGTTGCCCCCCCTCCCCCACGAACATTGAACCAGGAAGAACCAATATTGATATTCGGCGAGTCTAAGTTAACTGATTCGAAAATCTATCATTGGGGGGCAGGATTCTTATAATACTCCATCTATGAAAATGAACCATTTATCTCACCTCCCCTGTTACCCAGAATAGAGGTTTCCGAATTGGGGCGCATCTCGACACATCAAGACCCAGTATTTCAACGGTGGGGTCCACAAAGCCTTTCCTTCGGCTATCCTTCTTAAGGACCGCTTTAAGGGTGGGCATTATTGTAAGCGGCTGATCTTCTTTCTCATCCAAAAATATTTCGACATTGATCCCCATTTACGGCTATGTGATCCAGACAGCCCTGGAACCAACAAAAGCTTAACAAAATCAGAGACTCTCCCTGGTCGGTATATTTCAGGTGTCGACGTATTTCAGGTCAGTGAACTTAGGAGGAGTCTAACTAAGGGATATTCATACTGGCTTCTTGTTATACCCTACCACTGAGGTCCAATGTTAACGTTACTGTAAGCGCTTAGTAAAATTGAACAATCGAAGGTGGTTGCATCCGTGGAATCCATTGACTACGTGAGTCCTTAAGAAGCACAGGGCCAATAATTTGCCGAACATCACTTCAAATGACATCAGACATTGGGGGAACATTGCTTGGGAAACTCTATTGATGTACCTTGAGGCTTCTGTACCATTCGCACGTCTCGTAGCGAACTTCAGCACAAGGGACCACACAAGTAATTTCTGCTCTTGCTATCTCCGTTAAGATTATGTGCTCTGATTTCAGGCGGCAGCAAAAGTCCAAAGATCAGTGATTTAGTAGGACTATCCACCGCAATTTACAGAAAGCCGGACGTATTCTTTCCATTCATGGCTTTGTCATCTATCGCCTTGGGGAGAAGTATAGTTTCAAATTCATGTGGACGATTTGCTCAGAGTTTCATGACAAGGAAAGTATTGAGCACAGTCGTGGCGCAGTCAGTTCAGCAATGCTTGACATGTGGACCGGAAAGCACGGGAAACTGCGATTGTCGTTCCTGATGACTGATCGATCTCACCTGAACCGCTACGCAGTTGATAAAATTGATATGTCCGAACGCCATGATGGCGTGCACTGCTTAGCAATTCCGAATCTAGGTCTCATTATCTCGCTTCCTTGTGATTATCAAACCACCACGGCTATCCGAGTCGGTTGTTGATGACGCAGTTCGCGTAAAGTCGAAGCCCCTGCGCACGCGACATTTGACTTTGTGGCGATCACGGCCCCCAGATTTGGACCCACAGACGTAACTAAACCGTCATCGGGATGATCGAGCAAAATAAATATGACATTGTGAGTGATTAATACAAAAATAAGGTAGATGCGATTGTTAGCGAGTCTGAATTCTACATGTCCATCCTAAACTTAATGTAAATCTATTGGAGTATGGTGCAAGACAGGGAAGTTTGTGTGTACCAGTGCAGCATTATGATGGACCCAGTTGCCGATTGTATTCGACAGCGGACGGACGAACGTCCGCGTATGCTTATGCCGTCCGTATCTCGTTGACGAACCGATGAGGGACTCACATGACATCCATGTAGTCTCGGCACCGATCCATGAGCCTAGCCCAACGCCCGCCATTCCAAGACCTAATCAGTGGCCAAACGTCCTGCGGGGAGACGCGCTCGATCCATATGAGTATCGCACACAGCGCGAAGTCCGCGTATGTAATGTCTCGTCCCGACACCACCACTCCATCGCCGTCTTCTCCACTGTTCTTGTCGAGAATGTCTGAAAGTGTCTTGAAGTTCTCGCGAACTGCCTGCCAAGCTTGCTCGCGCTGTGGACCTGACAAACCTGCATCGGGAGGAGGCCGTTGGTTAGAAGGGAATATGTATTCCTGACTGCGAGGATTAAGCCGTTGCGCACTTAAGGGAATCATAATTGGCAGGAGGGGCTTCATGAACACGTCCTGCAAATAATGGACGAATAGCGTCTGAAGGGCCTTGCTCCCGTCCGGATACAAGGGCCGTGCCGGATAAGTTATTTCGAGATACTCTGAAATCGCTGAGGCATTCGAAAGTACGACGGGTGCGGTGGGAGACCGGATTGGATCGACTATGACTGGTAGAGTGAATACTGGGCGCCCGTCAGAGCGCTTTGAGGTGTGCGGGGCGCCGATTTGGCGCATGGTACGATCGATATCGGGTACCTCGATCCATTTCGTGCGGTATGGGAGTCGCTTATAATTCAGGATCAACCTAAAGTAGTACCATCTCGTTAAGCGGCTCCGCATAGGAATAGAAGACAGCGTACACACCTTATCCTCCAGATACTGGGTGCCCACCCATTCGACTGTGAAGAGGGCGTGTCATATAGTGTAATGTATGGCTGCGACATTGAGGTCGTATTGAGTCGCTGAGAATACTGAATGAAAACATACTCACACTTGACTTCATTTAAAGTGTAGGCAATCGAGAAGGAGTCTCGAGGTTAGCAAGTGGTAGGCAATATGAAACAGCTCTGCCTTCGTGTTTAGGATAAAGTAGCACAGATGATTTGAGATGATCTGTCTTGCTCAGCTTTTATGTCTGGGAGCGAGCGCAAAACAGACTACTAGGATGTTGCTGATGCGCTTATGCTCGTCGCAATTCCCCGGGTTTAAAACCGAGCGCCATTACGTGCATGAGCGAATCACATATTCTGACACGGAGAGAAACAAGAGGCGAGGCAAGGGCTCTGTGTGTCCGTGACAGGGTGGATGAGTGGCGGTCATTTTGATATACCGTTTCTTTGTATGAAGCGTAGTAAGCAGGTGCTGAGTCATACTTTGGACTGCGGTTGGACATCCAACCAGTAATTCGACGAAAGCTGGCCTCAGTCCTGTGCAATGAACAATGATGCGCAGGCAGTGCCCAGAGACCCCCATCACCGTTGCAAGTCAATGACATACCGCACGAGAAGCAGTTTGACAGAGTTGACCGCGTTCGAGAATGTTGGCAAACGAACTGGCAATCAATCGTTGAGTCACAGCATGTGAGGTAGCAGAGCATAGCGACTAATATTTTGCGTAACGACATATTTCAGAGACGATGACCAACGGCACCGGGACAGGTCTGTGACAGTCAACGTGCAAATATAGACAGCTCAGAGCTATTGATGCCATCATAGTGCGGCGCGGATTCATTCCTAGTAGAAGCGATAAGTCAAAAGACGAGCCTCTGGTCACTCCATTGCACAGCTGGATCAAGTTTCGATATAAGCAAGCAATGGTTCGGGGTCCATCCCGGTCCGTGTCCAGATTAAGCATGAGCCATCAGTCCGGCCCTAAGTCCAATGTTAAGAGGAAAGGGCCACTCTCCAGTACTCGACCTAAACGTGCGCAGTTAGATTTCGAATGTAGGATGATCGCATGAATTGCCGAGCCGCTGCTTGCACAGCTCCGACGCGTCGTTGTTTTCCTCTCAAGAAATGAGTAGCGGGCTAGAGCGCCAACCGAGATACGACCTAAATGCGTGGCACCAGTTGCAGTGACAGTTACTTCCACATCTGATCATCTGAGATGAATCCTTCATCAGTGGACTTTAAACTAGGATACACGGACATTGTACAGTCGGGTACTTGATCCGTGATCGTTTGTTGGCGGAATCTGAGACTGTGACACCGTAGGTCTAACGTCTTTCTTGTGCGATAATTCTTCTGTGGGATGTTTTGCCGAGAGTGTCGCTTGACCTCAGTCTAATACACATACATGAGGGGTCTCTGCAAGGTAAACCGGGCAATCTTAGGAGCGAGATGTCGCTGCATTTGTCGCAGCAGGGTGGAATACCATTGCTGTATCACGTGCTGAGTCGGCCTCAAAAAAGCTGAAACACCGGTTTAGGCGCACAAAGTAGCCCAAACATTGTTTTAAACAAATATTTGTGCTATCAAGAGGCTAATCCTACTACTGAACCCGCCGGCGGGCGTGCTCAGTAAGCTATCGACCGTCTTTACTAGCTCGAATGCCTCGTGGTTAATGTCAATTTTATGCTAAGTCTACGTTTGACTTCGGCATACCTTACCAATGTCATTGTCAATCAGGCGACTCGGAACAACTAACAAAGGATGACATCATTTCGAGTAAATGGGCACGATAAGTAGATAACAATCTCTCACTCTCTTGTGCAGAATAATGTTCTACTACACCTTAGACAACGAATAGGAGATATAACAATGCTTATTGTTCAAACACAGGCACAACCACTTTTCACTTGCATGTACTGTACTATTTTTCAATCTCCTGAGCATTCCATCTGTGGATTTCCCCCTCAAGGGTCAGCTGGCTATTTAGAGTAAATGGCGTCCACTGCCACGAAAGATCGAATCTCAGCGGCGTTTGACTCGTCCACGGCTCCGTCTGGAGTTGGTTACATATATGTTTTCTCTATCAGCCATGAAGGCATGCCGAACAATTTTTGGGGTGACGTTTCTATTCTGCAAGCCTCATCGTCCGGAACTCTGAAGAGAGGACTAAAACTCAGGGTCGATACAGGATGATTTTAGTGGCGCACCTGCGTGGACGGTAACCAGGAAGCTGGTTTACCATAACAAGGAAATCCCTAACAGTGAGGTATCCGGATTCCTACTCTTTGCAATGAGAAAATAAACACGTGTTAAGCGCGCAACGAGTGGACATAGCCACTCGGCGAAGAGGCTTTGAATAAGGGAATGTTTGAGATGAATGACTCGAGCCAAAAGGCTGACTATCACGTTGCATGGACGGCAACAAATTTGACCCTGGCTACATATGCAACCATACCAAGATTGACGCCGTTGATCAAGAGTTGGTGAGGAAGAAAGTCAAATAAAGCTTTCAGACGTAAAGCAGTGTGGCCGAGTGAACAAGAAGTTTTGGCAATCCCGCCGTAATTAAACAGGCAGAACAAGGCGTTTTAGTATTAGCCTTACTCGCTGTCATCAAAGGAAAGCATAGCATTGGAATAATCCATCGTCCAACGGCGCCTACTCGTGGCAGAGACGTCCTCGGAGACACCAAAATGTCCTTTAGGAGACTTCTCCACGAGAACTTGATGTATGAGGACACCGTCATCGCCACAGATTGCATCAATATCAAGCTTTTTACAAAGTGTCAGAGGCGGAGGTCATCACCGCATTAGTTAATTTGTATTGAAGAAAGGGACCGAGAGCAAGATTGATGTGCCACGTCGGAACAACCTAAGAAGACGTGATATTAACCCTTCGCAGCGCGCGTTTCCGTCGGCATTTCAAGAATACGACGTGCAGCTTTAGTCAAATCAAATCAATATTACTACCTGCTTTATGAGTCCATGGAGTTAAACTTCCATCGTTAACCGCTCTTCCTCTGGGTATGTAGGACAAAGCGTGCCGCCGATGCTTGGAAGCTCCCCTCCCTAATATTAAATTGAAATTAAGCCCTTCGGCCGGGCTGCATTTCTTTCCGCGACGGTTCCTGCCCTGAAACCGTTTTTGACCCAAATCTGCATATTCTGTCGGGAAGAGGGTTTAAGCCTTCCTCAGTAAAGCGAACCAAAAGGTCAGATATCGTCTCTGAGCCCAAGAGAGAAACGCAACGAGTGCAAGAGTAATGTATCGTGTCTGAATGGCCCAGGAATACGTGAAGTGATAGACACTTCCTAGAACGCATTAGAATTTCAAGAAGATGACGTGAAGTCCTAGTCAAATTAAATTAGCATTGCTACTCGTTTTACGAATCCATGGAGTTAATTCTTCACCCCCTCCCCCCCACCGCACCGCACCGCTCTTCCTAGGTGTGCAAGGCAAAGCATGCCACGGCGTGTAAACGCACCTCCTCCCACTCTAAAATCGAAACGAAGTTGAACTCTTCGGCCGGACTGTATTTCTCTCCGCACTGCTTCTTGACATGAAACTTCCTTGGACTAAATCCGCATATTCGATTGGGGACATGTGGTAAGCCTTTCCTAGTTTCGACAACGAACAAAAATGTCAGATATCGTCTCCGAGCCTTCCCAGTGCGCAATTCCTTCGGCATTTCAAGACGATGCCGCGTAGCTTCCAGTCAAATCAAACCAGTAATGCTATTCGCTTTACGAGCCCATAGAGTTAATCTTTCATCTTCAGTAGGTACGTAGTACGAAGCATGCCGCCGACGTTTAGTAGGCCCTTTCCTTAACATTGACTTAAAATTGAACCCTTCGGCCGGGCTGTATTTCTCTCCGCGACGCTTCTTGCCATGAAACAGTCCTGTGGCATAAATACGCACACTTGATTGGGGACACGTTTAAGCTTTTCCTAGATTCGACAACGGAAGCAAAGGTCAAATCTCGTCTCCGAGCCCAAGAAGCACAAAAGGCGCCTCTCAGAGACACGATTGAGCCGTGCATGCTCATTGGTTTCCTAGATGTGTACGTGGATACGAGTAGATGATCTTATTACCTGCATATTCGACTGGGGATAGGCTTCAGGGCCTTCCTAGTTTCAGCAGCGGAAGCAAAGGTCAAATCTCGCCTCCGAGCCCAAGAAGCACTAGAAGCACCTTCCAGAGGCACAATTGAGTTAGATACACTCATTGGTTTCCAAGATATGTGCGTGGATACAGGTAGACCATCACACCACCTGCGTATTCGATTGGGGATGGGCTTCAGGGCCTTCTTAGTTTCAGCAGCGGAAGCAAAGGTCAAATCTCGTCTCCGAGTCCACGAAGCACTAGAAAGTAGAAGCGCCTTTCAGAGACACAACCGAGTCAGATGTTTTCACTGGATTCCAAAATGTGTACATGGATACAAGACGCCCAGATGAGCGTATACACCGAGTTTATGACACGATGAAGTCCTAGGGTCGCCTAGAAATAGGGGCGTAATTCAATAAAATATATGTGTATATGTAAGCATAACACAATCACGTTCCATCACGGTCACAAGTAATACGCGATGCCAAAGTAGCAACCCGCGTTCGATTTCTCGTTTATTTCCACCCAACAAGTCGTCTGCTCATCGTTCATCGCCTTCCCATGCTCTTTCCTGCGCTAGCAGCGCGCGTCCTAGCGCGAAATGTCCTCGCATCATCTGCGTTCGTCGTTCGGCGCGCTCCTCTAGCCCAGATAACGCGCAGTTTCTCTGTCTCAAGTGTCACCTGGGCACAAGCTGCAGCAACGGCAAAGGCAAAACCGGCAGCCAAGAAATCAACAACAGCAAAGAAGACCACCGCGCGTAAATCAACAGCAGCGAAAAAAAGACCTGCTGCTAAAAAGAGTACAAAGAAAAGGAAGGCCGCCCCAAAACCAAAGCCAAAGAAGGCAAAGAAGAAAGTTGTTAAGAAAACGCGTAAGTTAACTGATATATTCCATAATTTATCTCTTTTTTTTGACACATGTCAAATATTACGCCTCTCTCCCTCCCAGCTACGATTAAAATTCTTCCTGAGCACAAACCTCCCAAGGGTCATGGGAACCCCTATACCTTCTTCTTCCGCAAATTCTTCGCAGGAGCTCAACGTAATGAAGGAGAACCCGGCAAGGAATTCGTGGCCAGAATCGGCAGGGAAGCAGGTCCTATTTGGACTGCTTTTTCTGAGCAAGAGAAACAAGTCAGTTGAACGTTTGTCTGTGTTGTACAATCCAAAAAGAAGACTTACATTATTTGTTCAGCCTTTCGTCGACGAATTTAACGCGGCTAAGGTAGAATATGCGAAGAAGAGGGATGAATATTACAAGAACACCAGCCCTACCATTATCAAAGAGCTCAACAAGTAAGTTACAGAAAATGAGGCTTGTCCTAACAGAATACTAACCATTTGCAAAGGCGTCGTAGGAGGATGGGAAAGAGGGCGATTCACGTGAAGAGGCCCGACCACCCAATAACCTCCTTCTTTGCGTAAGTAGCAGAGAATACCAATGGTGTTTCACTCTTTCTAGCAGCAACTGACACCATCTACTCTCCAGCTTCGGTATTGAAGAACGTAACAAAGGTCTTGCTCCGACGGGATTGAAGGCCAGCGAGGTCATGAAAGAATTCGGCAAGAGATGGAGAGCCTTGTCGGATGCAGAAAAACTGGTTGGTACTCTTCTGACATGATACAGCTGATTTTGCTAATCACCCTCTTCCACTTCCTACCTCTAGCACTATAAGGAAAGGGGATTGACTATGACCGCAGAGAGGAAAGCAGCGAGGGAATCAGCCACTGCTTAAATTATCCTTCCACCTTTTCGCTTCTCCTGGACTCCGTTAATTCGATTTGCTCCGTCCTTCCTTTAGTGAAACCTTGGATGACCCTTAAGCGGGCTAAAATTTCATCTCGTCATGCCTTAAACTCGCTGGTAATTTAAACTTTTGATAAGCCAGCCTCTCTCGATATGTACTTGACGAATTAATCATTTGTTTTCGTGACGATAACACCAAACTCAAGGCATACAAAACTGCAAACAGTGAGCAAACATAAGAAAAGAGGATTCTGTCCTCTTTCAACATGTACTCAACGAATTAATCAATTTGTTTTCATGACAATAAGAAAAAAATACCAAACTCAAGGAAGGCATACAAACACCGCAAGCAGTGAGCAGACATCAAACATCAAACATCAAACATAGGCCGAAAAAAAATAAAGAGAAAAGAAGATTCTGTTCTGTAATCACGAAAACGCCTGGTGAAAAGTGAGGTTACAGAAACGCACGAATCAAGACAATAAAATCACGACAATAATTAAAAAAAAGAGAGAAAAAGCACATTTCAGGGATAAAAACTTGGGTATGCAATTACGTGAAACGAATGGAGCGGTATGGCAAGGCAAAGCAAAAGGCAAGCAAACGAAAGACGCGAAGAGGAACAACCTACAGATAAATAAAAGAAAAAAATGCAATGTCCTATCAATCTACAAACGATGACCCGGTACAGCCCAGAAAAGAAGAGTAAGACCCGCGACGCAAGCAGTGACAAGCAGCGTAACCCAGATCGCACGCCCAAGGAGCAACTTCTTGACATAAGGCTCTCGGATAGTAAGCGTACGGAATGGCGTTGTCTCCGACTGGCCCAGGAAAACTAGGACAGGGTCGAGTTCGTATTGATGGCTTATTAAGAAGAGTATGGCGAGGGTGAAGGGGATGAAAAGCTAGAGTGGAAAAGGTCAGATTTTTGTGACCAGAATAGATTGATTGATTGAGTAGACGTACGAAGAAACGTTTGGATTTAGGTTTGACATCAAGGAAAATAAGAGAAAACCCGACGGCCAGACCAATCCAAAGGATAATAAGCCCAAGAACAAGTCGCACAAGGGCGCTAACTGGTGTCAAGTTGCCAAAGGCTTTGGCGCGCAAAAATCGTGGATAAGCATCTTGCTCCATTGCACGGAAGCAGTACTCTTTCTGCGCATGGAACATGTCGGGTATCTGCGCCATGGCATTGAGCTCGTCATGGGTTTTCGGCTCACGAGTAGATGATAGCATAAAGGAGTGAATCCTCAAGGCGGGAGGGAGGTATATTTCGTGGTTCTGAGAGGGATCGGCGGCCATTGTAGCGTGTGTCGGGGGCGATAAATATCTGAAGTAGATCCGCTCTGCGGATGCGATGAGGTCCATACGAGAAACGGCAGCCGTACGAGGGATGATTGTCGGGGCCCGGCTGGCGCGCCTGTGCAATGCTGATATCCTGCCAGAGAGCGAAAATGGCGTGGAAGAACGAGGAGGGTCTGGTTGATCATTAGGCGAAGTAGCTTGAAATCGCTCTTTCTCCTGCATTCCCGGAGTCACAGACCGAGGACTCGTGCTCCGCTCACCAGCTCTCTCCTTCTCGTCGTGTTGGTCGAATCGTTCACGCTCGGCCAACATTTCGCCGGTGCTGCCGGTGCTGCGCTTGGTGCCCATGTCGCCACCACGCGTGTTGCCACCCATACCGACGACTGTACCATAGATGGAGCCGCGACGACGCGCATAATCCCAGTACTGCGGCCAGTCCTCCTTAATTGTTCGCCCTGACTTGCGGACATCCTTGAAGTACGCGCGACAGAGATTCTCGTGTTGTTGTACGTCGAGCCAGAAATCTAGTATATCCTCGGAGCCCTCGCGCTGCAAGAATAAACTAGAAACGAAGAACGACGGTCAGCAAAAGCTCCTATATGCTCGAGAATACCACCGTGCCCAGGCACAAGAGTCGGCTGGGGGCACGGGGAACGCAAATATACTGACTAAAACATGAAGAGGTCGACTGGTGGTCTCGTCTTTCTTGCGAGGACCTCTGCAAAGGACGGGAGGCGATTGCGTCTCCCATCGTCCTGCGCGTCATTATTGTACACGTTGTTTCCGCTGTCCATCGGGCTCAGAGCGGTAACGGCAGGTGAGGGGAGGAAGCTGGGAAGAGATTGGGCGTGGGGGCGAGCGAGCGAGACAGTCCGACTCGCAAGAGTCACGGCAATGCGTTCAGTCTGGTCTCAAATGGCATCTCATTCTCACGCTTTCTTGGTTACACAACCATCAGCTAAAGCTTTCATTATTCCATCTTGCCCTCGTCGTCCCAAATGTCGTCGCTGACAAAGGCCCTGTCTCCGACAATCAGAGAAATCCGTCTCCTCTGCTCCCAGTCAGGCCCCGCATCTGCTGGTATACGGTACGTGAGCCGCCATCTCATTACCCGCCATCACGCATGCATTCGCTGACACCCGCCATCCAATGTCGGTCGGCAGTCAGTTTATTCAAACCGCGTACCCGACGTTGAAACAGCACAATCCGCATCTGCCAGTCCTAATCCGAGAGGCAAGTGGCACACCCGCAAGAGCTTTCGCCCGCTTTGGTACGCGTCTTCTCACTCTCGTTATAATGTTTATTATCGTCCCTTTCCTGACTGACTGACTGACTGACTGCTGCTGCTGCACTCTAGAATATGGCGTAGAGAAACATGTAGAACTAGACAACCTCTCTGCCAAAGATGTCGAACAGAAAATATCCCAGCTCCTCTCATCGTCGTAGACCGGCACAATCTCAGTGGGCCTGGTCCTACCCCGGTGCCTGAGAAATGGAGTACTAACTGCACGCATGTTTCGCTTTGCTTTAGCAACAATCGTTATTTCATTAACCCTATAATTGAGACCAGTTGGTGCCGAGGCGGGAGCTGTCGGAGCAGGTCGCGGCATCGAGCACCTTCTAGGCCTGCACTACACTCAACATGAAGAACCCCTTGATACCGTCACCATCCGGTAATTTGTGAACTGTGAATGCCGTTCGGGTTTCTTTGCCTCAACTTATCATGACCGGGCCCCAAATTCTAATCTAAGCTTGTGATTTCCGTCTTGTTCATCGCCTGTGACTGACGTTTAAGCTACGTTCTTATCTCAGGTGAAATGAAAGTTTCTTACGGATTCATTGGTGTTTTTTTGCAGATTCATTTGTCTCTATGACGAAGCATAGATTTCAATATCATTTTTAATAAAAGTGTTCACTGTCTATAGCGCCTAAATTTTGCTTACTATCTGCTTCATTTGGATCATTGCGATACTCATTTAACAGTGATACCAGCTCTGCAAATCAGTTGTGTGATGCTCGTCTTCGATATATGAAGGTTGTTGACGTATCGGCAGGAGTTATAGCGAGTATCAGAAAGGCTACGGCAATCACTTGCACGACTATTAACCAACATTACCGCATTGTATAAACAAATCATTGACCGGACTGATATTTTCCATGATACTCCGTAGGTCAAACTGCCTACCATTACTGGCAAACAGACGAGTCATACATAGTGATCTGCACGTGTTACATCTACAACTTCTTTCACTCGATTACTGTATTCATGTTCTCCCTTATCTTCCGCCCTCGTCCTCCCCCATTTTCGTTGTTGCGGAAGATTCAGCCACATTCGTTAAGAAAGTCACTTAGAAAGATGTCTTCTGAATCTGCACGGAGAGATGTCCTGCTCGTCGGATTCGGCGCGATGGGTGTGATATGTAATTATTCTCCTGATCGAAGCTTGTGAAACCAATATTAATAAGTTTATGATTATCCATATGCATCCAAGATGCATACGTCTTACAGAAAAGCGGTATGGCTCGCGTAACTGCGATCGCTAGGAGTAATTACGAAGCTGTCCAACGTTCGTGATTGCTATTTACAAAGACTCGCGCAATTCGTCTAATTCGCATTTCTATTTTTGTTATTCTTTATACAGGTGATGGTATACACATTATGAGCGGCATGCACGGTGACATCCCAGGCTGGAAACCATACAGGCGTAAGCTCTCCCTACCCCACTTTCAAAATAAACAAAACAAAACACACTCACCCCCTTCTTATATAATAAAGTATGCCCATCGTTCACCGAAGCCCTCGACCGACCCTACTCCTACGTCCTAATAGCAACCAAAGTCCTCCCAGAACTAACCCCAACAAGCTCTATCATCTCACCACTCCTCTCTCCTTCATACACACAAGCATACCCTCAACAACCAGCTTACGTCCTCTTGCAAAATGGTTTGGAGATCGAGAAGGAGTTGTACGATGCTGTTACCAAAGTATCTGAGACGGAACCGAGGATACTTAGTTGTACGTTAAATATTGGAGCGAATCTTTTGCCTGATAATGCTATTTGGCATAGCGCGTTTGTAAGGACCCAGTCCCTGTTCTGGTCCATTATCAGAAAAAAAGTACGAATTTTGACAAACGATTATTTTGGTAGGATAGGCTTTGTATGGGATTATACAAACCCGGAAACTACACCGACGAATCCCAAACCCAAGAAGAGATAGACCTCCTAAACGATATCGGAGGTATGTTCAGTGCAGGCGGGACAGAAGTCACTCTAGTCCCAGAGATCCAACGACATCGCTTCCGCAAGAACTTCTGGTACGTCAACCATCCAACTCCCCTTTATATCCCATTCTCTGTGATCTTCTGCCTTCTATACCTGACACACAAGAAATAGGAACATAGCCTTCTCAACAATCTCCACCCTAAGCCGCCACTCCCTGCGCGCAATCTTCCAAGAACCCACCGTCGAACCCGTAGTCCTACCCATCATCCGCGCCATCATGCTCGAAAAACTCGCAGTAGGCCGAGCAATGGGTTTCGACGAAGTCGCACTCCCATCTTCCATCGTCGAAAGCACAATCGAATCTACTGGAAACATCCATAGACGTGCCGATTCAAAACATAAACCTAGTATGCTTCTGGATTGTGAGAATGGGAAACCTATGGAGATCGAGGTGATTGTTGGGGAGGTCGTAAGGAAGGCGAGGGAGTTGAGTGTACCTACGCCAGTAAGTATTCCAATCCACAGTCTTATTGCCTTCTGTATATGATGCTAATTTGTGGTAGCACCTCGATACGATTTACGCTTGCCTGTTTATTACTCAGAAACAGATTCTAAAGCAGCTAGATAATAGTAAAACGCACTTGTAAATGTAAAAGGTTTTCTTGGCCTGTATAAACACAATATAGCTGGTTTGGGATAAATAGAATTATAGATGGTGTAGGGTAGAACTCTACAGAAGCATAGACTGAATTGTATAGTAGTAAATAATTAAAGATCAAAATCAAGGACGTATTTGCAACGGTAAAATCCAGTAAACGGCGTACCTATTAGCCCGACATCATTTACTTGCATTTATGCATCAGAATACATATCTACAAAGTTAAAAATGATTTAACCAGTTTGTAAACCTATCTCATTCCAAGAAAGCTTGACCATTTAAGCTAAAGCTCGTTAGGAGTTCTCCTAACAATCAAACATCCCTTGCTATGTAGTCTTTTCTTTTATCACCAGCCCTTGCTCAACATATGCTCCGTGTAACAGAAGAGCCGAGCATTATTTAATATTTAGAAAACGTCTAGTACAGAATTGTTATTGCATAATTTCGACGGACGGACAAGACAAGCATTTAATTTGATGAGCAATGATGGTATCTTCCTCCTGAATATATAAATGTGCACAACCCCACTTCCTATGTATAAGCGGGTGGAGGAGCATCATCCACTCCCCGCTGCTCATTGCTATCCGAAGGCAGTGAGTCTGAATTTTGAGATACACCACCGCCACCACCTAGTGGTGATCTTCCTACCAACCCGCGCAGTCGCGTTATTGCAGAATTCGTCGTAGGGGGCGTTCCCTGGCTTTGGGAAAGTGGAGTTGCTGAGTATGACGAGTCCAAGCGTTGTTTCGTGGAAGTCTGTGAATAGGACGAAGAGGTGGGCGGATTTGGTGTTGGTGTTAGGTGAGCCATGAACGGCGTCGCTTGATAAAAGGAAGTTAGCAACATGGCACAGGCGAAGACAGACGGATTGAAAATACCTGAGTTCGACTCCCGTTGAGCAGCAACACTTGCCCTTCGTCTCCTCAACCAGAAGAAAGCAAGACCAAACAGTACGACACAGCCTACAACTCCGCCAACAACACCACCCACAATAGCACCAACATTCGTATGCGACTGCTTCGAAAAAACAACAGTAGACGAAGGTACCGGAGGTTGCGACGTGTTGCCTGGTACGAAGCTGTCCTTCCCATCATCAGTAATTAATATCCACTTCACACACCATCGGGGAAGAAGAAGAAGCATCAGGAAAGAATTGAGAAAACACGCACTTTATCTGATAATTCTCCAAAAATGAGCCAACACCATTCGAACCCGGTCCTTCCCACGTAACATTCAACAAATGACTTTCATCTCCATCTAACCCGTCCTTCTCAAACAACACTGCTACCGCAGGAGTATCATTCTGGTTCATCCCACTACTCAAGTCCATCGTGATAGAATCATTGTCGAGGGCGATTGATATAATCGCCCCGTTATAGAGCTTTCGCGAGAACCAGGAAACGTTGGTACCTGCGAAGTTAAACGAAAAGCTGCCGGGTACAGAGGTGAAGGTATGACCGCCGTTCTCTTGGACTGTCCATCCGGTACCGACGTATTGGATTCGTGAGTCAGTGGCGGGAACGATCAGTTCTTGTGGCTGCGAGCGTATGGGGGTCAGTAGGAGCGAGAAGACCGAGAGACAGATTATTCGGTGGAGCAAAGCATGCATTGTCGTGCACATAGAACCAGGAGGACGACAAGATGAAAGATCAGCGATCTGCGAAAACTTCGGAAAAGTCAAAGCTCGACATCAGAGATTGCTCCGTTTCTGGCTCTTGCCTAGACTTTCTTGGCTTCCACATGCAAATGTTTGAATACAGGCATTGGTCGTTCCTTTAAACAGGGACGTTCCTTTGAACACCCCCCTCTAATTCATGCATAACTCAACCAATAAACTCAAAAAAATAGAGAAATTTAGATACATACATGTACTATATATATATGAATTCTGAAGGAAATCGATTCAGTAGAAAAGTGTATAGAAATTCAATACTGCTGAAATTGAATGAATTCCAAATATGAGACTACTAACAAATTTTTTACTACTACTTATGCTACAGTGTTCAACATAAAAATTATATTATTGTATTCCTCTACTTCAGAGCTACAATATGTATGTTTTATCATATTGAATGGACCAGTCCTTAAATTAATATTGTGTAATTTGTTAAAAATGCTCAAAAAGTGTGACAAGAGAGTAAAATGATTGGCATTGATCTACATTGATCTGCACTGATCTACACTGACCTACAGTCCTAATGACACATTGGTTGAGGGTATTAGTCTGTAACATTTGCTAAATAAATAATTTTTTCTCTCTTTTTGTTCCTCATCTCTTAACAGTCCTATTCTATGGTCAGCACAGCTTGTTCTGGCCTCCCTTCTTAATGCTAGGCTCTAGAATGCTCTATACAAGAAGGAGAAAGGAAAAACAATAGAGAACTCATAGATATTTGATGATGGAATGCTAAAGATTATGACCTCAGATGAGACCAGGGAAAAGCTCAGGCAGAAGAAGGAATACAGGGAAAGGGAAGAGAAGGAGGTCCAGGCAAGAAAGGAGGAGGCTAAAAGGAAGAAGGAAGTTAATGATATGATTGAAAGTGAATGGAAACAAATCAAGACTCACTATGACAAAGAGCTTACCAAATGGCAGGCTAAATGCTCTACTTAGAGGGAGGAAGGGCTCCCAAGGGCTTATTGGAGCCCTAGACCTTCTAGACCAACAAAAAAACAAGTCCAGGACAACATAATATGAGAGAGGGGCCTTGACAAAGAAGAAGCAGTGTCTGGATGTGGTGAATGTGACCTAGACCTGTGAAGACACAACAAATAATGCAGGAATTTCGCCTGAAGGTGTAGATATGACTATAGAACAATTGCCTGTATAAATGAGAGCAAGAGGAGTGAGCCAAGAGTGAATGTAGGAGTGCAAGTTGAGAAGATAGGGGTGGACAGGTTGAATGTGTGCCAGTGTGATGGAGTGTCACAGGGGTGTTCAAAGGAACGACTTTCGTGACAAAATCTCACTTTTTTCTTATCTTCATATTAATTTTTTTACAGCACTTAATAGCTTGGAAAAATTCAGGCATATAGTATTATACATATAATCATTAGATACATAAATTTTTAAGTAAATTTTTGATGTGGAAAGAAATGCAGGGGAAAACAAAATTGGTGTTTAAAGGAACGTCCAATGCCTGTATATCAAAGATTTGGGCGGCGGATCTTCTCACACGGTAATAATAAGTTTGTCATGGCCAGCAGGTTGAGTCCTTACGGGTTGCGGGACAACCGCAGAGCGCTGCACAAGATTCCAATACTCTAAATTAGGCACAGCTCTTGATCGACGCTCTGCAAATGGGGCGTGGGACTCGGGGATCTGCACTCTGGTTATCTTTACAAATCATCATTTTGGCAGTGTGGCACTGGCACTCTCACAGACAGACAGACTCTTTCTGGTCCTGCATTGACACCGTATAGATCTCAACTAAATAAGAATGTCCGAAATCAAAATTCAAGTCGGAGACACGATTCCAGAAGGCACCTTCCAATATGTTCCGTACACCCAGGAGTTAGAGGATGGGGTGAGCAACATACATGCCATCGTGGATATGCGATCGTCGAACTAAGCATGTAATGGCTGAACCTATCCGTATATGCGTGCGGTTGATTAGCTAGTTTGCGGTATTCGTACGTTAACTACTTCGTCTTTCGTCGTTTACTGTGATTATTGCGATGCTCACATGATTGACTTATGCAGCTGTCCAGTTGAAGACGGACGAATGGAAGGGAAAGAAGGTCGTCTTGATTTCTGTCCCTGGAGCCTTTACGGTAAGCTTTGCATTATCTAATTCGTGCATCTATCCTGTTGACGAGTATCTTTCTTCGCTATGTTTCTATTTTTTTTTTGTTCGCGGTGCAACAACGATTAGCCGACTTGCCATGTAAACCATCTCCCGGGCTTCGTGAAGTATTACGACGAGATGAAATCCAAGGGAGTGGACGTCATCGCTGTTGTCGCTGCAAATGACCCTTTCGTTATGAGTGGGTGGGGACGTGTTGAAGGCGTAAAGGATAAGGTGAGACTCATGTACGCTCCTTGATCTATCCTACTTACACTGATGGTGTTGCTGGTTAGATACTTTGCTTGTCAGATGCAGGTACGCATACATGTAATGTACCCTTCAAAGAACGCATTTTGAGAGATGCTGGTATAGATGCCAAGTGGTCCGGATCGATTGGCCTCTCTGCTGACATGTCGGCACGCGGATTCGGTATTCGTACCGCTCGTTACGCGATGATAATCAACGACTTGAAGGTTGAATATCTCGGTGTAAGTATTAGCATGTGTTATAGATTCCTAATCGTAGATTTGATGATTATGACAAACAGGTTGAACCGGCTCCTGGCGTTACCGTCTCCGGAGCAGATGCAGTCCTTGCAAAACTGTGAAGAAATACAAGTGCATGTATTAGATCTTGTTGTAGAATTAGATTGGTCCGGCTCATGTACAACCGACACTATCTTGGGAATCACAAGGAAAAAAGAGACTGCTACACACGAAGTCCGATTAGTTAAGTAGACTACACAAAAACTGATACATTATCCCATGTGCATACAAGAAGAAAGAACCCGGTCGGTGATTACATTATTGTACATCCATCTGGCAGCTTAGGTGTACCATCCGGTCCAAAATCAAGCCCAGCTGGTAAAGAGCCCATAATCTCGGACGGCGGAGATCCAAAGGATTGCATCTGATTATGAGCGACGGTCAGTTAAGGTGCGTTCGAAAAGACTCAAGAGAGCTAGAATCTATAAATGAGAGACCAGACCTACCTCATTCATCAATGAAACGATTTGCGCACCCTTCTCCTGATCATCCTCTTTATATGACGGATCTTCAAATATTTGCATGATTGCGGATACTCGAGTCATCTGATTCCGGAAACGCTCTTTGTCTTCTGTAGATAGCTTTTCGTCGTTTTCTGAAAGGTATCCAGGGAACTACATAGTCGTCGAACACGCAGGTGTTTGTCAACACGCGACAACACGTATATAATAAAAATAGATGAAATACCTTGTCATGAAGTTCTTTTAAG
The DNA here is from genome assembly GCF_000271605.1 of Fomitiporia mediterranea MF3/22. NCBI lineage: Eukaryota > Fungi > Basidiomycota > Agaricomycetes > Hymenochaetales > Hymenochaetaceae > Fomitiporia > Fomitiporia mediterranea. The sequence continues at coordinate 8,997,884 of NW_006760386.1, forward strand.
GGCTCGTATAAGACCTCTTTGCTCATAAGCTGCTGCATCATCGTTTCTAGCATATCCTGCAGGTCACCATTGTCTTCACCTGATTCGTCGAGGCCGGAGCCTAGTTGATTTAAGATGGCTTCCAGCGGATCGTCGGAAGGAGCAGATGAGGTCGATGCATCAGTCTAGCAGTATTCAATATCATTAGCAGTTGAGATTTCAGCAGAGTATAGCCATGAGAGCGTACATGTAAAGTAGAATCGCTATCCTTAAGTTTCTCCATAGCCTGCAAAATACTCGCTTGGAAGTCATCAACAGCCTTCTTGCTCGAACTACTACCACCAGCATTCTCGTTCTCGGTGCTAGGCTTGTCCCTCTCGTTCCGACCAAGTAACTCGTTGTCGACCATTCCATCCATGCCTTCTATCAACATCTTCTCCCAAGCCTCTTTGCGTTTTCTGTCTTCCTCTGAGATTTGACCGGTTTGACCTTCGGCGAGCTCACGCATGAGTGCTTCCATACCATCTGCGAGGTCCTTCGCGAGTTCATCGGGAAGCTGTCCAGACGGTATACCGGTAGTATCTGCCGTTGAACCAAGTGCAGGTTGTGCATTGTCTGCTCGTGATGAAGAAGGAACAGACGTGGGCTGAGGAAGGACAGTCGAGGTCGATGTAGGTGGCTGAGACGGCGAAATTGTATTCTTTGCGTCGAATTGGTCAACGATATCTGCTGGACATAAATACACGGAATATATTTGCGGCTTAGCAGTGCGCACCATCTAGATCGTCGACGTCTTCCTCTTGCATTGCTGGTTTACGTGACATGGAAACGGAACAGTCGAAGTGAAGGCACAGACGCGGAGATATTTAAAATTAAATAATTTATAGTTTATTCCAACGCGTTTGTGTTTGTTTACATCACGCGTCTGCGCACAGGTTGACCTCAAAACAATACTACTTGTCCTTGTCCTCGTACATCGACATGCTCAACTCCTCGACGCGTCAGGCGCAGTCTGCACCAATCACTGCAATATCCTCTACTCTTTCAACGCGTTCCAGTCCATCCGTACCTCCGGCGTCGCAGGTATTCGAACCTCTCGTCAAGTCAATCCTTGCTCGCAGATTCGCGTACTATGTTCTCTCAACTTCTGCAGCAGCAGCCTGGCTACTCGCCACCATTTGGTCCACCTGGCAGTATGGCGGATATAACTCCTTGGGTGTACTTGGTTGTGTCGTGAACTTGCTTTCACCCCTTACCCTGTTCTGTGCTGTTCTCTGGTGGACGTTCGCGTCGGTCCCGATAGCTGTCTTGCGCAAAATCCATCTCAGAGGTACGTATCCTGACCTTTGGGACTTTAGCACTATCTCACTTTCTTCGCTGCAAGCAACGCGCACCTCTGCATTGTCTCCTCGCCAGACCCTCACTCAGCATAGCAAAGAGCGTCAATATCAGCACGCATTGCTAGTCACTTTCATTTCCTCTGCATTCCTCACAGTATGCCACGCATTCGTAGCTCAGACAGTTGAAAGAAGTGGGCGAAGTGATCCTGGACTCGGAGTTTGGGCTGGATCGAAGTAAGTGTCGCTTTCCGTAGTTCAACATGGACCGTATTCATGATATTACTAGAAAACATCCATATCACATTAATGGCCGCCTTTGTTTCCTATTTCTATCCCAGTTTTCTTGCGTTGTGCTCTACTGTCTTCGCGATGTACTCAAAAGCCGATTTGATATTCACTGGACAGGCCAATCGGATGTCGGTTTTCTTTCTTTATCTTGCGTTTCTTGTGGCTAATGTGCAAGTCTCCAAACAGTTCACGATGCACGCGTTTGCTTCGATTCTTTCCTCTTTGGTCTCTACCTTAATGCTCTCGACGACTTCCACCGTTGCTTCGTTGGCAGGGTTCGGCGTCTTGCGCTCTTTTGTGCTGCCCGTCGTGTATCGTTTACCCATCCTCCATGGTTTTCTTCGGTTCGTTATAAGTTTTTCTAACTCACAGAGTATGGAACGAAACTGACGCTCCGACATTTCTTACCTCATCTACAGTCCATTTGTTGCACATTTCCTCCGCCCAACATACACTATGACATTCTTCTGGACTGACTTCGACCTGATAATCCGTGCCTTTTTCCTTGCTTTGTCAAGTCAGGTACTTTGGGACGTCCCATCAACGATGTTTGACGTGGTCTTCTCGCTTGTAAGAATTATCTTAGGTCTCATACGATTAGAAAAACTTACAGTTTTTATCAGCCGATTTCAACGCTTGATTCGCGCAAAGACGCCGGACTCGTCCTAGTCTCTGGGACTGGTTCTTCAGATGCATACTTTCAGGTTTGCTCTATCATCATCCTGAAGTTCCGCCTTGCTTACTGACTATATCGCCCTGCATGAAACATAGTTACATGCATACCACGGACTTTACCAGCTTTCATCCGACACGGACCAGTCAGCTGCTGGACGTTCCGTAATCTACAGCGACGTAAAACACAGCCCGAACTTATGGTCTACGTTAGTTCGGCGTAGCCTCGTATTACTAGGCTCTGACTATCAACTCTTTCTTCGTCGGGGCAACCCCGCGCCTCCTCCACAAGGTTATTTATCTGAGAGTTGCTCGTTGTGAGTAAAACCTGACGTTATATTTCTAGTCGTGGTACCTCCTGCAGTAAAACCTACAACTGCGCAGAAACCAGTAACTCCTATCATCCGCGCCCAGGTGTATAAGAAAGCGCCTGGAACTCCGATCGATCGAATTATCGAGGCTCTCTCCTCTGACGACGCAACTTCCGGACCTTCAACCAATGCACCATCAAGTGGTCCTGCGGAAATCCATGATTTCACAACAAAGTTACGATCTTTGACGCACCCAATCGATGCCGCTCTTACAGATGTTTCGAAATCCATAACGAATATCGTACCCTCAATGCGGAGCTCAATCCATCCGTCTCACTTACATATAAAAGAAGTTAGCACCTGGTGGACTCGAGAACGGAGGAACAAAGCTGCACAAAAGGCTTTACCCAACAAAGAGTTGGACGCGGTGATCGTCAACAGTACGTCATTCAGTAATTATTCAATCAATGTTTTGCGAAACTGATTTTTTTTTGACGGCTTGCTGATGGACGTTTAGCCCTGAGTCGGTTAGTAGCCCACTCGCTTAAGGAGGACACACTCGGGAGTGTCCAACGAGACATACCTCGAATTCTCGAAGCTATGGTGTTATTCCATACTGCGATAGAGAACTACCGAGTAGAGTTGTCGAGCGCGGTAAGTGCTCTAGAAACGAGCAATGCGGTGAGTTGTCCGCTTCACTTGGGTTTTCACTTTGTTCCATGGTTTCTGACGAATACACGGTTAGCTTCGTGAAACCGAGTTAACAATCCTGAAAGAAGAGACCGATCTCGCAACCGAGTGGGTTGAAGACTTGTCATCCGGTGCGTAATTGGCAGATACTTCCCACTTTTTCTGAATAGCACTCATGGATATATGTATGGTTTACAGAACTGCGAACTGGCATATCTCTAATACTCAAAACGTTTGGAGACCGACTTGCGAAGTTCAGGTTTCCACCGACTATTGCTACCAGGTTACAGAGCTTTGCGGATTATAGTACTTAGACTTGTATATAATTTTTATTGGCACTGGTTCAATGGTTGACGATTGACGAATATATGAATAAAACCTACAAGACCTGAGCACCAGTAATAACCAGGCCACGGGCAACCCGCTCCTGGTTGTACTATAAAGTGATATTGGTACCTCCAAGAACAATGGTATCTATATAATGAGAGCTACTATATGTACACTTAAACATCCAGTACTTTACGAGAAACTTGCAACTGTCCGGGGAACGGCTGCTGAACCATTAATGTCTCCATCCCACTTCATGCCCATTCTCCATCATCGGTTCCACGAACCCTCGAAATACCCACCGGCACTGGTCCTCTTCCTCCTCGGCATCCTCTCTCGACGAACCTGAACTATCCGATCTTGTCACATTCTCACCAGATGTGGATCGATCCTGGGACCACCGCATCCCATACCCTTCCTCAACACGAACTTCATACACAAGCACTTCATGCGGTAACCAATGTAAGTTCCTCCACGTCGCGGATTGCATGATCTTATCGAAAAGCTGGAGAGCGCGGTCGTTGAGTGCGGAGATCGGGCCTTTCGGGTTTCCCCACCAACTTGAACTACTCGAGTCTGACTCTAAGCCGGATTGAGAGGAATCGGTGTTAGTGTTACACCCGGAACGATGTGCGTGTTTCGTCCAAGCCCTCGCACCAGCTGACAGACCCACACTATTCTGTGCTTCGAACGACGAGAGGAGGTCTTCTTCGGAGGGTGGTTGTTCGCCGATTGCAGAGCCTGTTGTGACTGCAAGGCCCAGAACAATATGTTTAGCCAATGGAGATGGCATGTTAAAGTCAAGTTCGACGTTGGAATGTTCTTGGAGGTGCTGGTTTAGACGAGCACGTTCTTCCGAGGCGGAGGGTAGCTCAGCCATGTCGTGACACACAGGTGTCGGTATCACTGTCCTGGTCGTCATACTGTATACTGATCCGATGCAAGACCTTGAAAAGCGTGTCGTCAGCAGGCTGCTATAGGTGGTGATTCCAGGCCAAGATTGTAGAGACAGTTCTTCGTGTGTACAGGAAATGACATGACGGCTTCAAGCACAAGATAAATGCAAATTTTGACTCACGCACAACATGCAGTGGTCACGGTATCCGCCGAAATAACTTCTTCAAGTTCTTGCTCGCAAGGGCTTCTCGGGTGAATAAAGTAATTCAAATACAAATGCACGATCTATGTAATCTCTACAAAGTGTCGTTATACATACATCACAACATCTTTTATATGTAAACCGACTTTTCCACTTCCTCTCTCTCTTTCTCACTTTTACTTTCACCCTCACCTTCACCCTCACCTTTCACTTTCACTTTCACCCTCACCCTCATACATTCAAAACCCCCGTCCGACTCGCAACCAAATCAACCACACAAGTCCCCTGCACAGGTACATACTGTTTCGTAATCACCTTGATCGCTTCCTGTGCTACGAGGCCACCAAGGAAGGCTGCTGTGTTAGGTAAGTCTGCTGTTGGTGTGCGTGCACTACAAAAACACATTAGCACAAGCAAAGTTGTATGTCGGTAAGGATGAAGAACGTACATTTCGCCCACGGCAGAGGCGACTTCCTTAGGCAACACAGTTCCAGCTGGGAGCATAGACTGGATATACACTGTCAGCTGTTCCGCCGTCAATTCTCCACTGTTGTGTGGATTCTTGGACAGTAAATGTGACGCAGCGGATAAAGCAAGGTGAGTAGCTGCAGGTAAAGCCGTTTCTTCCGAAGACAACAAGTTCGCTATAAAAATCACATTCGATTTAGAACACGGATTCGTATCAGATATGAACAAGAAGATACGGGAGAGAGGGAAACTTACCAAGAAGCTGCGGATTCTCGTCAACCGTCCCCCACCTATGTCCTCTCACAATCTTCAACCCATGTGCATTCCTTACAAACTCATCAACCATAGCCTCATCCACCTCCACCCCTCCTCGCTCTCTTAATATCTCCCTGAACCGTGCCTTCTCTTCCTCCGCCTGCCGTTTATACAAAGTCTGCAAATGTACATAACTCTTCGTATCGGATTTCATATCCGGTAATGCAGACGAAAGCGGAAGCGTATAAGGCGGTTGCTCGGTGAACGTCTTCAACGCAGCTAGCAAGTGAAAGAACGGTGGAGACGTAGGGCTGAGCGTTTTAAGTAATGGATCTTCAAACAACTGCGCAATGTCGTATGGAACTTTTGTTTCTGTATAAGCTCGGTAGGTTTGTGTAGCTGCTTCGTCAAAGTTCTCTTCATCGGGCTTTCTTTTCATGGCGAGGACGGATTTTTTGAATGCTGCGCGGTCTGCGGAGGTCTTCGGTACTTCACCACCGTGCTATAGCACGACAGTCAGACTACCAGAATGTGATCGGCGAATGTAAACCCGTTACTTACTGATACTTTCCAATCATCCAACGCTCGAACAAGGATAACAGCATAAGGGATATGCGCATGTTCAGTCCCATCCATCGTCTCCAGCTCCAACGATCTCGCATATTCAAGCAACGCAGGGAACGGTTTATCAAGTCTCAAAGACGGAGCTCCCTCCGGGTGAGAATCAACAATCGTATGCTCGTGAATTTGAATATGGAAGTCGGCAAGGAAGCCAGCGGAACGGACTGTTATAAGTGGCGGTAACGTTGTTGGGTCTGACCAGAGGAGTTTTGTAAGAGGAAGGAGGAGTGATTCGGATAGGTTGTGTGCGATGATGAGGTTGAATGAGGATAGATATGAGACGTCTGTTAGCCTGCTCGCAAGGTGCTGCATTTATATATGCATACAAAAGAATTAGATGAAGCAAGAAAATCAGACAGGAGCTCACAACGTACACTCGTGTCCGCCTCTCCCTCGACGGAATCATTGAGCTCTCTGAGTAGACGAACAGCCTCCTTCGCACGGCTCTTGCCAATGCTTTCCGGACCCTCGAGGAAGAAATTGTTGCCTGCGTCTTCCTGTGAGACAGATCCTGGATCGAGAAACGTGAAGTGGCCGATTCCAGGGAGGACAAGGTTCTTGAGAATGGATGTAGATGTGGCGGAGGCAGAGATGACGAGGATACGAGCAGATTCGAGTGCAGTTTGTCCGGATGCAGCCCATAGTCTATGGTGTCCAAGTCAATTCACGCCGAGAGGAGACATTGCAGATGCAGAAAGCATACCGGAGTTGACGGTCATAACGTCGAGTCTTTGCGTCAGGTTGACCAGACATCCTTCACATCGTTAATTTGAGGATGTATATATGCACATGAAAGCGTACAACTCACTGAGGAGATTCAAGCGCTGTCGTCGCTGTTTCGATGTCCTGAGAGTCGTCGGTCATCGTGCAATCCGTGATGGTGGGTCGCCGCAAACGGACGTGGCGGGCTTACTACTGACACACACGAGACGTCACGTTGAGTCACCACCATCGTCCTCGACGCGTTCACTTCCGCGTCCACCATCACCGAGTCTCGTCGTGCACCATGTCCAGCGACAACAAGCAACTCGGCGACCTCGCAACACAGCTCGTCACCGAATCGCGTCGTTCAACCGCAACAGACACGCTCTTCAAATACAATGACACGCTCGTTCGCACCCTCATCCGCGAGCAACGCGGTCTCGAAGCACTCATCACCAACGCCCTCGACTCCATGCCAGACAACCCAAACGCCAACCAAGTACCACCGTCGTTCATCATTCACCAGACAACTCTCATGCGCAACAAGCGATGTTTACTTGCTTACCACCAACACCGCATGAACTTCCTCAAGTCATTATACTGGTCCCTTGGCGGTGCTCTCCCTCCTATCCTATCAAACTCACAAATCCGAGCGAACCTAGCACCCCATGAAGTTGACTTTATACGCGAATACAACACGATGGTCGTCGATTTCCGAGCAGACTTTACGGACGAGCTCGATATTACGAGCAGCATACTACATCCACCAAAGGACATCCACGTCCTCGTACGGGTTGTGCGGGATTGCGGCGTGATAGAAACGGAACTGGGAGCAATCGACTTTCAAAAGGGTCAACGATTCATGGTCCGTCGAGCGGATGTCGAACACTTGCTCGTACAGGGTTACCTGGAGGAAATCACTAGCTAGCGTCTCTCCTTTTCATTATTCTCTGTTTCAGCTCGCCGAACCGCACGTATTCCTAACTGCAAGCCCTTTGTCGAGTACCCAAATTATGTCCAATATATGCATACTGCACGCAAAGTAAATATAAGTTACGTAATCCAAATATATTTCTTGAATATCTCAAGCCGCGACGCCGCGTCCGACGCGCATGCTCATTGCACACTGTGTGCAATGCTACGCTCATCACTGTCCCGCTGCCTCTCCACGACGGCAAGTCGTTCATACGCAGCGAATGCTCTGCTCCTCGCACACAGCGGTAATGCTTCCTCGTCAGCAGCAGCAGCCGGGTCGAGCACGCCACAACAAAGACCTCCTCCACCTACTCCACCACCGCGCAGGATGAACGGTAACGGCGACGAGGAGTACGTCTCTGACCAAGAATGGGAGTTGCGCACAGGTAAGGTACGTATCTTCAATAGACAACCTCCGGTTCACTCACGTATTCAATTCGAATAGTTTCAGAGGAAAGTCGTTAACAAACCGCTGATACTGACTCCAAAACGAAGGTCGAGCAATGGACATCCTCCAACAAACTCTCCCCAACTTCTTCAACACCGGGCTCGTCTCAACCAATTACCACCTGCCTTTACATATACATAGTATACTAGGCGGGAATATCGCTCTTCCGTCCTTGTCCTTATCGAAGGGTAAAGGTAAAGCAGCAGCAAACGAACAACACGATTCATCATCAGAGACTCATAATGAGGAGGAGGGAGGTATCTACGCTCGTACAATTCGTTTGGAATATACCCCTCCAGTTGCGCTTCCAGCTCCGTTCCCTCGGGTTCTCGGCGTAGAAGGTATGTCCGTTCGTTGCTCATGCGCATATACTCTCGCAGAGAAAGTTGGGCACTTAACAGTCTATCTCTGTGTTCCCATTAGGCTTACCGCTATACGTCGCATCCTCCATCTTCGTCCGCCACGCAATGCACGCAATCTATTCCGACCTCGCCGTCTCCATGCATAAAGTGCAAATTCGCTCGGGACCTCAACAACAGTCTTCCTCTCAGTCTGGTAGTTCACCTCCCAGCTCGTACTCAGAGTCAGAGTCAGAGTCAGAGTCAGAGTCAGAGTCACTCCCGACTCTCACTCCGGGGGAGGATGCACGGAATTCACAACCAAAACATCGACGCGAACGCGCAATAACAATCGGCCTACTCGTCTCAGGCGTCGGTCGACTAGGCCTAAGCAACGAGCGTGCAGAATGGGATGTGTGCGTATCATCCATCCTTCAACAACTGCGCCTTACATTGATCCTCTACCTCACACAGAACCTCCACATACACATTCTCCCCCCAAACAGGCCTAATCACCCTACACACCGTCAACGCCATCCACCCCGAACCAAGCGAAACCGTCTACGCCGCTTTCCAAAGTGCACTATCCACCCTCGGGTCCGGGTTTGTGGGTCCTGCTGCCGGAAGTCGGAAGGGTGCGATGAACGTTGGTGTGAACGTTAACGTTAACGTCGAGAGTGGGAGATCGGATCGTTGAACTGGAAATCGGAAATTGGACTGTCTTTCTTTTCTTCAGCCTCTGCTGGTATAATAAGTTTGATAAGTACATTATTTTATAAATGCACCCCAACTCAACGGACTTGCTCTTGCTGCTGTGTACTTCATAGTATGTTTGTCCCATCGTATCGTCCAATAATTCAATAATATTGGGTAATCTCTCCAACATGGAGTAGAATATACGTCATTCAAAAACCAAGGTATAACTAAGTATATGGCATACGAAACATTACGACGACCTATGCCACAACCTTAAATCAAAGAAGAAAAGGGTGCTTCAAGCATAAGTGAATAGTAATAAAGTATGAAAGCCAATGAAGCCAAGTCGATGGCGGGGGGTATGTATGGAATATGGAAATCCGTGCGTGGAAGTTTGGAAGTGTAAAGAAACCGTGCGTAGATACGTGGAGATAGCGATCAATCAATGAAGGGATGTGCGGGAGATGCCAGGGTATGGTATGGTATTGAATCGGAACTACCTCCCAATGGCAGAACTTGAGCTTAGAGCTCGTCGCAGAACGGCAAGTCATCGTCATCTTCGTCATCACCATCGTTACTCGAGGGAGAGGGAGAGGCAGCGGCGTTGTTAACAGGTGCCGGTGTCGACGACGGTGCAGGGGTCGAAGTGGGGTTCGCAGCTGTCGCTGGGATAGATGTCGCTGGGATGCCACTTGAGGGGACGGGTGGGACTAGGACGGAGTTCGCGACGCAGAGAACCTTCACGAAGGGAGAATCATCAATCAATCATGTTAACTTTTCTTCTTCATCATCATCGAGGAAAACTCACCTCGCCAACGTAAATATTCGAACACCCCTCATCAATATTCGGGTTATTCGTCCACAACGACGTCGAATTAATCCCATTTGCCCCAGTAATCGCATCGCACGTATCACCCTCCTTCACAACATAGACCGTCTGACAATCTTCACCCGTCGTTCCAAGACAGATAGAACTGCCTGGTTGGAGGTTACTACATGTGGAGTCGATGGTACCGGAGTTGACAGCGGCGAGTTGGTATGTGGAGGCGTTGTTGGCGGCGGAGATGCTGTCGCAGATGTCACCGGCTTGGACGGTGTATGAGCGTGCGCAGTCTGCTGCGAAGGCCGCTACGTACATACAGCGAAGAGGGAGAAAAAGGTTAGAGACACGCAAAAATATCGCTCTACGAAAAATGAACACTAACAACGAGCGAGCAGTGGGAAAGCTACAACGGCAGCAGTGATGAAAGTCTGTCCGAACATCGTTATAGTCGCGGTACTACTGAGCAGAATGGAAAATGAATGTGTGGGCTGTAAAAGAACGAACGACAGGAGTGTCGAGTTGAGGGAGAGAGCGCAAGGAAGTGAGTGGGAAGAGACAGAGGAAGAAGAAAAGGGACGCTGTTGGCAGGCAATTTATATACGTGGTAACGCTGTTCCGAGCTTGGCACAAGGATCATGAGAGCACACAACGGCTTCTCTCGGCTCATCAAATCCAATATAACAACATATGTCTATTTTTCTTCTGGAATAAGTTTTGCCGCTACTTAGACCTTGGCTGCACCTCAATACTCCTCACCAACCCCTCTCCAAGCCGTCGAATTTCAGCAAGCACGGTCGTCTGGTTCAGCACCACCGAAGCCGAAGCCTTCCGCTTTCGGGTGTCCGTGTCATCATCGGTCTTCTATACGCCGCAATCATCATCAGTAAATCATCATCAGTAACAAATGAGGAAAGAAGATGAGATGAGACGAGATGAAATGAAAATCGAAACAATCAGGAGGTGGATCGACAGCGAAGCTCACCTGCGGCGTCGACGAATAATCCGCCAACACGCGGAAAGGCCGCGGCACTCCCACCAGTCCTGGATCCCACACTCCTCCGATCACCTCACCCCCGTACGCATCGAAGAAAAATGCGAGTGTGCCTTGATACATGCGCTGCATCCGGCAATTCATTAACATTATTTGTCGGTCCCTGATTCAATATCCGTTTTTTTTATTTGGGGTATTACGACTCACCTTCAGGTCATGGAAGTACATCAACGCAGGGTCGTAGTCCACTCGTAGGGGCTCGTCGTCCTCACCACTGGCTGTCGGAATATTCGCGTACCTCTGCGACGTCGACTCACGAACATCCAAGGCTTGATGCGTACGGCACAACACGTCAGGTTTGAGGTGAATCAGAATATCATAATCACCAGTGGGATGCAAGAAAAGCGTCTACACCGAACTTTCTTAGTTGCAAACACATCGGGACCAAACCGAGTAGCTTACCTTCGGAACGAACCCCTCCCATTCATTCGCCAACACATAATCCACACTAGCCCCAGCTAGCATCTTAATTCTTCTCGCAACAAGCGCATCGGGTCCTTCACCAGTCCAGACCGCACCAGAAGGATCCTCGCTTGTCGATATTCTCCATACGCCGTTTCCAGATCCTGCCTTTATGTACGCGGCGCCGGATTCTTTTTGCTCTTCCTCGGCTTCTCCGTCTGTTTCATAAAGCGCTACGAACAACCCATCCTCCCAGGTCCATTCCTTTAAGAACGTCAATACACGGAAGAAGCCTAGTTCTTTCGTCCCAGGTACGTCCAATCGTTTATCCCCTCCTCCACCGTTCTTCGTGCTACCGACAAACACAAACGCACATAACAACTCAACAGCTTCACCATTTATGTGCCCTTCAAGTAACCAATGCGCCGTGAGCCAGCGCTTTACAAGTCGTACCGTACCAACATACGCAGGGAACCGATGACACAAGTTCGCAATAGCACGATGGTGTTTGGGTGCGTGGAGATAACGTCGAGCGTATGCTTCATATGCTTTTTGTGCGGATTGTCTATCGAGGTATTCGCGGGTTTTGCTGCCGTCTGGCGTAGATACTGCTGAAGAACCGTTCGCTACCGGGCGTGGTTTCTTTTTATCCTCCAAAATGCGTTTCAGCAACATCGCCTCTCGGTCATGCCATATCCGCGCAGCGAAAGCCCATCCTTCCTTCGTAACGATCTCCAAATACGCATTATCAAGCGTACGCTCCGAAGTCATCGTCATCCTCTGTGGATCACAAACAACAATCCTAGCCACCAACCCCGGAACCTTCCCCATCAACGCACTCGCCATCTGCTCAAAAAACGCCAATTTCATCTTCTGAATCGCACCAAGGTCGTCCGGCCACCTTCCTGACCTCTCAAACTGTACAATCACCTCCATGGCCGGAAGATACCGCATTCCGACCGACAAGGAATTCGCATGCTTGGGGGGGATAGGAGTAGGAGTGAAGATACCCGTATACCTTAGATCACTCGACACGGGACTGACGTTCAATATCGCTAGAGGGATTTCTTCGTCAAGACTCTTCAATTGCCTCAACAACCCATCAAACGCCATCATCGCGTTCTTGAAACCCGGCTGCGCACCAGGTAACACCACCCTCTGCACAAGTTCAAAATCCTTTTGCACCACTTTCACATCTCGTTCTACCTCCAAACCGAAATGCCGTGAAAGGATGTAGCATACGACATCCGCAGGGATCCGCGCACGGTCATCAGCACTTTTGACTTCCCACACAACACTCTCGAGGATCCGACCGTCTTTGAACCGTCTGAGTTCCGCTTTGGTGCCCCATAACTCTCGGAATTCGGTAGCTTCTTTGGTATCTTGGTCTGATGCTGCTGGACCGTGGTCTATCACACGAAATGCGTTTTCCGTGTTCAAGATCAGACCGATATGCACCTTGTTAAGCGGCGGCAAGACGTCTCCTTGCGATAAAGGTCGAAGTCCGTTCGTTGTTGTGTTTATTCCTATGGCATGGACGCGATCGCCAAGAGCACGTCGAAGGATCGAGCTTAGCGTGTGTATTGCAAGCTGGGAAGGTGAACCGTGGTCTAATATATCGACGAGGTTTGATCTTCGTAGAGTCATTCGTCGTAGGTCAACCCTTCAGAGGTGAAAAGAATACCCATGTCAACATAAAACTCTATGTAAAATAATTGAGTAATAGGTATTTGCGTACTGTATCGTAACATCGAACCGTGTCGACAGCTGTCTTCGATCTCGTAGGAACACATCACTAAATGGATCTGCCTTGCTATCCTGCGAGCCGTTGTTCAGAAGATCGAGGGTGATTTTGGCGTCATGCCTAAGCTGTAAATGTAACGTTAGGATAGAGCTCTGCGGATTCCAAAATACCACGTACAAGGTCTATAGAAGTCACAGGAATGCCTGCTACGATGTTAACAGAGCAGACGTCTACGAAGACAGGTCCGTCGGAACTATACGTATCTGCAGGGAACTAAATATTTATCAGATTGGGAATTCTTGCTGCAACAAAGAAACGTACTCTTGATCCACCCTTAATGAAGACTGGTTGAGCGCAGAAGGCATGATTTGCTGCAATACCAAATGCCACGTTCATCAGTCCAATGAAAGCAGAACTCGATGGAAGGAATATGAGACACTCTTACCAAGGAAGTCCAGAGCAGCTCTAAACAATTGATACGAACTCAACCCCCTCCCAACAGGTCGTCTCAACGTCCTCTTCTTCCCACCCTTCTCCCCGAAGTCCTCTTCACCAACAACAATAACATGCATAACGCCCGTCCAGAAATACCCATTTCCTTCAAACCCACTAACAACGCCTCTATCCTTCGAACCAGGCCCGTATCCGCGTTGGTTTGCCCAAACGCGCAAGAGGGCCAGGGCGTCCCGGAATGAAGGGACTTCTTTTATGAGAGTGTGTGTTTGGAGAAGAGGGGTGCGTGCTGAGGCGTGCATTAGGAGGTCTGTGTTGTAGATTGGCGTGGGGCGCGTTGTTGACGCGTTGTTTGCGTTTGCGCTGTCATCACTAGCGGCGCCGTCTGAGACTTTGACGCGGATGTTACAGTGTGTCGGGGACAAGTGATGGAGCGAAACGGGGCAGGGGGAAGGTAAGACTGGTAGCAATCGCACGCATGCGTTCAGTTTGGAGAAGTCGGTTGACGAGCCATCTGTGCCAAACGAAAATATGAATCAAAACCGTCTTAAAATTGAAAAGCGTATTGAAAGAGAATGCATACCATTATAAGGAGTTAACACAAGGGAGGTAAGGCGAGCATCGTAAGGGCAGTCATACGATACGTCCACATTTAGCCTATCATCAGATCGAATAGCTAACGCCAAGCTCGCCAGGTAGAAAGCTCTTTTATGGAAGAAACGACAATCAAGATAATCTTTCTCCTGAAATATCTCCTGCAGGGCATAAATTCAATTAGCATTTCGCACAAAATACGAAGGGTTGTGATATGTGATACGCACAGCAGGCATCTCCACAGCAACATCAACACTCCAAGACGCACTACCAACACTCTTAACACCAGTCTTCGTAGCCCAGCTTCCAACAATTACAATATCACTAGGTTTCTCGAAAGAGACTTTCCAAGCCGTCTCGGCGGTTGGTTGAGGTGCGGCGTACGGAACAGTTATCCCTTGCTTCGAAAGTGCTCGAGAGGCTTCTGATGGATGCGAAGGCGGTGTAGACTTCAACGACATGAGTACCGTATATAAAATATGGAGAAACTCTTCGAGTGGTTTTATGCGTGATTCTTTCGGTCTGACATTTGGCAGTAAAGCGTCAATCTACGTATACGACTTCTTGAGTCATTGTATAAGATAGAAAACTCCAAGAAAAACGTACTGCCAATTTGAATACATTGGATTTGTATAATTCCGAAGCTTCCTTGATGCTACGGAGCTCGGTGTGTGTCGGAGGCCTATTTGCATGTTTCCTATCTTGCCGAGCACGAATGTTCGTCCCGTCTATTGTTCCTTCGTCACTGGAGTGTATTCCGCCCCAGCCTTCTTCGTCTTCTTCATCCTGCATTTCAATATCTTCATGAACGTCCAATTCCTCGTAAGTAGAACCGAGTGCGTCCGATTCGTCTTCTGACTCGTCCGTCTCGCTGCGTTGCTAACCGTAGTCGTTGATGCGAGTCTATTTGTGTGATAGCTATACTCACCTTTTTACCCTGGTGAATCACTTGAGAAGTAGGTCTTTTTCTTTTCAGCCTGAGGTCTTGAGCCATTTCGGAAGTGTCGCACAGGCAGAAGCCGTATCCAAAGTTTTTTCAAAGCTCGCAAGAAGACAAAAGTTATAGAGTGGTGAGTATAGCAGTTCGTTCGCACGCAGTCTAAAAGCTAATTCGATCAGTCAAGTAACCTCTCTCCACTTTACCACATTATACTACATTTCTCACCACAAAGAAACCCATGAGGGTTTCATCATGTAATTACGGGAAATATAGCACTAAAATTCTACAAAAACATAAATATTAAGAACAAGCAAATAGTACAAGTAGGATTTATCCATGCCTGAACAAGCATCTACAGACCCTTTATATACTGTCCTGCCACTCAAATCAAGAGTATGTGTATGAGGATATTTATGGGTTCTAATACAAATGACAGCTGTTATGAACTATTATCAAGGAAGGATGTCAGAGGTGATACACGAGTCAGATTGTCTGTCCAATCATTTATGCAAGTTCTGATCCGATGTGATGCAGCATCACCAATCCTGTGCTAGCATTTAAGTTAAGCACTGAACTAGGAATGCATCTGAGTTATGCACAGCCAGTCTGGCCCAGTCGTCTAATCATAGATGAGCGCTGCGGATCTATAAAAAAAAAGCTGTGAGAAACAAGGTTGATCGATATCAGCAAAGATAGCCTTTTGTTGCTCCTGATTATGTCATTTTGGCTATACAATTCGGTTGTGTCTACTAAACTCTGTAATTATGTTGTGTACACATCCAAGCAAAGTACAAGCTTACTCATCAAGCCTTGTTCAGAGTGCTCCGTGTGAAGATGTACTTGAGCATTCTGCACTGTAGCATTTTGTAACGCATTGTGAATTGTTACACGGAACTGTGTGATGGAGAGTAAGGATCGGATAATATTGATAATAGTCTTAACGAAGAAGAAGATAATTACCATGAAGTCTCCAAAGGCAGTTGAAACGCGATCGTGAATGAAGCGACGTTGCCCAGCCCGCTTTCGTAGGGTCGTCAAACGAACGAACTGATTGCGCTGTATGTCTAATGAAACGGCCTCTGCAGCCTCGACTAGTATGCTAGACAGCGGGGGGAACAGAATTAGTTCGGCGTCTTCATGATTAAGGGTCATCAATACCGATTGAGCTGGACAGCAGCTTCTTCGTACTCCTCGCACAATCCAGCACTAGACGAAATGGTTTCGTCTAATATCTTGCCACGTCCTTCTATCCAGCTGATCAGCTTTTCACTATCCTCTTTATCGTCTCGAAGTTTCTGAATACACGTGGGGAAAAAAATGTTAGTATTGGATTATTGATAAAGGCGAGAATGGTAAGACGTACTCGATTGACATCAACAATGTGCAGCACTCCGTCCACGGCTGCTTTTGCAGGGGGTAACGCATCACCGACGGCAGAAAATGCTTCTGCGCCCATAAGAAGGATACTCCCTCCCATTTCGAAAGCTTTCTTTGCTTTCATAAATTTCTTCCGCTGCACGGATGTTCCTGCAGGCGCTGGAGTCTGAACTTCTTCACCCTTTGCAGGATCACCATCCGTCTTATCTGTGATATGGGCCTCCGTACTTGCGGACGCATTTTTCTGCGCAGATGGTACAGCTACAGGTGTCGCAGTCTTGGATGACCTCGAAAAAACGCGCTTGATACATTGCATGATAACAGCTACCTTGGGATCGGCTTGTCTCAAAGATGGGGCAAGTTCTGCTGGGCGGAGGTTACCCATCGAGGAAGGTGGGGATGTAGGTTTCTTGGAAAAGCGGCGTAACATGGCTTGCGTCGGCGAGTACTGTTGAAGGAGAATGGCGGAAAGGTAGCGGGTAGTACGACCAGGAACAAGCTTAGCTAGGGTAGACAGAGAGCGCGCCAGCGTAGCGAGTTTCTCCCAACGCACAGAGCCAGAAAAGGTTGAGGACCCAAAATTGTGTAGTAGGACAATTGAAGCAAACAACATAGCCATTCTCAGAACAGAGGCATTGGATGATTCATTGCGCGACAATCGCTAAAATTATCAAAAGCAAGCCAAAGCTACTTCTAGAAGTAGCAATTGAGAAACCAAAACCGTCGTCAACAGGCACAGGTTCAGCTGCATATGGTCCTGGGCGCCGCTTTTGCATGGTCCACAAGTACGCGGGCGCAGCCGCAAATACGTACGTAGAACGTGCAGATGAGTGTACTAGTAGCAGTCTATTGCACGAGGGTGTTCAACTTCGTTAACACGTTTGCAGGACCTATGAAGAAAGTGGTTCCCATTCCTACCATGCTGTAGCGACGGCGGAACTAGGAGTGACGGCGAATCGTCCCTGGTCAGTCTTCGTCCCGTCAATGTGTGCATGTAAGGCGGCAACTCAGGGATGAGGACCGTAGGGCTGTGTCTCATAGCCACAGAACAATGTATCACAAGTTACAACAGTACAGCATTATGCCTCATGCAATTTTGGTAGATCCTTAAATGAAGCCAAAGGGTTCTCCTAGCAGAGGAGTCCACAGCACCTTACTCGTCAAGCAAGCGGTTGAGTAGACTTGAAAGACATATTTGAAAGGTAGTGTAATATCGTAGTCCTCAAGACTTTGCGTTCGAAAAGGTAGTAGATTGGAAGAGTTCGTGAACTGGGTGTGAATATCAAACACAGCAACTCGAATTCCTGTGAGAATAAACTTCCATTTTTGCATAAATTTCGGACATCGGTACGGAATTTCACACCGACACCTGGTAAGTGTGGAACAAATGGTGCAGCCTGTCCATCTTCAACTTCAGATACGCTCTCACGCTCTCGGCTCTCAATTGCAAGTCGAAGGATAGAATGACTGCCCGAGCTTCGTTCATTCCAGTCTGTACTTGCTGTGCGTCTGTTCCCGTAACCATGGTCAAGGAGTTCGTGTACACCTTTTAGACTAGTAACGACTTCTTCACGAAGCAGAGCAAGAATGACGTTGTCTCCGATACCTTGAATTTGAACGGCAGAGCATACTGAAGGCGGAGCAAGTAAATCGAAATTGACTTCATTATAGATTTCGAGACACGAGCACCGCAATAGATACTCGCGAGATGGAGTCCGACGGATGAATGCAAAGACATCTTTCATTGCTCGTGGAATGATACCGGGCTGCTAATCTTTGCCTGTTAGTGTGTAAGTCTTGCCACTTGCAGTCTGGCCGTATAAGAAGCAAACGCTATTGTAACCATTCATTGCAGCTTCGATGCGGCCTTGTGCAGCCGCACAGTATACGAACTTGTTGTCTGAGCCGACAAGCACCCTGTTGTAGTGATATTCTGGCGCTGGAGTCCCCGGGGCTTGTGATATTGTGGCAGTAGTTTCAGCGAATTCTCCGAAGGCTTGGCAGTCCACGCTTGCGTTCATTTGGTAGGGCGAACTCTGAGGGTGACACAATAACGTCCTGAAAGAATGAGATAGAGGTGAAGAACAGAGACGTACCGTATTGATACATGGGACCTTATCCTTCCAGCCATACTGCATAGAGCGTAACTCGCGCTCGTCCAACTCGAAATTAAGATCGACGTCCACGTTCTCTGCATCTACCAGAGCCTGCTCTGGATCTATACGGCTTACGTCCATCTTGCTTTCCATTACAACGTCCTCGCAGCGGCTCTGGCTACGCATGGGTGTTCGAGGAGAGCCAGGACAAGACGCTGAGCCAGTTTTTGTCATTCGACGCGTCTTTACTTCTGTTGAGAGTGCAGCTTTGTATTTCTTGACGGCGGGACTGTTGTGAACCGTTGTTAATGACTCGGTGGCGGATGAACGAACCGTGGACATGGTGGAGGACACGTCTACTTATAACTCAATGCAACACTGCGAATACACAGTAAAATTAACAAGGGCAGACACTTCGGAAAAAGGAGAAAACTAAACATGGTATTCAGATAGATAAATCATTGCTTCAAATGAAGTATTAATATTACTACTTACGCCAATCAAGCACCAAAGTGCACCAAGTTGACCCATCTCTCTGTCTGGACCCCTTCACGTCTTCGCAATGCCAGGACGGCGTTACAGAGTGCAGCTGCGGACCGCTTATGTATCACTTCACCCTCTTCATGCTCTGCTATGTATGAATAAACCTCACTTGCAAGCAAAGGGCCATCCGGGTCGTACATTTCCCACATCGTCCCAATCACGCTTCGAAAGCCACAGAATTGCATTGCGGCAGCTAAGTAGAGGGCCTCATCCGTTACATCATTCTGTTCGGCAGTGTGGCAAGCAGAGAGAAACGCAAACTCGGCGTTTGGAAGATGAGCACGGATGATGTCGAGCAATGTCAAGCCACCATCAGAGAGGACGAAAGAAGAGTCAAGCGATCCTGAGCCGAGACGACCATCATGGGGCATTTCACAATTCCTTACCTTAAAAAATAACTTACATAATGATAAACATTATTTGAAATTTATTTTCCCATTTTTGACCAGCAAAAATTATA
>NW_006760386.1:9018410-9080892 GCF_000271605.1 Fomitiporia mediterranea MF3/22
TAAGTTATTTTTTAAGGTAAGGAATTGTGAAATGCCCTATGTGCATGGCAAGCAAAATGGATCCACGTGACACCCTGTAGTCGTTCTGTCACTGTGCTCCGAAGTGCCTTCTTGTTGAGGAGTCTTGTATAAGATGAAACATAGTGCCGGGTTTTGTTTAGAACGGCAAGTACTTCTTTTTCAGTTGACGCAAGAGATTTGGTGTCGGCAACAATGAGCATATTAGGATTGCTCTTGTTTCCCCTTGATCGGGCATTTATGAGAGCACCAAGGCTCGGAGTATATGATGACACGTAGTCATCCAATAGATACTTTACAGTGCCATCTGCATCTTTGAACGGTCCTGCCGCATGGAAAGGAAGAGAAGAAAGTACGGACGTAGGACACCACCAGATGCGCGATCCCTTGGGAATCCCGAGCTCTTCAAGTTTGTCGACAACTTTGCAGACCACCCTATCCCATAGCATCTTCATCGCTTCGAGGAGTTTCTTGTCGTATTCGGATGAACCAGCTTTATGAGAATTTCGCGCTTGCACCAGCTCGCCACACGACTCGATGCTATCCTTGGCGAACCCCGCATCTAATGGTACAAGGACAACCGGTAGATCCTCGCGGGAAAGAATAATGAGTGCGTCGCTTCGATGTTTGCAAACATTGATTACAATAACCGGGCCCTCCGAAGCGGCGTGCTGGACCACTTTAAACGGCGTAGCTGCGAGAAAACTCTCAAATTCTGGAATTTGTCGTATTTTCTTAGTGATCTCCTCCAGCTCATTAGAGAGCTTCCTCTTCAATTTCAAACTCGCTCCGAACGATTCTCGTTCCAATGACTCGCTTCCGGGCGTGCTTGAATTAGACTGCAACATAGTAGACAACGTTGCAAGGTTCTCTAGCTGCAAACTGACATTCCTGAACCTGCTGGCAAGTTCTCTATTTGCTTCTGCAAGGTGATCTAGAGGCGTCCTAAAACCACGCATCTGTGACCAGAGTAAACCCCTTCCTTGCTCAAGTATCTCTATAGCCTCTTCAAACCTATTTCCCTCTATAGCATAGGATACTGCATCCAACGTGAGCATCCCGTAATCCAAATCCCTACTAAGGAACTCATGCTGTGCATGAAGAGTGGGGCTGACGATGAGGGCACGCTGTAAGAGCAGTATTGCCACCCTGTAAGCTCTGCGTGTGGTATGGTGGGCATGCTCTCGGGCAAGGTCAGCCCATTGTTTGGCAGAATCAAGCCGGGTTATAATACTGGAGAACTCATGCTCGGAAGCACGGTCAAGGGATTGTATACACTCTTCAAAGTTGTCCATGAACCCAAACTTGTCGAACCGAGAGAGCAATGAATAAGCAAGGTTATTCAGAGACATGGAGCGACTGGGATGGCCTTCGGGGCGGAGCTGTAAGGCACTACGATGCAGCTTGATGGCCTCGTCGACGTCCTCAGTCCTTCCATGCTGCTCGAATCGGGTGTTGAGAGAAATCCCAAGGTTAGTCAAAGAAATAGGGCGACCGATATGGCCGTCGGGGCAAAGTTGCAGGGAAGCACGATTTAGACCAATGGCCTCATCGAGGTCTGCATTCTGTCTATGCTGATCGAATCGGGTCAAAAGGGAGATTGCAAGACTATTTAGAGACCCAGAGCGATCAGAATGACCGTCGGGTCGGAGTTGCAGGGCAACTCGATTTAGCTCGATAGCCTCATCGAGGTCTACAGTCTGTCCGTGCTGATCAAATCGGGATTTGAGAGAATTCGCTAGGTTGGTCAGGGAATTGGAGCGGGCATAATGACTGTCGGGGAGAAGTTGCACAGTGGCTCGATAATGCTTGATGGCCTCGTCAAGGTCCACGGTCCGCCCATGCTGGTGAAAGCGTTCGTTAAGGAAAGTCGCAAGATTACTCAGAGACCCGGAGCGATCAGGATGACCATCGGGACGAAGTTGCAGGGCAGCACGATTCAGCTCAATGGCCTCATCGAGATCATCAGCCTGTCCATACCGTTCGAATCGCAATCCAAGGGAAGTAGCAAGACTATCCAGGGACTTGGAGTGATCGGAATGTCTTTCGGGGCGAAGCTGCAGGGCAGCACGATTTAACTCGATGGCCTCGTCGAGGTCCGCGGTCTGTCCTCGCTGTTCAAATCGAGTTGCGAGGGAAGCCGCGAGGATATCCAGAGATGCAGAGTGACCGGGATGGCCATCGGGCGAAGTTGCAGGGCAGCGCGAAGATGCTCAATGGCCTCATCAAGGCTTGCAATCTGTCCATACTGTTCAAATCGACGTTGAAGTGAAATTGCAAGGTTGGTCAGATACTTGGAGCGAGAGGGATGATCGTTTGGGCAAAGTTCCAGGGTTGCACGATTCAGCTTGATAGCCTTATCGAGGTCTGCAATCTGTCCATGTTCGTCAAATCGCATTCCAAGGAAACTCGCGCAGTTATTCAGTAATATGAGACGCTCGGCATGATCGTCGGGGAGAAGTTGCAGGACAGCCTGCTGATGCTCAACGGCCTCATCGAGGTCCGCAGTCTGTCGGTGCTGGTCAAATCGAGTGACTAGGCAATGCGCAAGGTTAATCAAACATCTAGGACGGTCGGGATGGCCGTCGAGGCGAAGTAGTAGGGTAACACGGTTCAGTTTGATGGCCTCATCGAGGTCTGCAATCTGTCCATGCCGTTCAAATCGAGATTGAAGTAAGTTGGCAAGGTTAGCCAGCGACGCTGGACGATTGGGATGACCGTCGAGGCAAAGTTGCAAGGCAGCACGACGATGCTCGATGGCCTCGTCAAGGCCTACAGTCTGTCCGTGCCGTTCAAATCGAGTTTTGAGGGAAGCAGCAATGCTGTTCAGAGATGCAGCACGATCAGGATGATCGCCAGTGAAAAGCTGCAGAGCAGCACGATTTAACTCGATAGCCTCGTCGAGGTCCGCGGTCTGCCCCCGCTCTTCAAAACGAGTTTTGATGGAAATCGCAAGGTTATTCAGAGATGCAGAGTGATTAGGATTGCTATCGAGGCAAAGCTGCAGGTCAGCACGACGATGCTCGATGGCCTCTTCGAGGTCTTTAATCTGTCCAAGGTGCTCAAATCGAGTTTGCAGGGATTCTGCGAGCCCATTCAGAGCTAGGGACCGATCAAGATGGCCGTCAGGGCAGAGCGGTAAGCCGCTACGATAATACTCGATCGCTTCATCCAGGTACTCTAATTTCATGTTCTCCACAAATCGTGTCCTGAGCTGCCACCCAAGATAGATCAACGTTTTTCTACGACCCGGATGTCCTTCGGGACAGAGTTCAAGTACAGTACGACCATAGCAAATGCACGTGTCAATTTCTCTCCAATCCCTTGATTCCTCAAATTTGTTTAAGTGTTCATTAGCCAATTGCCAAAGTACACGACTGGTCAAACTAAGCTTCACATGGTCTTCCATGCTGGAATTGGATTGTGGCAATGCTTGTCAGTAACTCCAATACTCCTTGTTATCATATTTGTTCAGCAAGGGGTAAGAAAGTAGAACATGGAGGATGCATTACCTGAAATCGTCCTTTGTCCTCAAAGCCTGCTCATAGTCAGCTGTGTTAAGTTTAGTGCTAAGAGTTGGGGACCAGCACGGTAACCAACTGTGTCACTCAGACTCACTGTCAGAGACGCTCGCACGTGACATAGTCTACAGATTTCTAAATCCTATTCACTCATATACTTAATATTTGTGCTGGCGAGTTCCTTCGTCAATCAAAAACAAGATAAAAATAAAACGAAATCGCTCAAGAGACAAAGAATGGCAAACGGAGGGAAAAGCTACGGAAGACGCTGGCAATAGCAGAAAACGTAGAAGCTAATGACCCCACTGGATACGAAAGCAATTTCCTCTTTGACTGTTTCTAAAAGCAAATAATCGATTGGACAGTACACAACTTGTTATAATATGTTTTGCACAAAACGTTTCCTCCGATATAGTAAAACCAAGATAGAAAATTCAATCCTCAATAACGATAACTTCCCCAGTTCTCTCCGGGCTAATCCGCCTTCGCCTCGAAGCGTCCCCCTCAGCATTGGTGGAATCATCCAAATCTCGTTTACGCTTCGTTCCTTGTCCAGTTCGCGTGCGTGCCCCGCCTCTTCCGGAATCACGACTAGTAGTCAAGCCATCATCCATTTCACTAATGTCGATTACACCACCGTTGGTGAGTGGTTGAGAGTTCTGAGGTGCACGACGTGCGCGTCCCGTTCGGCCGTTTTCGACGCTCACAGAAGATGTAGCTGTTGGTTCGGCTCGTGCCTTACCTTTAGCACGGGAAGGTGGGCTCGATGGTTCTGCGGGCTTTTGTGCATATAGACGCGTCCATTCTCGTGCTGTACTGTCGTGCTTTGATCGGCTCCGAACATATTGAGATGCAATTGCGGGTACTGCACAATTACTTATTAGAATCATAACGTTGTAAATGCGATCGCTACTGACCGAGAGGGTCCTCTAATAATTCAGAATAGAGGTCAGAGCATTCTTGCAACCGAATAGGAGAATAAACGTACTTGGATTGGGATCCGTCAAGAGAGAGGATAACGAAAGAAGGACTTTGTAGAGGGATAGAGCAGGAGACCAATTCTGCTTCAATATATCAATACATATGTTTCCTCTATCAGATACATTCATGTGGTATATTCTGGAGAGGCATGGTATAAGGACAGTCAGAATCAAGGTCAAAGCTGATCGTTGCAGTCAGTCCGTGGGCGGAACCACGTTGTGCAGGCCTGTGAGAATGCAGTGACCCATCAGAACTTACCTAGTGGTGAAGGTGAATTTTGGTGCTGAAAAGCTAAAGAAAGTTGTAAGTAAACAATAAGTGTAACACACTACTTTGCTCACGGGTAATCTTGTGCTAGCTCAACTTTGAGATTGAAAACACCACCTTCATAGGGGCTGCCTTCTGGCCCGGGTATAGAAGCCTAGCGGAGAACCAGGTGAATATTATGAGGGAAAGAGCACTAAAAGGTGTGAATACAGACCTTCCATACGAACATGTTATTTTCCTCAGGTTCCAAGGTCATGTCTCCCAAATCTTCCTTGCCTAAATCCTTGATTTCGCGGTTTATTCGTTTCATTGTCATCTGGGTTATGTCACTGAGCATGATATTACAGATATGAGAAGCAGTACCAACACACAGTATTAGCAGGAGGAGGCATCTTGAAGGTCAGGTATGTACACAGGCTCAATGGTTAGTGACAAAGGGAGTGCAGGACCAGTCGCGTCGCGTGCAAAGCCACTCCAGCAGGTCATCCTTGCCATGGATTGCTTCTCACGATCACGCGCCACCGGCCGCCACGACCCGACGCTGCACACGGGACATACGGAACGCAACGCTGCCTCCAACAGCGTGCTCAACGAGTTTCACGTCCGCAAAGCAATAATATGCTTGGACACCTCCATATTTACTACACAGCACGATGATCAACCTCATGGACCTGTTTCTCGACGATCCAGATACTCCCGCTCCTCCAGGCTCTCCGCCAACTCGTATGCATAATTCTTGTTTCGCAACTGTTCCTCTCTCAATAGTGGCGCATAGGCACCTTTGAAGGACCATGGTTCAGGACTCAACTCGTGTTATCACTCACAATCGGAATCGTTTCCTTCTTTCTTTTCTCCTATTCGAGGACCCGATGGCCTTTGCTGTTTGCTCCGAGGACGAAACTCAAAGGTATGACTTCACATAATTTCTAAATTTGGACTTGTTTTTTTTGACTTCAGTCGCCCTAGGTTTCTCTCCTCATGAAGCTCATGCTCACTCAGCCTTCTTTGGGTGGATACTTCCCACCATTAAGACCTCCGAGATCACAATTCTTCAGATAGTAGGCTTGGATGCGGCTGTGGTGAGCTGCTCCGCTCGAACTTACCAGCATGACTTGATCTTTGCTGACTCTTATGCCATTTCTACTCTTAGCTCTTGAATTTCTTCAAGATGTCATTCTATCTCTTCACGGTTATGTCCTTACTTGCGATTGCGATCTTAATGCCCATAAATTACAAGGTAAAAGTTATTCAATACGCAGGTTCCAGCGACTTTCCTAAAACATTTGTGCAGAATAATATTGGCATGCCCACTGACGAGGATGGCGACCCAGATTGGTATACTGCTTTGGATGATGACCCACCAAAGAAGCCCCCGTCACAAGGGTCAGGAAGAGACTGGATGGATCTCTTGAACGATGCCAACTCTTACCTCTCCGTTCATCTGTTATTCACCTACATCTTCACCTTCCTCGCACTTCGATTTATCCACAAGAATTACGCCAGATTCATCCGGGCACGACAGCTGTTTTCGCTTGAGCTAGTCCACTCTATCGCTGCACGTACGGTGATGGTCTCCGATCTCCCTAATCACTTGCGTGGAGAACGGGCACTCGCGGTCTATTTTGAAAATATGGATCTGACCGTCGAGAGTGTCAGCCTATGTAGAGAAGTATCCACTCTCAAGGAGCTGATTGATCGCAGAACGGACGCTTTGTTGAAATTGGAGAAGGCTTGGACGGATTACCTCGGAAATCCAAGCAATGTAGACGTATACGACCCATCAAATAGTGCGGTTCCGCCTCTAATCGACATTGAAGAAGGGCGGTCGTCTTCCCCTAATCGGACTGCTCCGTTAGTTGTTCCTCATCGCAAGAGGCCTACAATTAGACCCAGCTGGTTCAGACGCAAGGTGGACGCCCTGGAATATCTCGAGGCGCAATTCAAGGAGGCAAACCATGCAGTGGAGCAGAAGAGGAAAACGGGAAAATTTAAAGCGTCCCATACAGCATTCGTAACCTTCGAAAAAATGTCAAGTGCAGTAAGTTTTCAATTAAGTCCTGCCATGCATTCCATTTCACGATCATAAGCTAATAAATTTATTATAGCAAATCGCAGCGCAAGTCGCACATGCACCACAACCATTACAATGTACAACAGTCCTTGCTCCAGAGCCTCGCGACATCGTTTGGGATAACATGACGCATTCGACAAATGTGACCCGCGCACGCGAGCTGATTGTGTTAGGAATGATGATGTTAATATTCTTCTTCTGGGTGTTTCCTATCACCGCGCTTGCGAGTTTGTTGAGTTACGAGGAGATTAAGAAGACCATGCCATGGCTTGGCCGTTGGATTGATGCGAACGACCAATTGCGTGCTATCGTGCAAAATGTTCTGCCGTCTGTTGCGATGATCTCGTTGAACGCGCTGTTGCCCTTCCTTTTCGAAGGTGAGAGATGCCCGACATAATTATAGACTGATCTAACTATTTCGTTTCTGCAGCCCTTACCTATTTCCAAGGTTATCGCGCTAGGAGTTGGATCGAATACTCACTCTTGAAGAAATATTTCCTCTTCTTACTCGTTAACGTAGTCTTCATCTTCCTGCTTGCGAGTACATACTGGCAGTTGATTCGTGAACTTGCGGAGTCTCCCGCTAAAGTACCGGAGAGGATAGCGCAAGCTCTGCACCAGGGTCGTGCTAGGTAAGATAATACAACAATACCAAGATATTGAATTATTCACTGACTTTCTCAATAGATATTTCTTCCTTTCCTATGTCCTCCTCCAGAGCTTGGGCATTATGCCTTTACAACTCCTCAACCTTGGAATTATAATACCTCGCATTATTCTTCGTGCATTCGTGACTCGAACACCACGAGGTACGTCCATCTACTGTTGTGGACTTTGCATATTTCTAATGCACAGTAGATTATGCCGAGTTGAATGCACCACCGATGATCAACTACGGAGTTGTCTATCCACAGGCTATCCTCGTTTTTGTGGTGACGATGCTCTACAGCGTGATCCAGCCCACCATTCTTATATTCGGAGCTCTGTACTTTGGAATCGGGTATTTGGTGTACAAGTACAAGCTCTTATTTGGTATGTTCATCCCGATGAAAGTACGTATGACAAAAGGTTCTAATTTCGCTTAGTCTTCTATAAACCATACGAGTCTCAAGGACAAGCCTGGCCCATCACATTTACTCGTCTCATCTGGGGCATATTCATTTTCCAAATCTTCATGACGGGACTCTTCCTTCTCAAAAAAGGATATGTCTTATCTTTCTTCATGGCTCTCTTGATGCTCGCGACTTTCGTTTGGTCGTTATACACTTGGAAATTATTCAAACCTCTGAGCAAGAGTGTCAATTTGAGCTCTGTGTTTGAGGTGCAGCGAGGTGAAGAATCGGCGGAAATTCTTAGGATGAGGGCTGGGCATCCTGTTACTTGGTCCCAGAGGTAATCGTACCTTGCAATTGCACGCGCTTAAAGTTTCTGACGAAGCTTTATATAGCAACCTGAATAGGAGGAGGTATGCCCAGAATGACGAGACGCTCTATGTCGCACCGGAAGATGAGCGGACGGACTATGTATGACTTCCTTTTGTTCCATCTCAGTAGGCCAGCACTCATGTCAATTTTCATTCTAGTCACAACCTCCCATGGCAAATTGGTACAATGGGGTATTAAAGTATGTACTACTAATCTTCCGAGCATCAGTTTCATCGACTAATCAAGGGTATAGTACCGGAAAACGTCGATACGGACACCCGGCTCTCAACGGCGTCCTTCCGCAGCCATGGCTACCCTTAAAGAAGGGGCAGACACTTGTCAACAGAGAAGCTCCAAGCTTAACACGGAATGATAGCGAAGCAGTTGTCCTCACTCTGCGGAAGCGATACGGCAGCATACGCAAAGGTGGACGTAGGAGGACGATAAGTGCATCCTTCTTACAGGAACAAGATGCTGGAGGTCGGGAACGAGCAGGATATTCAGACGCCGATTCAACTCTAGGTAACCCATGGACTGATTATCAAAGGGACGAGCAGAATGGTCAGGATGCTCGAAGGGTGAGCCATCGGTTGAGCTTTGACAACGCGACGGGAGTCATTGTCCTGCCCGAGGACGCGCATTGGCTAATGGAGGATGCAGATACTGATTCAGAAGAGGAAGATTATGGGAATGACAGCACACCGAGCAATGCCTCCGTACACGAAAATGGTTCGTCAGTATCGACTGCATTGGATGCTGCTGGGCCGTCAACAGCAGCAGCAGCGACCGCAACCCCTACTGCTACTGTAGTCACGCCTTCTAAACAAAGGCATGGTACATATTTCCATCATCCGGAGAAGCGTAGGAAGACTATTCCTGGAGAGTTCCCAGGATCTTAGTGTTCTATGGTAAATTGGGATTTCAGATATTAGACATTCGTTATGTACAATATGGTTGGATTATCTGTTCATTTTTATGCATGTCACTTTTTTAATGATATACCCCTCCTTCAGCGAAAAATTCTTATATATGACTACTATCACTCATTCTCAAGTACGTCTTCGACGAGACTCTGATAGTAATCGGCCTGTAAAGCGTCTAGAATGGTTTGCAACCCTTCACCGTCAAGAACTGAGACCAAGTTCTTAAGTGTCAACCCTATTCGATGGTCAGTCACTCTGTCCTATAAATATCAAAGACATCAGTTTCAGCAAAATGGCAGGCGGACATGTAAAGAGGACAAAAAAAGTACCTGAGCAAAGTTGTATGTTCGAATCTTTTCACTACGGTCAGCACTTCGTACGAGTTGGCGTCTGGTATCCCTTCGCTCGGCAATTTCCGCCTGTAGTTTTCGGTCTAGTAGGCGTGCTCGGAGTACTTGGAAAGCACGGGATTTGTTCTTCGTAAAATTGTGTTAGGAGTATATTTGTAACGGGGCGTGGAATGCAAAGGTGAAGACAACGTACCATATGTTGACTCCTTTCGTCCTGCATAGACACTGTTATCCCGGTTGGGATATGGGTGAGTCGGACAGCTGACTCGGTTTTGTTGACATGCTGCAATTCCATGATAAAGTCGTTAGTGCTTTCTTGTTCCATGATGCAAGCCTGGCATACAGACCTGTCCACCAGCACCTCGAGCCCGCATAACCTCAATTTTGATGTCTTTCTGGTCAAAGAGGTCTCCAGCGACTTGTGAGTCCGACGTTTCATCCGAAGTCGGTAAAACCTGTCCATGAAATTATTAATATGAACTCAAACATATAGTGAGAAAGGCTCTGAACGTACGATAACCTGCACAGTACTGGTATGCACTCTCCCAGCAGCCTCAGTCTTCGGCACCCGCTGCACTCTATGTACACCGCTTTCCCAGCGCAAACAATCATACGCCCCTTCTCCATCAACTTCCAAAATCGCATTCTTCATCCCACCTCCCTCCCTATCCTCTTGTGCAACAATTTTAGACGACCATCCACGTAAATTAGCAAAACGCGAATACATTCTCAAAAGGTCTGCCAGGAAGAGTGACGACTCTGAACCGCCTACACCTGGTTTTATTTCTAGTAGTGCTGACATGTCCGATGTTTGTGAGTGGGGTATGAGAAGTGCAGGGAATTTGTCGTGAAGAAAGTCGTTGTATTTTTTCAGGAGGGCTTCGTATTCTTCTTCGGCGAGTTCACGAATGGTTGGGTCGTCGTCTCGGAGGAGGGTCGCGGTTTCGACTAAGGACTACTAAACCATGATTAGTTGACTGATTCTCTGCTGAATTAGATGATGGACAGGTATCTCACATTCCTGGTTTCCTGCCATTTGGACCACGTCTCGTAGAATCCATCCAAGCTTTTCAGACGTCTATTTTGCTCAATGTCTAGAGAGGCTGGGTCCAGGGTATTTATCTATCGAATACGTCTAAGTGAATGCAGGAAAGACATTAATGGTACTCCTCGTACCTTCGCTGCAAGCGAATTCCGTTCAGTAATGCGTTTTTCGACGATAGCTAGTAATCGTGCATTGTCTTTATCCACTGCCTCGAGAGTAGAAAATAGACGCGATATTCGCGGTGTCCTGGGTATACTGAGATGTAATTGCCTTAGGCACGGCCGTCGAGGACGAAGCCATGCTGCTAACATGAATTGAATATGCTTGTCGGAAGCAGAGTGCTGGTCGCGTGTGCCTGGAGGTCGCGTCGCGTCTCTTGGTGCCAGACGACGACCACGACCTGCATGCCAGCATCAAACAATTCCCCTACAACTATCGGACCAACACAGCCCTTGCAAAGCCCAACTTCGCCTCCACTTAGCTATTTATCTGCTCGAAGACCCTCCGTACCTCAAAATATCTATACAACGCATGAAGACGGCAGTAATGCGACCATCCCGACAAGCTCCGGCCTCCGCAATGAGACGATCCATGAACCAGATTCACCGGAGGAGGATGGAAAGTTTAAGCAGGCCTTGCAGATTGATATGAAATCTATGGTTGGCGACTCTGTCGGTAATGTGAGCATTCAGTCATCCCGATGCCTAATGCGTATGGACCTAAGAGCAATTATAATATCTATGTTTGTGTTAGATGAGCATAAGCCCAACTAGTCGGGATATCGTTCTTGCTGCGTATGCTACGCTCTTATGCATCAGAGAACATGCTTGCTTACGATATAGCATACAATACAGGAGGAAAGGCTTGTTTATAATTGACCTCGAGGCACCTCTGGAAATACCCAGATTTCTACCACAAGGCGGTACCTGGGACGTGGCCGACGTCCAATGGAACCCAAATCCCAGTCATTCCGAATACATCGTATCAACCTCAAGTGAACGCATGTTGGTCTTCCTTACCGCATATTACCGAAAGCGTCTGAGGACTAAATAATGTCCGGCAGGTTGATTTGGAACCTTCTGCTGGTTGGGAAGACGTCTATAGAATTCATTCTCCAGTCACACTACAGGGCAATAACAGATATTAATTGGCACACCTTCGATCCTGATCTTGTGTGCAGTACTGGAATAGATTCGTGGATATGGGCTTGGGACATTAGATCCCCGCAAAAGCCTGCGTTCGGTGAGTCGTCTTTTGCAATTCATGACATTAGTTTCACAGTTTGTTCTTTCCTTAGGTTTGTCGGCTTTTAACGGTAAGAGTTCTCGACTCGAGCCTCCCGCAATGAGCTAATTCGAATATATGCGTTTAGCTGGAGGCACGCAAGTCAAGTGGAATCGCAAAGATGGCAACATACTCGCTTCATCTCACTTGGACGAAGTCCTTATATGGGACCGAAGGGTCAGCAACTCGTTACAATCTCTCGCTTTAATACTGAATATCCTTGCAGAAAGGATCAACTCCTGTGTCTCGCGTAAGGGCTCACGACGGCAAGATATATGGTATCGACTGGTCACATTCCCGTCGGAACGAGATCATAACTTGCTCACTCGACAAAACCATCAAGATCTGGGATACTACCAAACTGCAAACCGCCGATTGCGAACCGACCCGGGTCTTACAAACAAGTCGTCCTGTATGGCGTGCCAGGGATTTACCCTTCGGTAACGGCGTTCTCAGCCTTCCGCAACGAGGCGAATCTGTTTTGGAGATGTGGAACTACGATGATGATAGAGTTCCCGTCCATGTTTTTGAGGGACATACTGACGTCGTTAAGGAATACGTCTGGAGGACGCGATGTACTGGAAGCGCAAATGGTATCTTCTTCCATATTACTATCCTTTTACAAGATTGAGAATTGGCCGCAGATAAAGCTTTCCAATTGATTACCTGGTCCAAAGACAAGTCATTGCGCTTCTGGCCGATCGGCCGAGATATTATACAGGTATGTCAAATTATCATGCTCTTTTCTCGTTTTGCATCAACAACGAGTGCAGAAAGCTGGAACTGCGAACGAGACATCAGAGCGAAACCGCAAACCACTGGAAAGGGATGAATCGGTTTCCTTCCGCGAGCAGCCAATTGGTACCGGACCCCTGCCAGCCCTATCCGCTCCTACAGGATATCGCTCAATTCTGGCTGGCGTGCGAGCCTCACCTCTCACCACGCAGAACAACCCAGTTCTATTACCTCATCAAGGCTCCGCAGCTCGGGGTGTCCGACACGAAGCACTCAAAGAGAAAGAATGGCCATCGAATAATACAGCACAACGGGTCATGGCACCAAGTGCTGTAGAACGAAGGGACGGAACGATGAGCAAAGGAAACACGAAAGGAGTCAGACAGCGGATGGATACAGCAACATGGCTTTCGAGCTTCCGAGCGGAAAGCGTCGGGCCTTCTCGTTATAGCTCCGGATCTCCTCGACCACCTTCAATATCAAGACGTGATCTATCTCAATTGGAAATGAGCCGAGGGAGAAGCGCAAGTCGGAGTAGGACTGAAGACGGTCCGCGAGACTCTGAAAGCGCTGCTACGCTGCTGGACGAGTAAGTAGAATTTACGTTTGGATTGTGGCTCTGGTCTGACTTGGTGTCTCACAGGATTAACTCTGTTGTGAATAAATTCTCGCCCGCGAAGGTGAAATTAGAAAGGGTACGTTCCAATTCGTATTTAATATTTTCGGAGTCTAACTAACTCGTGGGCTTTCAGCACGGCTTGACAAAGCATCGTACTTGTACATTCGGTCTGCACGGTCCCTGGGGCGAATCGTCAACAGTGAACGTCTTCGTCCGCGTCACTTTCACCTTTCCAAAAGATTATCCATCCGCCAAACATCCTCGTGGTACACCAGCCGTAGAAATTGAACGAAGTCCATTGATATCAGTGAAGAGACGCGCTTATATGCAGCGGAGGCTTCGGGAGATACGAGAGACTCAAAGGCCTTGCCTAGAAGCTTGTCTGAGCTTTCTCCTGTTCGCTGACGGCGGGCGACGGAAAAAGCGAAATCTCGATTCTGGGACATCATCAGAAGAGGAAGTGCAACCTGAGGTCGAGAAGGACAAGGATTTTTCTTCCGCCCTGATTCGAGAAGACCAAAATCTCGCGGAGCCTAGGTCATCTCAAGGCGTCTTTGGCCCAAACGGTGAGCTTATATTTCCCCTTTTATTCGTTCTCATGGCCGACGAGGGTTGAACAGGTCAGCTCGTATGCATATTCCGATCTGTAATGCGCATCATCAAGGCTGTACCGCAAGACCTGGTACCAACTGCAACCATTCCTTCTCGAGAGCCGGACGGTGTTTCGCGACTGTTCAGGTCTCCACTCCAGCTTTCAGACGCGGTACGGAGATTGGCTGTAGCTGCTAACGATCATTCGTACGATTTCCTTGATTCAAGAGACCCAGAGGACATGGAGAATATCCTCCGCATAATGAATAACGTGCTGTCGTTCTCTCAACCAAGACCGAATACTCAGGAGTCGGCGAAGACATCAGATACATCCCAGAATAATTACTCTCTCTTACCGAAACGGTTAACCATCGTGTACGTCAAGGATAAGTCTCCAGTCGTTGGTGCACACCGAAGTTTAGCAGAAGACTACGTCTTCGAGGCAGATAGTCCGATTGAACTCTGTCAGCTGAACGCGGGGATAGCTCACCGTCACTGTCGCTATGATCATGAAAGAGTATTCAACGCTCTCGCGGCGTCCATTAAGGGTCTGGATTCGTTACACAAGTTGAATACAGCTTTCTCTGCCCCGACACCTAAGGATACTAGCTTACGATACACGAGTCTGATCATTGATATGCTGTGCGTTCTTTTTTCTTTTCGCTTCCCAGACTCGAGTTGAAAGCTTTTCGGAATAGCCATACCCGGCTGCTTGAGATGAAGGACGTACAGCTCTTGGCCATGTTCGCCGTTGTTGTGTTGCAGCTCGATACAGCGAAGTCTCGAACAAAAGGCAAGTGCCATGTTTTTGTATCTGTAGCATTCTTAATGACTCGCGAGGTTAGTGGATTCAGCGGAACGACCAACTGGCTCCGCTTTCTCAAATTCGACCGAAACCCAACCAACAGATTATTTCAATCATAAAACGCGAAGGAACACTCGAAAATTCTCACCTACATTTGTGTCTCGCTCTTCCAATTCCCCAGTCTCACCTGTGACGCCGACGATGGGTCAGAGCCTGGGATCCTCTTCGTCGTCCAGAGGGTCATGGTCAAATATCTTTAACGCTGGTACAGTTCGCCATTTAATTGGGACTTCTCAGGGGCAAGTCCGGAATAAGGTGTCCCCTGCAGAGTTAGTGATTATCTACTATTATATACATATGATCGTGATTTACAATACGTCCTATTCTATAGGAAAGTCTCCGTTGAAGCGTCTGGCGTCTCCTCACGCGGAAAGCGGGTCCTGTATGTTCGGAATGGCGACAGCAAATCCACACTGTCTACAATGCCGCGTTCCAGGCAAGTTTCTCCATTGTCTGTCTCAATCTGCCTATTAAAGTTAGATTATGATACTTGATCAGTTCACGAGAACAGTTGCTCTTCCATATCCACGCATATGGTGAAATGTTGCATGGTTGGCAGCTCACGCAGAAATGCGCTGAGTTGTATAAGGCCGTAAAGATACCTGACCCTTATTCACTTTGGGTAAACTCAACGGACTTCGGTATATCTTCAACTATTATTGCATGTTGTATATCGTCTAATATTTTCTCCAACTTCTTCAATAGGGGTGGTATCAGTATGCCAGAAGTGCTTCTCTGAACTCGAAAACAACAAATGCCCCAATTGCACTGTCAAGTCATACCCTTTGTGCATTATCTGTCGTTCACCCGTCAAAGGTATACTTCTTGTGCTAATATGTCTTACACACTACTAACGAATTTCCTCAGGTATATCTCATATCTGTATCGTATGCTGCCATACTGCCCACCTGAGGTGTTGGAGAACGCAGCAGTTTAGTTATTGTCCATCAGGATGTGGATGTGAATGCAACAATACTCAGGTCTATAGTCAGTAAAATTAGCTTTGCGACTAG
The DNA here is from genome assembly GCF_000271605.1 of Fomitiporia mediterranea MF3/22. Lineage (NCBI taxonomy): Eukaryota > Fungi > Basidiomycota > Agaricomycetes > Hymenochaetales > Hymenochaetaceae > Fomitiporia > Fomitiporia mediterranea. The sequence goes on from NW_006760386.1 coordinate 9,034,118, forward strand.
TTCTTCGTGTTTGCTTTGTATATGCTTTGTCCATAGCATAGCGTTGATTCTTTTTTCTATCACATACAATGCTGTTTGTATGTAGTAGTAATGCCTCGTGTCGACACTAAAAATAGAGACAACGCGTGACGTGCGATGTGACTACGTACTGTGGAAGAGCGCGTCTATGAGTCTCTCCGCCCAAACTGCACCAAACCGAGGCGCCTGCTATCTCTCTTCTGCACTTCCACCATGGCAGACAGGTCCGGCTCAGCAGCTGCCTCGCGAAATGCACGTGCTAGAGCTGTTCTTGGCTCAGATTTCCATGAACGTCTCTCCAATGTTAAGGTTCTGCTTGTGGGTGCTGGCGGGATTGGCTGTGAGCTCCGTAAGTGCGCCATCAAGCTATTCCCCATACCATCACTAACACGCCTCTAGTAAAAAATGTCGTCTTAACGGGTTTCGGAAAAATTACCTTGCTGGACCTTGATACTATCGACCTGTCGAATTTAAACCGACAATTCCTCTTCCGCAAAAAGGACATTAAGCAGTCAAAAGCACTGGTTCGTCCCAATCACGCCAATTAATCAAAATTTGCCGTCTGACTTGGGACTTTTTGTCTGCTGTATGGAAAGGTTGCTGCACGTACCGCCCAAACTTTCAATCCAAATGTACGCATCACTCCCATACACGCAAATATCAAAGAACCGCAGTTTGATGTTGCGTGGTTCCGTGGATTTGATATCGTCCTCAACGCATTGGATAATCTCGGTGAGGTCCTAATCTCTTGAATTCATGCTCGTGCACTAATAATGTTCCTGTATTCTGTCGTATGCCACGCCTACCAAAACATCGACGCAGACGCACGAAGACATGTCAATAAACTATGCCTCGCTGCGGGCGTTCCACTAGTAGAATCCGGTACGGCCGGCTACTATGGTCAAGTACAGCCCATATTAAAAGTACGTGTCAACCCCTTCGTCGTTATGCTACTGTCGTGCTCCTTTAAACTATTTAAAAAGTTGCATGCTCATGGGATTTCTTGGTTTTCATTTAGGACCGATTCGAGTGCTTTGACTGTTTACCGAAACCTGTTCCAAAGACATTCCCCGTTTGCACCATTCGAAGTACACCAAGTCAACCAATCCATTGTATCGTGTGGGCTAAAAGCTACTTGCTACAGTGAGTCCCTTCAGTTTTCTTCGTCATTATTCTGTCCGGGTCGTGCTAATACTTTGGTCCGGTTCTAGGCAATTATTTGGAGAAGACGAATATGGCAGCGACGAACTCGACGATGCGGAAAGAGCAGGTGAAAATTGTAAGTTTAGTATTTGTTCCTTGCCTAACCTTAATTAATCTTGCGTTACAGCTGAGGAAATTGCAAACTTACGGAAAGAGGCGCAGGCATTCGCCCTTGTCCGGAAAGCACTTCGTACTAACTCTTCCCCTAATGGAACTGCATCGGATGGGCGAGATTACAGCGACAAACTGAAAGACCCAGCGCGTCTTGCTTTTGACAAGGCTGGTATATACTGATTTTAAAGAATGCCTGACACTGATACAACTTTTGGTTCATGCCTATCGTTTATTCCAATAGGTCTTCAATTCTGACGTCAGAAATCTCTTGAGCATGTCAGACATGTGGAAGACTCGAACGCCACCAGTACCTCTAGACTATGATGGCATAGCTGATGGCACATTCAGTCTAAGTGCTGGCTCATCAAGCGTCCCTAACGGGATATCTGAACCTAACGGTAGTGCTAACAATGCGTCACCGAAGCCAATGGTTAACGGAATCGCGAAGACATCCGATTCCACGCCAACTGCATCGTCATCGGCTCTGGCATCCTCGCTTAAGGACCAGAAGGAACTCACACTACAGGAAAGCTTGGTCCTGTTCGTTTCGAGGTAGGTTAACAACCTATTCCCGTTTGTGACATCTTCGAACGACCGATATTCATTCACTTTAGCACGCATCGTTTGGCTGCACGATTGCGAAATGGAGAAGATACGATTTCGTTTGACAAGGACGACGACGACACACTAGACTTCGTAACCGCTGCCTCAAACTTACGTTCAGCGGCTTATGGTATTCCGCGAAAAAGTCGCTGGGAAATCAAAGGTTCGTTCCTTATTTTAATTGTCGCAAGTCGATCTTGACAATTGCCACAACGTGGATAGAAATGGCAGGGAACATCATACCAGCTATCGCAACCACAAACGCAATAATCGCTGGTATCATCGTACTACAGGCAGTACAACTACTGCGAAAGAACTACAGCGGCCTGCGTAACGTACATCTTCAGCGTAAGGCCGAGGTACCTCTAAATGCCTGTACCGTCGGACTACCAGCACCAGGGTGCGGAGTTTGTCGCGATATATACGTTGACTTTCCCTGTGATCCTGAGCGCGTCACTCTGTCTGAAGCGGTCAATGGGCTTCTTGGTACTGGTGAAGGAGTCGATCCTGGAACAGGACTGCGGGACGTTTCCGTATACGAAGACAAACGATTACTCGCTGATCCGGACTTCGAAGACAATTTGGACCGATCACTTGCCAGCCTTGGCGTGACGCACGGGAAGTTCCTAACTATCGTTGACGAAGATGAGGAGTTAGGCACCATTGCAGCCTCCATATCCAGATTACCGTACGTATTAATGCTAATAGTCTGTTCTGTCAATTGTGTGTTAAACGGTCAGCTATAGACCCAATCATCCCATCGATGCACCCGCATACATCCTACCCTCCCCTCTCCCCATCCCACCAGAGGTGGTGAAACCACAACCAGCTCCTCCCACCTCCCCACCATCTACACCAGCACGCAAACGAGTATTAGAAGCAGAAGACCTCGCACACGGCGTTCCACCAGCGAAACGCGTAAAAGCAAACAGTAGCAACCTACAAGACGTAAACCTCTCAAGTCCCAGTAAGAAGCGTCGTTTCGAGGAGGATGGGTTATTGATGCTTGATGACCCCAACGAAAAACTCGAAGATGGGGACGCTCCACAACTCATTACTATAGATGATTGATTGGTTGATTGGTATGGTCTTGTTTTTGTTTAAAATACATATGTAATTTTCGGGGTTCGAGTGTAGATGCTGGACGCCTTATAATATTATTTGCTACGTATTGGACGACATTATCTTAATTCGACATTGAATTTTGCCTCCTTTCTATGCTACTTCCTCTAATGATTTTCTTTCTCTCGGTGTCATATTGTCTTAGGAGTTCTAAGCTCTTAAATAGGTTTTACGGATATTGTGGTAGGGAAATCGGTACAGCACTAGTCTCAGCTACCCAAAGCATCCAGAAGCACCTTCTTCCCCTTAACCTCACTCTCTCTTAACCTCTTCACATACCCCTCACCAAACCAGCTCTTCAAAGCGTCCTTCTCTCCCTTCCCTCCTTCCTCGTTAAGCCGTTCCACCAAAGCTGCAATAACGAACGTACCACCGCCAAGTCCCATCGCGCAGGTACGCTCCCTATCGACATCTTTCATCCACGCCGTGGCGAATTTTGCAGGTGAGAACACAGATTCAGGGACACGCGCTACAGTACGTGTGGAGTGCGAGAAATGGCCACCTTGTAAGAGGGTTTTGTAGACGCGAGATGAGTGTGGAACATCGATGACATGCTGTTTACTAGAGTCGGATGAGGGGTAAGGCTCATTTAGCAAGGCAATGAGTGATGCTGTCGCCTTCGCCTTATCTAAATGTGACACACGTCAGGAAACAACACGCTTAGTCCCAGATTCACGAAAAAAACGAAAATCACATACCACCCTCCGCATACAACATAACCTCCGTAACAAGCAGACTCCCACCCGGATCCCGAACCAACGTCTCCGCATTATTCCTTTCATCAAGTAACGCAATAAGTGAAGGGCTAGCAGCTTTAAGTATCTCCTCCCTTCGCACCGCCACGTCCTTTTTACTAGTCTTCGCTCGAATAGAATCCGTTTCTGCAAGTAAAGCACACTGTGCGGGTGTAAAGTGCCGAGTTACCCGGGGGACGAGAAGATAGAGTAGAGCTCGTCGACCTTGTGGGGAGTTGTACAAGTCCATAGCGCGTGAAGTTATCTCCGAAACCAACGATTTGGCTGTGAGTTTCGTGTCACTGATAGAACAAATCAATTAATTATAATGATCACAGAGAAGTTGGAACTATCTTACTCGATAACGTCCAACGCTGTGAACAGAACATTTTGTGCTTCTTCATCTTTGCATATTCGTTCAACGTGTGGTTTCAACACCTTCACAACTTGTTTTCGGTCCTGAATACTACTCAGTAAAACAGACCAACAGGGGCGGAGGATAAAAGGCATACCTTCGCTGTTCCCCATGCGATAAATTCTCGTACAACACGACTTCCATCTTTCGTGTGTACCATTTCAGCCAGCTGTTCTTGGCAACTGCATCATCCATCAGCACACAGCAGAATTACGATTGGTAAGACACTTACGCTTCAAAGATTTCTCGTCGAAGCTTTTCTTGAAGTGCCTCGTCATCAAGCTCATTTACCTGCAGAAGATACTCTAATAGAGCCCGATGGAAAATTGCATGCGATATTGCACCCTTATCCGGATTATTCATTCTGTAAACACAACATATCAGAATACCAATAAAAAAGTAGCGCATAACGCTGCTTCACATACATCAGTTCTAGGTTCTCCTTCACGGCCGCTAATATGCGTTTCCTTCGTTCAGTATCGGCACCCTCTAGCGCACCTGCTAGTCCTTTCTTCAGTACCGCTTTATCCTTCTCGTCCGCCGCTGCTCCCTTGGAAATTGCAGGAGAAAATAACGCGACCTCTTTTCCGTAAAAGTCATGCACGAGCAAAGAGCGCTCAAAGGCATTAGAATAAAGTTCGAACGCGTCTGCGAGAACGCTGGATGCCTCTCGGTGGAGCAATAAGCGGACGACGTGTCCCCGGAACTCAAGAAGTATAGAGGTACGATGCGATGGACATTGTCGAATAAGTTTCGTCACTAGGAACTGCCATAAATCATGTCAGGTAGAGCCTTTTAAAGCAGGGAATATGACTCACCTTCGAGTATTTATTCTGTACAAGATCCCGATACCGTCCCTTCAGCTCCGCAGCAACCTCGTCTCTTACTCTCTGCGACCCATACTTCACGAGCGTCTGCACCACCCGACTCGCATCATGCTTAAACACCACATCTTGAACTCGTCCTCGTACAACCTCCATAAGCGCCTCAATATCTTTCTGCCGCTCAGCGGGAGTTGCCTGTTTCCGACGCGCTCGCGCCCATAGAGGTTTTGCAGCAACGAGCACGTCTGCATGTTGCTTCGCCGCTTTTCGTTCTTGATGTACTGCTTTTTGGAGCTTGTGTGCCTCTCGTGAGCCTTCAAGAACAATTAAAAGCGTAAACTACGAAGCACCTTTGAAGTTAAGGAGGGTCAAACGCACTTTTACCGTCTTCACGCGAAGGTTTACTAGATGTATGGTCGACATCCATATCATCCTTATTCTCCTTCGCCTCCTCATCTGTATCTTCAAATTCTGCTTCACCTTCTTCCACGTCTTCAAAGTCACCTCCATCACTACCCGTCCCTGCCCATTCTTCTTCCTCATCCTCGTCCTCTTCCCCCTCCGACGATTCACTCTCTTCCTCTATTCGTGCATTGGTTACAGGTACTTTTCGCTGCACTCGTTTCTCGGCAATGGACTTGTCCAAATGAGCTTTCTTTTTAGCTGGACCAGGGTTTGTTGATGCGACGCGCTTTTTGGTGGATTTTGCTGCTGCCATGACTGCAGGGATGTAAAAGATGTTCACTAATTTCACGAGCAGATGACCAAAGTTTTTACTTCACAGGTATATTATGTAAGATGAGGATCGACGGTATGGGTCAAGGCGAAGGGATCGGTGATACCCGCGATCGACACACGTCCCTAATCTAATCCAATCCAAAATATATCCAGTATATTTCTCAGCAGTTACAACGACTGACTCATGCAATATAAATCCACATATTATAATCAATAATCAATAAGCGTTATCTCTCTCACTTCGGAACGGCGATTAACCCGCATTCCGGACACCTCCTGCGATTCTCGTCAGTCATCCAGGCCTGGATTATCGGTTTTAGTTGTGAGCCCAAGTCAGTGACGTGAAGCGCCTCTTCCCGGATTATAGTTGGTTTGTTATGAGCCCCAGAACGACAATACCAACGGAGACGATCTACCGAGGATAGCCAAATTATTCTACATGCTTCTAGAAGTAGGGGGAAGGGGAGCACGCACCGATGGCGTTATCAGGTCGCACACGCTCAATGACTAGACCTACGGTATTTGCGAAACGTACTGGATTGTGCGGTGTGTTTCCTAATAATATTCGTAGATAAGAGATGAATACTTGAACCGCAAAGGTACTTGAAGCATACCAGGTAGGAGAAACATTTCCCCCTCTTCAATATGAATATCCCGGACTTCGTCTCCGTCTACAACGCGCAGAAGCATTGGTCCCTTATGTTGATAAAACCATTCCTATAAACACACAAAAATATCATAAGTAAATCAATCATCGAAACAGTCCCCACAAGCACCCGAACACATAAGACATACCTCAGTCTCATTAACATGAAAGTCATTCCGCTCATTGGGACCACCGACCGCCATAACAACAAAGTCCTTCCCAGAATACAAACAAAAATTATTCACAGGGGGTTGTAATTTCTCCGCATTATCTGAGAGCCATTGCTTGAGCTTGAGGGGAGAGGGAAGCGGCATGGTGGTTTGTGAATGAGTAAGAATATTATTGCATTGTGCCGGATGCTGACGGAGCGGAATTTCTGCTGCCTGTGCCTCACTACCTGGCTGGGTATATGCACTCCCGAAACAGCACGTGATATTGCCGGACGATCGACGCGCAGATCATTTGATTCATTTCTATGCCTTGAATTTTTGGTCAACACGCTAAGAACCATTTTACTTCGTTCGCAGTGTCGGTAAGTAAAACTATTGTTAAATACGCGAAGACTTAATAACTCAAAGACAAAAAATAGCCATGGACTCACTCATAGCGAAGGCAGACGCGATGCGGCCTGTTGCGAAACGTCGAAAAACTGGCGACAAACCAGGCCCTTCCAAGTCCAAGCATGGTCGAACATCAGATGGATCTAAGAAAGCCAAAGAGTCCTCTCAGCCCGAGAAAGCGTCAGAAACTTTGATCTCCATCAAGTCCAAAACCTCTTTGCCGCGCTCACTTCGTCCTACCTCTCCTCCTCCAAAAGGCGTCAAGAAACATGCACATATAACAAACAAGTCTCTCCGACTAGAGCTTGACAGACGAGCCGAGCAAACCGCTAGGTCGCAAGCTCTCCGCGCAGATGTTGCGCTACTCACAGAAGCAGTCGGCGCAGATGCAGGTCGTGTCGAGGTTGAGGACGAGATGGAACGGACTTGGCGCGTTGGTCAGGCAGAGATTGTACGCGAGGTTGGTGTCGAAGCCGCGCGACAGCAAAAAGAATACAAGCTCGACGGTGGGCCGTATAGAGTCAGGTACACACGAAATGGTCGACATCTCGCCATTGTTGGGAAGCTCGGTCATGTCGCGTCATTTGACTGGCAAACCGGAACTATGCATGCGGAGTTGCAGCTCCGAGAAACATGTCGAGATATTACGTGCGTTCATTACCATTCAGCTCTTTCCTCATATTTAAATGAACTTACATATTATATAAAGGTACCTGCATGATCAATCTCACTTCGCCGTCGCACAAAAGAAATACGCTTTCATCTACGACCAAAACGGCGTCGAGCTGCACAAACTCAAAAACCACGTCGAGCCTACACGACTCGAATTCCTGCCTTACCACTGGCTCCTCGCGAGCGTTGGCAACTCAGGACATTTAAAATACCAAGATACCTCAACCGGCCAACTCGTTGCTTCACACCGAACAGGACTTGGATCTTGTCACACACTTGCGCAAAATCCACAGACAGCAGTGTTATACCTCGGTCATCAAAATGGACGTGTAACGCTTTGGACACCAAATCTTGCGCATCCTGCTGTATCTCTTCTTGCACATCGCGGAGGTATCACGGGTCTGTCTGTCGATCCGAGTGATAGTGGACGATACCTTGCGACTGCAGGAGTGGACGGTCTAGTAAAAGTATGGGACTCTCGTACATGGGGCGTTGTGCGTGAATGGACAACTCGTGGGGGTGGCGGCGAAGTCGAATGGAGTGCGAAGGGTACACTTGCAGTCGCTTCAGGCGGAACAGTAAACGTACGTATACCTTTCCCCCTATTCACCACTAAAAAACTCAAACTCAAGGTCACTCTCACTATGTCACCCTCTAGACATACAACCCTCCCCACAACCACACTCCAATCCCCTCCAACCCACGCGCCCCACCTCCTCTCTACCTCACACACCCCATCCCCTCTCGCCCACTCACATCTCTCCGCTTCTGTCCCTTCTCCGACGTCCTTACAATCGGACACGCCCGTGGACTCTCAAGCATCCTCATCCCAGGAAGCGGCGAACCCCACTTCGACTCCGGTGAAGCAGACCCATTCGAGAACAAGCACATGAGAAGAGAACGCGAAGTTCGCAACTTACTCGACAAGGTTCGCCTCCCTGTCCCTGCTCCCTTCTCCAGATTTTCTTTCCAGTTAGACTGACATTCTTTTCACTAACTTTAGATTGCTCCGGAGCTCATAACCTTCTCAGGCCCAGCCCCAGGTTCTCTCGCCCCTCCCTCCAAACTAACTCTTCCAGGTGGAGAAGGCCAAACACCCGACTTACCCTTCTCGCGCCTTCCTCGTATCGACAGACTCAAGGTTGCTGGCAAGTACGACCCAACAGAGGAAGTTGACACTTCGGACACTTCAGACGGAGATGATGATAGTCAGGAGGAGGGAGAAGGGGACGGTGTAAATGGGGAAGGCACGAAGAGCGCAGAGAAGACAAAGAAAGTCCTGAAGGAGCGCATAAAAAAGAAAATGCGAGGGAAGAACAAGAGTATGAAACGGTACGTCTCGCCCATGTTCTTAGTCAGATGCCCCCTGATTTTCTCTATCCACTTTACTACACAGATACCTACGCAAACACCGCAAAAATGTGATCGACCCACAAACCGTACGTCCTTCCGTTTCCTATCCGTCTATCCTTATCAAAAAAGGATACCACGAACTTACCGCCTCTTCATTGCCCATTTCACAGGTGGCCATCCGCGCCAAACTCGAAAAACAACGCGAAGAACGCCGTCGAGCACTCGCAACCTCGCGTGGAGGAGAAACAACGCGGAAGCCAAGTGTCCTTGATCGATTCCGTAGGGATACACGATGATTTCTACTTCGCATTTTGTTACTGAGTAGTGCATGCATTTTGTATCTCGTCTGCATACTTCATCTCTTTCAATGATATCTGCTAAATTTTGCCATGAGCGATGAAGACTTTGCGACGAGACATTCAAGCATTGGCTAAACAACGACAGTGCCTGGTCCGGTTCAATCTATTAGTGCACCATGATAAAATTATACCCATCTTGCATATTATCGTGCATGCATCATGTATCTCATCTACATATTTAAGCATGAGTTGAACAACAATGCCTGATCCAGTTCATTATTCATACATACGCCATAAACCATTAAATGCAATACATTATGAGATGATCCTTCTAGACTATCAAAAGATGCAGACGGGGTTCACAAGTCCCCGGTGACTAATGAGCCCACAACAACCAAAAATCAGAGCCCGCAATCAGTAATTGCCGCCCATATCATCCGCCCTATGCGATGCCATCTGTCTGCGTTGGGAGTCCTCCAACTTTGGACAAAGCGATATACCATGTCCCAAACCACCACAGACCGGACACCCTTTGAACGAAGCGCCCTGAGCAGTCCTTGGGTCTTCGATTGATACAAGGAACGGTGGGACCCTAAAAAAACAAATAAAAACTATATCAGCGGATATTCTTTGGACCATGTAGGAAGAAAAGATAAAACGTACTTCTGCCCTGCCTCCATCAACAAATACTTCAAATCCAACAACGTCTGCTCAGACGTATTCATATTCACAAACGTCGTGGCGATACCTGTCTTCCCGCTCCTCCCGGTTCTTCCAATCTGATGAACGTAGTCTTCGATTTCCTTCGGCATGGAGAAGATGATGACGTGTTGGATGTCGTTGAAGTCGAGTCCCTTGGAAGCAACACCCGAGGCGACCATCACGTCTTTTGCACCTGACTTGAATGACTTTATTGCATATTGTCGTTCTTCTTGGGCTGTTGATGTTAATAAGTATCTTCCTCTTTTTTCACGATGGACTTAGAGACTACACACTTTTTGATCCATGGATGGCAACTGCTTCTACGCCTTTCAGCAGGAGATACTCCTGAATATCTACATAGGAGATGTTAGGTAAAATTCGGAAGTGGTACTAAAGAAAGGTACTTACCATCCACTTCATTCTTGTTATCGCTAAAGATGATCACAGGCGGTGGAGTCTTCTGCAGGCATTCAAGGAGATACACCATCTTTGCCTCCTGTTTCACATATTCGACGACCTGGAGTACGTCCAAATTTGCCGCTCCAGCGCGCCCAACATTCACAAGGACAGGCTGTATGAGCGACTGTTGTGCAAAGTCCTGGATTTTCCTGGGCATAGTAGCAGAGAACAAAAGAGTTTGTCGTTGGGACTATAAATTATAAGTCGACTTTGGCAGCAAGCGGCATCACTAATCCACGTTACCTTGAAAAAACTCATTACAGTCCGGACATCATCTTCAAACCCCAAATCGATCATCCGATCCGCTTCATCCATACACAGGAACTTGCAACTATCAAGACTAAATCGTCGCTTCTCCAACATATCAATCAATCGACCGGGTGTCGCAACGACAATGTGAAGGCCTTTGTTAAGCGTATGTGATTGTTCCGACATGGAGATGCCACCAATGCACAGTAAAGTATTCAGTTGAGGATATCCGCCACTCGCCAAAGCACTCGTCCAGCCAAGGACATTTTCAAACGTCTGAGATGCCAGTTCACGCTACACGGAAAATAAGACGAATAGCTCGGAACTACAACGACGACCGTACTCACTGATGGACATAGTATTATACCAACCGGTCCCTCACCACGAACAAATGGCAATTTTGTCTCCTCTTCGGCTGCGAACATAATCAACGGTAGACAGAATGCGAGCGTCTTTCCTGAACCGGTAAATGCAATCCCTATCATATCCCTTCCGGCGAGTCTGTGAACAACATGAGCATCCCGGCATAATGCAAATGAAAGGTATTAACACACGCTACCGGCAAACCTTGTGTTTGAATGGGGGTAGGGCTCACGATGCCCTTCGATTTGAGATTCTTGAGGAGCACATCGGGAATCTTCATGTCCTGTAAGAAAGTCGACCATGAGCCTCAGCCAATTGAAGGTATAGGTGTACACGTACCGCAAAGCTCGGAATGGGCGGCGGGATATCCTCTCCTTCGACGAGAATATGGTACTGTTCGCGAATTCGCTGATTCACTTCTTTTGGCCGTGCCTGTATATAACGAGGCGGTGTCCAACTATAAGAGGGTGGATTAAGTTAAATGACATGCTACAAACCGGCACTATACTTACGAGGACTTGAGAGGCTCAGTATATTGTATGCCCTTGGCCAATTCCAAATCCGATGCGAGCTTTTTTCTGCTCGCTATAGCAGCAAGGATAGCAGCATCCGCTTCTTCATTCCGTTCTACTTCAGTCTTCTGAGCATCTTCAGTCAGTCAGTAATGATGTACACGACATGTTACGATAACCAGCTCGCATACCTTCAACGGCCTTCTTCCTATGCACCTCCTGCGCCTCGAGCAACAACGTCCGCTCCTTTCTCTCTCTTTCCCTCTGTTTCTCCTCTGCGTCATCTACATCTGGTTGCTCCGGTTCTAAGCTTGACTGTTTTGAGGACTTTGCCCTTCCAGCTAGGCTGCGAGAAGCGATGGCAGCGAGCTTTGCCTGGCGGCGCTGGGCGACTGGGATATATGGCTCATAGTCATCTACAGTGTCATCTATTTTGTAGACTGGTGAGGGAGAACGGCTGATCCGTCTTCGTTTCGTTGCAGGCGTGCTGCTCATTGTCAAGGATGGCAGGCAAAGAAAGATGAGCACAGTGAGCACACTCTATTTCGTATTACGACGTCGTATGGACTGATGCTTAGTAATTCCTACCATATTTCCTTTTTTAAACTCAGGAGTCAGTATAGCAAACAAATACTTCAATGCACGTTACAATATAGTAGAATCGCAATTCTTATAGTATCTTCTTGTAGCATGTCATTTTGAAGGTTGAGTACATTTACAAGCATATATATAAATTACACATTTCACATTGAAATAAAAACTAATATAATACGTCCTCTTGAAAGCTCGGTGTGTTACGTGTGGCTATCAACTCAACAGTAGACGGCTGCTATGTTGGAGGGATATCTATGATCTTTGTTTAAATATTGACTGCACTCAAAAAAGACAGAGCAGCCTAAGGGGGATAGGGATTCCCTACAAAATAACGCCGTCAGTTACTCCCCCACATTAAAATAAAACACTGGAAAGAACTAAGGTAACTGTGTATCTTGTCATTCAAGAATCATGTTCATTTTCATAATTGGCACACACTTACTCAGACGACAGTCATGGCAATGACCAATCTTGATAAGTGCAGAAGTATGATAAGCAGGGTGAGTGAGCATCTGAAGCTATGAGAAAGGAATCAGCAACCAAATTGTAGATTGAGATTTGAACGAAAAATAATGAATGAATAGTATAGTCACTTTGAATTTTTGTTTAGCTGCCTTGATCTCACTACGCACTCGTTGGCGAAGCACAATTCGTTCTTGTAGATGAGCCAACCGGCCAAAAAGAGATCGTTTTGATTTATGTGAAAGATCATCAGCAGCTATGACCAGTACAGTGTGGACGTTGATTGTAAATATCTATTTTCAGAACTATTAGAATGCCGTTACCGATTGAAATGGATAGCCGCTGCCTCGAACTCTCTTGGGAAGCTTGCCTTCAACAAAGTATCCTCTAATATGCTGCCAAACTCTTCCACCAAGTGTGATAGTTGCTCAATGTCGGCCTTATCATCTTTGAACTTCTGTAAAAGATTTTTAAGCCTTACTGTAATTGTTCCAAGGAAGCCGAAAGACGTTAAATTACCTTTACAGAATTTATTCTAAAGAGAAGACCTGCAGCAGCTGATTTTACAGGTGGGAAAGCATCTCCAGCAGCAGCTGCACCCTTGATGCCAAAGAGTAAAGTAGAGATAGTCAATCTTAAGACCTTCTCTGTCCTAGCGAACTTCTTTCGCCTTCCCCTTATTGACGTCTCGGTGGTGTTCGTGTTCGTGTTGACTGTTGCTGCTCCCACATCGCAGTGTACAGAGGACCTTGCTGGAGAATATACAACTGAACTATCTTGCACATGGCCGATCTGGGTGGTAGGTGTAGCAATCGGAGTTGTGTGCAAGGACTTCTTCAAGGATAGTCATTTGGCAAACCTCTTGATGGCACGAGACTTGCCGCCCTTTGCCTTTAGTAGTGCTCCGCGCGTAGCGTATACGCTTACGCGCATAAAATTTCCCACGTATACGCATACGCGCATATAATTACGGGTGTAAACTGGGTCAGCAGGACCCATATACGATACGCTACTTCCGTATACAGCGTATACGGCGTATACGCTGTGCCAAATATAACAAGATACTTTACATTAAAATAGCTCATAAAAGTACACTATCATCTTTCAAAACAAATGCTTGATATTACTGAGCTAAGAAAATGTATTGTAGTGCTGTTTACACATAGAAATAAGACAGTTGAGTGTTGTGAGTTAATATCATGTGACAGCTCTAAACCTTCATGTGATGTACCGTAGTAACCATACTAACTGTAGTACTCATACTAGTACTTTTTAAGTTAAACAAGGTTGTTATATAGTATTAAAATGATTTGGTATATAAATAAGTAAAGTAAATGAGGTTTAGAAACTCAAACTTAGTATTTAATTAGAGAATATGCTTAGTAATACTGTATACTCGTATACGGCGTATACGGAAATTTTTTACTTATGGTATACGCATACGTGCATAAATATACGCCCGTATTTTCAGCTAAAATTTTCTCTTACAATACAGTGTGTAAGCGTATACACTGCAGGCGTATCTGTAAATTATGCTACGGTGCGGAGCACTAGCCTTTAGTATTATTCCAGATTTGGGAGGCATTTTGAGCAACCCAGAGGAATTCGATTTGTTAGGAGGGACAGTGCAGAATGTGTGTCATCAGTCGATAGGCATTCTGCACTGCAATAGCAAGTTTGAAAGCAATAGGATAGCACAGTAGAGAGAGGAGGGGTGCTGGACAGCAAGAAAGGCTAAGCTACAATATATATATGCTCCTGGGAAAGTGAAGATAGGTCAAGTTCTCACACTGGAAGTTTGATGCACAGCTTCGACACAGTGGACATAATGCCGAGAATTAGCATTGATTCACTGCCTTGAGACATGTCGTCAGTATGGTGGATTCTTTAAGGATAATGTGTACTGCCAGAACAAAATGAGTGAAGCAACAAATTCCTGTAATACTAGTAGGTCTGCAGGACTGTATGTCATACTCTTGCTCAGTGCAGCGGCATCGAAATGGATTCATTGCATGTCGACTGGATCCGTCTAGAAAACAACCAAAGTTACAATATTTAAGAAGAAATCGAGAGCTCAAAGTCGCTGAGCACAGTTTCAGCTGTGTGTATGTGTAAATTTGGGCACTGCGTTGTACACAATTAACGAGGACACAGAATGTCATAGTATAAGCAGAATGTATAGATCGTGCACACAGTAAATGTCGGCTCACTACTGAGGCGTACATAATGCACAGGTCTGAGAAGTAGTGCTGAGGGACAGATTTAATACGACGAAACGAGAGCGTCGCATTAAATTCTGCAGACGTATATTTGTTATTCAACAATATAAAAATGGCTGTATTCAGATGACAAGGCAGTGTTCATTTCCGGATAGAACGCAGATTTATAGAATGATGGCCATCACTGTCATTGATAGCTGCAGGAGTGTTGAAGGCACAGCGTCCAAGGAAAGTTATCCTGGTTCATGTGAAAGATTCCTAGGGAGATAGTAAGGCCAAGAGACACCTTTTTCAGAAAATGAGGCATACAGCTATGTGTTGAAGGAGGCATAGCCTTGACAAAATCAACCCAGCCTCATATTGTGCATAGTGTATGTGCATAAGAAAGTGTTCTTGTTACAATGATCAAGGAGTCATCAAGAAAGTACATAGTACTGGTGCCTGCTCTTCGCAGACACATGAGGATACACTGATCACTGCATGTGCTGATGACTTGGAAGCATACAAACAAGGATGCACTCCAATCTTCAATGATAGTCAGAAGCAGGCTAGTATTGGCAGGTGCTGATATCTGCACCTATGGCTTGATACTGAGCGACGGAGTCTTGACAGTCAAGGGTGAAAGAAGAGAGATATCCCGGAAAGACCAGCACTAGTAACCCAGATATTGTAAGAGACTGCATGATGTGAGGTGTAGTACTAGGAGTTAAATCGGGTTGTTCCGTGCGTCGGGCCGACGACAGGCGGCGCGGGCCGCAGCTCAGCGATGCACACTCGGCGAGTAAATCATTACGACGACAAAAACCACAGATATATCAGATGTAATCGCAACTACGCCCATCCTTGTGTTTATTCTGCAAATGGACGAATTCGACCCGACGCAGCATACCCATCGTAGATGTACGCATATTCCCTACATTTCCGGACTAGTAGTAGTCACCTACTAACACATCGCACCAATTATACAGACAACCCATTAACAGACGAGTATATCCTCGTCTCTCCTCACCGTGCCCGTCGTCCCTGGCTAGGCCAAATCGAGCCTCCCCAGCCCTCGTCTCTCCCTCAATACGATCCATCATGCTATCTCTGTCCAGGCAATAAACGTGCTGGAGGTCACCAGAACGACGCATACACCTCAACTTACACATTCAATAACGACTACGCTGCACTCGCACCTGCACCTGTCCCTCCCCCACCCGAACCTGCTCACCCCTTACTGGCATATAATAGCGTACATGGGGAATGCGACGTCATCGTGTTCCATCCTAGACACGATCTTACCCTCGCGAGACTAAGTCTAGATGATATATCCATCGTGATTCGTGAATGGATCCGGATCTACGAGGAAAGAAGTAAAGAAGAAGGAATTCGTTATGTCCAAATCTTTGAGGTACACATACTCAACCCATCCCTATTGTTATCGAACACATTTCACTAAACTAGCAATTTATCACAGAACAAAGGAGCAATGATGGGCTGCTCAAATCCCCATCCACATAACCAAGTCTGGTCCATGTCCGATATACCAACCATTCCCGCCAAAGAATTTGCTTCCCTACTTCGATACGCACAGAAGCCTCAAGAATCCAGCCAAGCTCCGAGAGGTCCAGAGAACCGCCCTTGTCTCCTCTGCGAGTACGCTCACCTCGAAGTGAACGACTCCAATGGCGAACGTATAGTCTCCAAGAACGAAGACTGGGTCGCTCTGGTACCTTGGTGGGCGACCTGGCCCTTCGAAGTCCTCAGTAAGTATAAATATTGACCACACTCTAATATTCCCCAGTTCCTCACTGACTATATGCGCTAGTGCTTCCCTACCGCAGACACATCCACTCCCTCCCAGATCTCACACCAACCGAACTCGCCTCATTCGCCCGGATCCTCTCCGAAATCACACTTCGCTACGACAACCTCTTCACCTGCTCGTTCCCTTACTCGATGGGTATCCACCAGGCCCCTCTCTCTAAGGCAGCGGCCATTGCAAAGAACGAATGTCTAGAAGAATATAGTATCGCTCACTTACACCTGCATTTCTTTCCTCCGCTTTTGCGTAGCGCATCTGTGCGCAAGTTCCTCGTAGGGTTCGTCCTTGTAACTTTTTTAATGTTTTTGCCTCTGTTATTGATGTTATACTTTCATTGTTTCCTAGATTCGAGCTCATGGCTGAAGCACAAAGAGACTTAACACCCGAGCAAGGTGCTAGCCGCTTACGCGAATGTGCTTTAAAGCACTACGCCGATTCCTTACAATGAATATCGGAATGCTCTAATGTATTATTAATAATTCAAGAAGCAAAAGAGAGAAATGTCAAGTCCATACACAGCAATGAACGGGGCATGCATACACTGCGAGAATACACAAAAAAGCATATATAATGTACTATTCGCTTTTCACTTTCCTCGTCGTCGGGACAACCCACCTCCCCGTCAAGTGATTCACCCTCAACACCAAAAGATCTGTAAACATCCTAATCGAATCCGTCACCAACCTTAACTTGCTCTCCGGCACCTCCGTCCAAGTAATCGGTACCTCAGCTACAGGGATCCGCTGCATCTTCGCCAATAGTAGGATCTCCACGTCGAATATCCATCCTCTAAGATGCTGGTAGGGGAATATGAGCCGTGCGGCCTCGCGAGTGAATAGCTTGAATCCGCATTGTGTGTCACGGACGTGTCCGACGCCAACAAGTCGTAGAGTAAGATGTAAAGCTCGCATAGCCAGATTCCGAAGAACCGAACGCTTTTAATATAAAATACAAGAGGGAGATTAATCGTCTAACTTAATTAAACCAGAAAGATATACAGACCTTGACCACCGCCTCCGTATTCACAAGATGCGCCCGGCTCCCAACAACAACAGCAGGTATATCCTCCCCACCATGATCGACGATCTTATCCATCTCCCTCCACAACATCTCCAAATCCTCAAACCGACTCGCCCCATCCGCATCAACCATCAACAGCCTCCGTCCCCGAGTATGTAACATCCCGTGCCTCACAGCACCTCCCTTCCCAAGGTTCCTCTCCAACGAAACGACCCGAATATCCATCGTGCTATACTCTTCAGCCAGACTTAATGCTCTTTCAGCTGTACCGTCCGAGGACCCGTCGTCGACAATCAAAATCTCGACATTCCGTCCAACGTATTCAGCACTGGTTAGATGCTTAATTGTGGTCTCGAGCATCGAAGGTAGCCTCGGTACTTCATTATAAGCAGGGATCACAATGCTGAGGTCTACACTCGCAGGTACAGGCTCTGTGATATGCGGCAAATCCTGGGGGTCCGTGCGGAACTTTACAGAGCGATATTTTTTCTCGGAGGCACTTTCTCTGATAGGTGGAGGGGACAATAAGTAAATGATGGTATATGCCTGTGCACCCTTCAATTAGCATTACCGTAATAGATAATAATATATAAATGCGCACGCAGCAAAGAAGGACCACAAGTGCGAGGACTGTACCAAGGAGTAGCGATTGAGACGTGGCATCTGCCACGTTTACACTCCCCATTGTTCGTCTAATAGTAAGAGAGTGGTAGTGGCGACTTTCTTCGTTCGACGAGGCTTTTTCAAAGAATGAATGTCTGAAGATGGTGACGTGTCAATCAGAACATGGTTGCGAGAGTTAAGTAGCAGAATAAATGCTGTTACAGCGACGGACCGCGGACGCGCCTGCACGTTACCGCGTCTCTCACGCGAGTTACAGTCGGCATTCCGCAGCACATCTTGAAAATAACCAACTTTATAGGTATAAAGATAACATCGAGACTACAAGTATACAGCCAAGCATTTCGCTTTAATATCTGCTTCGCCATGTGAGCGGCTTGCATCCAACCTATCCACCCGAAGACAGTCCGTGTCAAATACAAAGACGGGCTTGCGATCTGTACCAAGTATGCCAATCCCAGCACTACCCAGAAGGACTCTTCCCAAAGCCTTCACGGATTTCTCATCCGCAAATACAACGCCATAGTTTATGTTGTCGTCTATTGCTGCTAGTTTGCCGGGCCGACCCACCCAACCACATCCGATGGCAAGGGCTTCCCACGAATGAATGAGGTTGGGCACCACAAATCTCTCGATAAAATCCCTATCATGCGTTGGCGAGGTAAAATCGCAATCCGTGAGGATAACAGCTTTCCCAAGGAATATTGCGAGTGGATGCAAATCAAGTTTCCGGATATCATCTACAATCGTCAATTTATTACTGCAAATCAAGACTCCTGTAACACTAGACGTACCACTAAGGCCAGAGTGTGTTACACTTGCAAGCTCAGCCACTGCCGTGCCAGAAGGAACGATCTCCGTCCTGCGATTCGTGAGAATCTTCAACGGTTCCTTTGGCATCTCGCAAACCACCTTGTTGCCTACCAGCAGACTCAGTAGCTTTCCGGTAGAGTAACCCGCACCACTCATAGCGGAAGGGCGGTTTTCGTTCGTCTTCTGTCGCTTCCGACCTAACCGTCGTACATGGACATGCGGTACCACGCCGGAATTGATTTCCTTCGCGGTTGGTGATTGATAATCGTCTGTTGTCTTCCGTTTCCGCATAGGATAGACATCTCGGCAAGGACTCAAAATCCGCGACTCGTTGCCAGTTGCGCGTTGTCCCGGTGTACGTTGGTCCTTTCCAACAGCCTCGTGAGCGATCTCCATATACTGTCTCATCTTCAGACCTGTTTGCATGTAAGACAACATAAATACAATGGATCGTTAACCATACCTTCTTGCCAGTTCCGGTCTTTAGCTCTGTAGACTTTGCTTATCCGGGGGAATCGCAATTCATAAGACTATCGCACTCTTCAGAAGGACATCACCACAAAATAAAAGGGGACACGTACATTGCCTTCACAAGACTTGGTAAACCCAGCTCCAAACAACTCGACGAGCAGAGGACTTGTCAGGATGACCTTGGGCTTTGCAAGACCTTTCGCCAGGCTAAAACTGAAAGGCAGTTCGCTCCACTATGAACAAGACGGTAGTTAGTCAGGCCACGCTGGTCCGTCATGCGCCTACTTACCCGCTGCTCTTCCGTATAATTCAATGGACTCATAGAACTAATCAGAAAATTCAACTGCTCGAGCTGCCTGCGATCAAGGCCGTACGAAACCATGAAGAGGACCTCAAGGTGCGGAGGGCGGCCATTCTGTCAAATTGTTAACTTGCAGCTCATTTTGAGAACCACTTTTGCTTGTTAAGGCTAACCTGATTAGAGTCGCGAAGCACTGCGACATAGAACGTCGTAAATGTCGAAGGTGGCACTGTGGATCAGTTGGGTGAGCGGGGGCGTTCACCTTTGCGCGACGAACAAACAAACTAATGATGACATACCTCGCAGTGTCCTTCCTCTTTCCTTCTCCCAAGAAGCCCCAACGAGGACAAGGTCTACCGCATCTCCATAACCAGGAATATAGTCTTTCTTCAGCTAGATGCAGGTAAGGACACAAGCACAGACGACATCGAACAAGCCTCCTTACTTTGACCCATGGGCATCCATAGTCATTATACGTTGCGTGTGACGCCTTCAGAACGAGGCCCTCTTCGTAGTTTGCTATGCACTCGGAGAAAATACGTTCCAACGTTTCCAAACCTTGGCCGCATAGCTGCGGACCAGATAGGGGGATCTCAGTCCGATGCGCAAGAAAAGCATACTTCGGTATGGGTCTAATGACTGATTCAAGTGTTGCTCTACGAGAGTAATAAGATTCCGAGAGCAGCGAACGACCATTGAGATACAAAATATCAAAGAATACAAGGGCGAGGTGTCTGCATGCGTCGTCGGAAGAGTCACTAAACCTGTTGTCGAAATTATTGATTCAACGAAGCATGGATCATCAAAATACAACTAATTTACCTTGACTCGACTTGACCCGTCTTCCTTCGAGCTCCTACAGCCGTTGACTCCACAAGTTCCCTGATTCTCCAGAACTCTGCGTACTAATCAGCCGTCGTGTTCTAAAGAATCTAAACATACGCACCGTCGAAACCGACTTTATCATCAAACGCTACCATCTCAGCTTCAAGGATCACTGACGAAACATTCACTGAACGCCGCTTCTGTGGCGCAGCTCGTTCAACAATCTCATCCAGATTTGAATGCCGCAAACCCAGGGCTTCTCTAATAATCCTATTTTTTTTTATCAAGGATAAATTAACAACACACAACTGAACAAAATGAGAAAAAGGTCATGCCAGTGTGTCGCAATACGATCCAACGTCGAATCCCGTTTACTCTTGCTGAAAATGGTGATTTCGGTGCCCCCCGTCTTATCTACTGCGATATGAATTTGCATTCTATTGTGGAAGCATTGAATATTAAAAGCTTTTCAGCTGCGGATGTCATAATTCCTCCTCACCTTTCGCCATCATATTTCGTCTCTGCCCAGACTGACTCCGGTGTCTTAAACTGGGCTAGAGCATGCTTGCAACCCTGACCTTTGACGCATTTAGGAATCTACAAGATAATCAGTACCCATTCCATAATTTACCCGACAAAAAGAAAATGCACCTGAACTGGCACACCAATCCTAGGCCCAACCATCTCCAAATCCCCACTCTCAAACAACCGAACCGAATCCTCAATCGTCGCCTGTACCTTGTAACATCGTAACAGCAACCTCGAAGGATCCCAAACACGCATAGTCTCATGCATCGTTAACACGTGTACTGCCTTCGAATTGAACTCCAAAAGCGCCTCAGCAGTAGAAGATGTACTCTTAACGGGATAAATCACAGGTCTGAGATCTTTGAGGATTATCTGGGTCAGGACGGCAGCTTCAAATGGTCGTAGCTTGCGAAATACGCTTTGCAGGATTGTCTGGCGAGAACGATCGGATTTGGCAGCCGGATCTCGAAGTTCGCACGCAGAGAATCTTGACTTTGCTGCCAACTCGTCTAGCATTGAGTTCACCTCTTGAATAGTGACAGTGTTATAATTACCATCGTCTTCCTATAGAATAAATTAAGGCACGAACGATTATTGCACTCCAAAAGGATCAGATAAAATTACTTACGGTAGCAGAACACGACATAACCCTGCAAACCTCTTCCCCAAGAGAAGACGTACAAGTATCACAAGAAGACGCCCAACGTTTCAAGCTTCCATTAACGCTCAAAACACCATCAAGCACCCTCGCCAACATAACCTCCTGCATCCCATACTTCCTCCTCACATCCTCCTCCGGAAATAACATCAAAAAAATCATCTTAGTCGTATCAGGTGGAGGGCGGGGGAACCGCTTTCGTAGCTCTTGTACCCATCTTCTGAATACCTTGACAGAAGCTGGCTCCGAGTTTGTATTTGTACGACATGAAGAATTGGCGGTGGAGCTCGTAGAGCGAGGTTCGATCTTCGATAGCTCCTTGCACAGTGAAACCAAACTAACATCAAAGAAAGAAAGTAAATCAGTCTTTAAAGTTCGGTGGATCGGAAGACGGATAGAATCGAAGAAGACTCACAACGAATACAGGATAGGCGTTACCCTATCCATACCATCATCACAATCTTCCATATTTAAGAAGCTCATAAATAACCAATAATAACCAATAACCAATATCGACAAAGAAGCAGAAAATTTAACCAAGGAAGAAGGAATATATACAAGTCGTCCTGAGCTGGCTAGATACCACGCCCAGACATAGCCATAGCCTTAAGTTATTTACAGAGTGAATCGTGAGTTGGAGATATGGAGCAAGTGCCACCACATTCGCGCGCTTTTATTAGATTAGAGGAACGAAACACGTGACGGAACGCGTGACCTAACGCGTCTCATGCAAATTTATTATCACGCGCACTAAAAAAGTGTGAAGGTGTTTTGCTTGCTTGTAATATATAAGTAGACGTGAGTGAAGTCCAGCAACACGAGAACTACAGGATTGGCATGGGTCTAATTGCGATAATCGCAATACATTTAAATATGTTAATGAAATTAAATGAATGCCGAGCTCCTCCTTCACACATCTCAGAATCTAATTCCTCAATACTGGTCACCAGGCACTCTAAGCGACGGCCCCAACCCACCGCCAGGAGGAGCTCTATAAATATCATCCTGATGATACCCAGCATTCCCAAACGACTCTCTCGACTGAGTGAACCTCGACGGAACGCGAAGCGAATTCCCATCATACGGATTTTCTCTTGGTAAAAGAACCGGTTGAATAGGTAAGGTGTAGTTGATGTCGAGTTCTTCGAGAATTGTCTTTAGGTGTCGCATGAACAGATTACGTCTTGCCCAACGGCCTCCCCAGTCTTGCCAATTTGGTCGATCTAGAGATCAAATCTTAACGAAAAGACGAAAAAGAGGTGAATATAGGTGAGTGTGAATGAAGACTCACGTTCCATCGCAATGATCAGCGTTAACGCATTCTGGTACTCCATCTTATCAATATTCACAGCGACATTCGACCATTCTCGGTTATTTTGTGCAACGTAAGCTTTCAATTTTTGCTGCAACGTCTCAACCACTTCTAGCGGCGTATCATACCCAATTTGGATATTCGTGCTCTCCCACCTGGTCAGCCGATCGTTAGTCGTCGGAACTTTTTTGTATGAAGGTAGAAGACGCACATCGAATTGCTACGTCTCAAGTTATGCACCAATTTTTCCTTTGCCAAGAGCGAGTTGGGAGCGATAATTTCCTGACCATCAACACGACGGAAAGTCGTTGAAAACAGACCGAACTCGCGAACGAAGAGGGGCTTCAAACCAAAATATATGAGCAAATATGTAAAAAGAGAATCGTGAGTGCCGTACGTTATCATCAATCAGCACCAAGTCACCAACGTCAAATACGTGAGTCGAGAATATGAAAATAAGCTGAAACAACCTTCGTCAGAAGAAGCAAGTAAGAATTTAGACGGATACATACTGATTCAAACAACGTCTGAGCTGAGTTTCCAAAAACGAACGAAAAGCCGAGAACGATCGTCGCCAGCGGCACGAGAGAAGAAATGGTATTGGTCGGATTAAATACTAATAGGCAGACGAATACAATTATCATCAAGGCAATGCAAACAAGTACTGCGTCAAGTTTTGCGACAGCGCTTCCAACATCCTAAAGCAAGAGTGAGCTATGTAGCATAAGCGGTACTTAAGGGGCTCCGACCTTGAGACTAGATACGAGTGCCTTCCGTTCTCTGTATATTCGTTGAACAGCCTCGCGCATCTCTTTCTTGGTGATATCACCATTGCCATCCTTGTCGAAAATAGCGAAAGCTGCTGCCTAATCATGTAACTTAGCAACTGGAAACATAATGATAATGATCTCACTTACCGCTTCAGCCGTGGTACGGAAGTACGGGTAGAAATCTGGAAGTTTTAGAGTAAATCAAAGCTCCAACAAATAAATCCGAGAAATCACCGACCCTCAACAATCAGATAGTTTCTCGGAGGATGAACGTCGCTAAGTGTCGAAAAGAGCTGACGAGCAAGTCTTCTCGCGGAATGTAGACCAGTAAGTTCGCCACCCTTATTGAATTTGCTATCCTTCAGCGTAACTTGACCAATAGCATCACCAAGCTGATCAACAATCATAGCACCAATAGCTTTGCGCCTCCTCTTCCTACTCATTTTCGCAGGTTTCCCATGATCAGCCGGATCAGCAGCACCTCCTTCCGTAGTGACGCCACCTTCCAAACCCATTTCCTTGTCAAGCATATCCATCGAAGCACTTCGAGAATTTTGATTACTGCCTTTATGACCCTTTTTCTTGCCCGTGATATACGGTAACCTTAACGTTGCAGCAGCAGCAGGTGTGGCGTTAGATAAACGATCTAGTGCCTTTAAACCAAGTTTGTTCTCGGCTAGACGATCTGCAAGAGCCTTCTGGTGGAAACGGATGGCAACGAAACGAAGGAAGAGCTTCTCTACAAGCAATATTATGCTCGCCGCAAACAACGCCTAGGGAAAAGGTGGATTAATCGAGGCATACAGTGCGACTCGCCAAGTGTAATACCTGCATGACCCGATTGATAGTGACCCAATACGACCCAGGAGGATGCATTGCAGCTCGCAGGACAGATAAGGCGATCCAAGACCATGCTACATCCAAAGCTAGCTTTAACCATCCGGACACCGCATAGACCAGCTATTTTTGCGAGCGATTGATCAGAATTGCAGTGGAATAGTAACGAACTGAACAATGCAATACCTCTATCTGTGTTTTGAGGTTTTCCACTTGACCATGGAAGAGCATAACGACGAAAATGATAAACCTCGGAATGAGATCAACGACCAGATAAGTCACTGAGCTAGCAGCCCAGGTGATAGACAGCCAAAGGGACCACATATGGACATGCGGCCTAACAATGCTGTCCCGGAACCGGAACTGCACGACAAGGAGGGGCGTGATGAAAATACCCGCTCCAATAATAGCAACGATAGCAGTACGAATCGGCCTGGCAAGCTTCATGAATAAACCATAGATCTTCCTTCCACGCCTGGTCTTGCGCTTCTTTTCTAGATCCTTCTCGTTCTCAGCGTCATCTTCAGCTTCCCAGTCAAACTCATCAGAGGAGTTGGTAGCGGTATCGGAAGGGGAGTCGTTAGAGGGAGACTTGTGGGAGCCGTGGTCATGATGGCTGCCGTCGTGGAGAGTTGCAGCGGAGTGGTCCTGAGCCTTTTCGCTATGATGCTTGATGGGAGAGTCGGATTTTGAAGAGAGGGGGGACAGCTCCAGGCCAGCTGACGACTCCTTTGAAGCCTGGGAGGGCATGGAATGGACAGCAGCAGCAGAAGTCGTTACTCTATGAAGGAGAGATGGTCGTGATGAGAGTCAGAAGAAAGAGGGTGGCGATGATAACTACTGGAGTGAGCCGAGCAAGCACCAAATAATTCGATTTTCAGGGGTCCATAGACAACCCATCTCTAGACTCCGGTTCATCGTGATTTTCTTTCTCCTTTTGCGTCATGGCACGTGCAATTCATCACACCCCCCCGAAAACATACGGCATGTTACAGCACCACCAATCCTATTAATTTTACAGTACACATGCAAACCTACATATGTCATAACCATAATCCTTTCTTTCACTTCTCCTGCGGAGGCGCCAACGCCATAACATTCAAATTCACACTGTCCGACTGCGCGAGGAACTTCTCCCGCACAAACGCAGCGACATCCTATAGGAATTCAATGGCGTTAGTACCTCGTCGACAAGCGTGCCCATCACCATTAGTGGAACTGAATGGATAAACTGACCTTGAGAAGATCTTCGCTGGGTCCCCTGTCAACCGGCCCAGCACGCCGACCATCAAGCTCCACAAGACGGTGTCCTTCCATACCTTTCGTCTTTCCTGGCTCCCCCTCGCTCGGCGCAAGGACGAAAGTGGTAAAGTGATAATCTGTGTCCAGATTCCTCGGCACGGCGCTCTGTCCCGAGCTTGCTTCTGTACGGTGGGCATCTGCAAATAGAGGTGTGGTCTCGAGCAATTTGGCTCTTTCCTCTGGAGTTTTCTCTGTTACGTTCAATAACAGTTAAGCTATATTAAACCGAAATTGATATCGAAACGCCTTGTACGTCACCTTTGCATTGATCAATGAACTTGGCCAACGTGCTCTCGGGTGCTATAGTTACACGAGACTTTCATAGCCATCTGTCAGAATCGTCGCGGGTTCAGCCACTCAAACATACTCACGTTCATTAGTGCATGGAGAAGACCCAGAGTTCCACAGGCATTCGAGATCTACTCGTCCACTGAGTTTAGAAACAACCACGTCATGTATCAATAACATAGACGTACCGTCTGCTTAATCCAAATCACAGTAGAATCAACAGGTGGCAGCTTTCCCGCTTCCAACGCCGCATCTTCCTCCTTCCTTTTCGTTTCAAAGGCTTCCGTGATCGGGAAGAGCAGAACCACCGCCTTCACAGGTTGTGGTACCATCGCCAAAAGCTTGAGGCAGCAAGAATGCTAATAAGCGTGCTGAGAACCCACACAGAATATATGACGCACCTCCTCTTCGACAACCGAATACACATCCGTGAATTCATCTTGCGAGAGGACAAGGCCGACTTTACGGGACCACTACAAGTAAGGACTCAATATTGGCCCAAAATTACAAGACTGGTCAAGATTTTGCGGCGTACGCTGTTCAAAACCTAACGACGACGGAGGATTAGCCCACAGAGCACAGATGCTCAAAAGGTGTCTATATGCGCACATCAGGGTTGCTTTCCAACGGAATCCATCGAGTGCCAGTTTCCGACATTGTCGTCACAGTATTTTTTCAATCTACAAGCTCAAGCACGAACGTTTCGTTGTTGCGAAAGGTATTGGTCAAGTGCCAAGTGAGTCAAGAATGCAATTGTGGCGACCTCCACTCAATATCACACAATATGACTACATGATGTACAGATCGATTACGTAAACTAATACAGAAACTCTATGAGCCGCCTCAGTCCTATCCCTTCTTCACTTTCTCTCCATCCACCTTCGCGTCAGCTTCATACCCCTCCACTTTCATATCATTCAATCCAAGATCTTCATTCTGCTCCCACGTCCTATCAAACATCTCTATCGTCATATTCGGATCCGGATCGGGCGCGTACAAATTCTGCACGTATGAATTCGCCAACGGATCCTCTAGGATGACAGTAAACGGTCGTTCAGCGGCTTTGATCTTCACCCAATATATATTTTCAGTGAACCTCAGAATACAGAAAATGAATGAATTAACGCACAGATTTCAAATCCGCGAGGAACTTCTCGAACGTTTTCCTATCATCAGTGACTACTGAATCGCCCGATGCAAATACTTTCTCCGACAGTTCCTCGTATACTTGGTCTAAGAGACCTTCGAGAGTCGTAAAACGTCCACCAAGGGTACCAGCTTGTAAGACGAGGTCTATTTCAGGGATTTTTAAACCACATGATTCGCTCTGCACGGATTATCGTCAAAGAAGTCGTAACACAGAATAGCGAAAGTAAACATACCTTTAGAATGTCGCGACTGAGATCTTCTTGGTCTTCCACTTTCAAAGTTATCCGCTTTCCTTTATCCGAAATTGCAGAACCCGATTTCACTTCGTTGTCTCGGTAGCCGCAGTGGTCGCAGTTTGTAGACATAATCAAGATGTCCTACCACAAAGTGTGAATAAAGCAGCAGTGAAAATGCATCAATAGGCAACGCACCTTGAAATACGGAATGTTCACTTTCTTCATCAAAGTATCCAATTTCGCACCACAACTCGAACAAGTGCCCGGGAAAGTGAAGATCTCCTCATTTTGACCTTCCAGTCCACCACCAAGAGCTTCCTCCGCCTGTTCCTTGTTCGCCACTTTCATTGCCTGAGGTGCACCATCTCCGGACACTGCTGCATTGGTCGGTTCGTCTGAAGCGATGAGCCCAAGATCAATGTTCTGCTGACGCGTACGACTATACGTTCGCAAGTTCCATTTAGGATCAGCCATAGAACCGACAAACTCAATGAACGAGTTTCCAGCCGGGTCGTCAAGCTTTAACGTGAACGGTTCCATCGGTAGTTTCTTAGACACCTTGACCGCATCCTTCGTCTCATCTTTACTTTCGACCTCGTCATCTTCCTCATCTCCAAGAATCGCTCTAAACGCATTCAGTATTCCTTCTATCTTATTATACGCCTCCTCAGCCTGTATTCGCCTGAGCGGCTGGTCCACAGAGAGACCCGTGACTGTATCACGCAGGATTCCCTCAACAGTCGTTAGCTGGCCCTTGCCTGGTGGGATCGTAAGCTCATATTCCGGAATAATGACGGTGCATGTTGGAGATTTGACCAATTGTCGATCGAGGTCCTTTCGGTCGAGAATGCGAACTGTATACGCTGTTCCGTGTTCTGAAGTATAATGACTCAGTATCTCTGGATGATATTCCAATCGAAATGAAAGTGCTTACCTTTAATGATTCCAGCCGATTGTACCTCATTATTCTGCCACCCGCAATGTTCGCATCGGAAAGACATCACTATGACCTCCCGGAAATACGGAATCGAAGTTAACAGCAGTCGTGTTGTGCCCTACATACGAGACGAAAAGAAGAAGAAGAAAGATTCGATCAATATATGCGCTTGGAACTATTGGTCAAAAGGGCATTCACATACATTCTGACGACAATTCATGCAAAGAGATTCAATCTCCTGGACCAGAACCTCATCAGCATCGGTTGCATCAGCATTCGCAGGTGCAGTTGCGTCCGGTACGCTCGCTGTCTTCTCTACGACGTTACCGATCGTGGGGAAGAACTCTTGTTTCGTCGCCATATTGGTTATGTTATAGCGCAAACTTCTATAATTCGTGCGATTTCCAAACGGTATGTGTAAGAGAGAAGTGAAGGTAAAATTGTAGATGCATGTTATATGCAAGCCCGTTTGGACAGAAAGAGTAACAATGGCCGCTGCTTAGTCACACGTGCTCGCGCTTTCTGGAACGATACGCGGCAAAAATTCAAATGTGTATTTTCTAAGTTTTTATCTAATTTACTTAAATATAATTGCGAGGTCCACAGATAATACGATACGCAAATGCCTATAGGAAAAATGTCCGTCTTGACGTCTCGAGCTCAGGCTGCAAAATTATCGCAACGTTGTCAAGGGAAACGAATATTTCAGGATGAGTTCAACTCTCACCTTCCACATCCAGATGTATTCGTCCTTCGTAGGTGGCACAATTTTCTTCTTCGCTTCAGTATGCGACTCAGTTTCACTTGTTTCCTCGTCTTCATGCGCAGCCGTCTCCTCTGAATTGTCAGGAACGGCGACTTCGGCCCCGCTAGCGTCATTGAGTTTCTCGGTATCTCCACCTTCGTCAGGAGCGAGTTCCAGTGGCTTCAAAGGTTGACCTAATGCCTGCACGGCCGGTATTCCCTTCTTCATCCACCTCAACTTCAACGTAAATCTCGGTCCGATTTCCTGCAAAGCTGCTTTTTCGGTAGACCGGAATGCATATCTAGAAAACATTCGCCAGCTCAATTTCTGACGACCCAGATTATAGATGACTGGGGAACATACCTATGTCGCCGAAAGAATAGAAAATCCCTCTGATTGTGCAATGTCACCACTTGCCTCCCTTGAAATTCTGGCATAGGAGGAAACAGTGTCTGAAACATCCGACCAACTGTATGTCCTAGTCGGGTAACAAAATTATTGAGGACCAGTTCAGGAAAATGATCCGTCGAACGTGCATGGCCCTACAGTAGAAATTGTATTCAGAACAGTTTTCAAACTATCAGGAATACTAACTCACACTAATTTGCTTCGTGAGCTGGATCGACGATAGTCTGAAATAGGAGGAAGGACCTTCGGGAAGGTGTATAAGTGTGATAGCATCTGTTCGTGCAAGTCAAACCTCAAGCAGATACCTCCCGGCACGATGAACTCACTAGGCTTCTTCATATCCTCATTCACCACAACCATATTAGAATAACCCCTCCCAGCAGCCCATGCCGCAATATTCCCAATCTCAAATCCCTTTCCCTTCTTCCGTCTTATGAACTCAGCTCCAGGAACGACATTCACAAGCTCGTCGCAAAAATCGTAAGTTAATTTTGATGATTTGAACGAAGTGGTGATGAGCACTTTCGGTGCGACTGACGGGTCAGAGTCGAAGGCCGAAGCAAAATACGACGCAAAGGGGTCAGAGGAAATATCGAGAGCTGACTCGTCGGCAGGTTGCTGGCCAGAATCCGA
Source organism: Fomitiporia mediterranea MF3/22 (assembly GCF_000271605.1). Taxonomy (NCBI): domain Eukaryota; kingdom Fungi; phylum Basidiomycota; class Agaricomycetes; order Hymenochaetales; family Hymenochaetaceae; genus Fomitiporia; species Fomitiporia mediterranea. The sequence continues at coordinate 9,064,640 of NW_006760386.1, forward strand.
TGCGGTTTGTTCAAGAGGAGGGTCAGGTTGGCTTGACGGAGCAGCGGTTAATATCGAAGGGTCAAATTCTCTCGTGTTATCCAGAGTCCTAGGGACATTTTCTGCTAGCCGTTTCTAAATGAAATAGTAAATGTTATATGCCTTTCGAAAGGGACAATGAAGGAACTTGCTTTCTTAGCCAACGGGTCGTTAGCTTCAACTTTTGCTCTTGCCAACCTCCTCTGAAGCTTCTCCTGTCGTTTCCCTTTCTTTGCCTTGCGAGCAACTTCTTCTCGTTTCAGCTTATTTTTGATTGACGAGGGTTCAAACCTGTTTGCAGGCATGATTAGCAGAACGAAAAGAAAGTTTGTTGTGTAGTAGAACCGTTGAGAGTCCAATTCGAATAGCGCCTGAATCGGGAATGGCAGTTTATTCTCACGATTATTGTATAGAGGGATCGAAGAGTACTGTAACATGATCCCTCTTTTCAATTTTTTCACACAGACACAACCACACATTATTTCAACTTAAAAATCAGTATATACGTAGATTACTATATAAAAAACGTACTTCTCTTTTCAAAAAAATTTTTACGATTTTTTTTGAGGTAGGAAGGGTGGGGATCCCTCTTTTCAATTTTTGTCACAAAATGTCACACATAATTCAATACGTGCAAGCCTTGCAAATGCACTACATTGCTGTATCACTTCAGCACAATTGTCACGTTTTTGTCACTCTCAAACAATCTTTCTACAATTTTAATTCACAACAACCAGTATACTACTTAGAAATTATACTAGGAGTACTCTTGTATATACATAAGAAATACATAGTATAATTGTAACAAGAAGTACACTAATAAAATTAACAGAGCTAATTATAATTGATGCTACCATTGGAAAAAAGTGGTATTTACCAATTTTTAATTCCTTCATTGATTTTTTTTCAGAAAAAAAGACATAATATGTTTTCTATAGTACAAATGCACTTTCTTGAATTTTTTGGTGGTGTCAGGTACTATGGATGGTGTGCAAATGCAAAAATTGAAAAGAGGGATATCTTAAAAAAATTTGAAAAGAGGGATCACGTTACAGTAGTTTGTTCATTACTCTTTGAGTCTTTCACTTCCTTCCTTGTACACGTTTTGAAGACTGCACTAGTACTCTAAATTTCAGGCATTCCTACCAAAACTCCTGCATATCAACTGTAGTACCATCGCTTCCTTTGCTGAGAAAAACTCTTTGACACGCCGATGGGACTGACGAAACTGGCAAAAGGCTTACTGTCGTTTTCATAAATATTGTCACACGCGCGATTCGTGATTTTCGTCACACTAAGTACACTCAAATACAAAATCTACTATAACTCAACTAATACTTAACCAAATTACATGATCTAAGTTGTAAAAAATATACTTTTGAAGTATCTTTCATATTCCAGAAGAAATGAAGTAAAATGAGCAAAGATTGAGCAAGATACAACACAATATGTGAGTTTTCCCTATATTTCATGTATATGAGTTTTCCTGGCCCTAAAACTGATTGTACAATACTATAAACTAGTCTAAATGAAGAATATAGTTTTATTATTAATTTACATATTGAATTCTAACTAGGATACAGAATATACATATAAGTATAATACTTATTTAAGTTTGCTAAAATTGAGCATTTTCCCCCAACCTCTCTACACTCAGGGAAGGTTCTTCTGAGTATTATTTATGTTTGTAAATTCATTCTAAATAAATTAGACTAGTTTCAAACAGTTTTAATAGACTTAGTATGGATTTCTAGTCCAAATGAAGTAGAAAGTCATTATTCTATATACTACTTTAATAGTACTTCTCTGACTTATATAACTTTACTATAACTTATAAAAGTACTTATATTTAATATATTTTGTTTATAATAAATTTACAAACATAAATAATACTCAGAAGAACTTTCCCTGAGTGTAGAGAGGTTGGGGGAAAATGCTCAATTTTAGCAAACTTAAATATGTATTATACTTATATGTGTATTCTGTATCCTAGTTAGGATTCAATATGTAAATTAACAATAAAGTTATATTCTTCATTTAGACTAGTTTATAGTATTGTACAATCAGTTTTAGGGCCAGGAAAACTCATATACATGAAATATAGGGAAAATGCACATATTGTGTTGTATCTTACTCAAATTTTGCTCATTTTACTTTATTTTTTCTGGAATATGAAAGACACTTTAAAAGTATATTTTTTACAACTTAGATCATGTAATTTGGTTAAGTATTAGTTGAGTTATGATAGATTTTGTATTTGAGTGTACTTAGTGTGACGAAAATCACAAATCGCGCGTGTGACAATATTTATGAAAATGACAGTAATGTTGCACTATTGTGGTGCACCCACTCTGGGCATGGCTACATACACAGCTCTACGGTCCTCGCACGAAAACTCATGGCCCTGCTACTCGCACACAGCAAAACTAGATCTGGCGATTAACATATTCTGATATGGCTGCAATTGCATGGATAAAGGCGAACACACCTGTACATTGCGCTTAGTTCAAATTATATCAGTCCACAACACGTGTTTCTGTCCTTATGCATACGCTGGCTTGCTACCCACTCTGTGTATGCTCCTTGTCGTGCTACTAGCTGCCTTACTGTCGCTGTCCTCCAACAGCACTCGTTAAAGAAAGCCATGATCCGCCGTTCTTCTAAGAATCGTATACCCACGTCTTCATCGATGGGCAATCCCCGCACACCAGGGTCAGCGCCGTGTTTGCGACAAGTAAATCTCCAGGTGCTCATCAAGGGATGTATCAAACGCGTTCGAACGAAGTTCTCCAGGGCTCCGATGTCCATGGCTACGCTATCTGTGCCCATATACCCTCCACTGAACGCAAGTGGCCAGCCTTCAGGAGATGCCAATCGTGATGCTATGATTGATGACCAGGGGAAGACCACAAGACCCACAAGGATACCAATGGCGCACAAGAAATTCGTCAAAACAAAATATTTCTTTGAAATGGCAGCAGCTGTGCTTGTTCTGGGAGCGGAAGCAATTTCTACTATGAGTGATGTATTTCCTCCTGCAAAGGCGGCTGTGGGTGGCGTGTTGCATATTATTGATATGGATCGGGTTGGTCTTATTATTCCGTGCTTTTCTGTGAGCAACCTTTCTGAACAACCTAATGCCAACCTCTTACGTCCTTATTTAGAAACTTCAGGTCGATAAAGAGGAAAGCAAAAAGCTGGAGATCTGGATCGAAGATCGTGGCAAGATGCTGGGTGATACTATCTCGAGGGGGGCTGGCTTGTGTAACGAATATAAAGAGGCCGCTATGCAACTAGACTGGTAATCGCAATTCTTTGATTGTTGGCACACTACTCTAACGTGTTTTGGTCACCACCCAGCATACTGGTCGACGCCGCTGAGGCCATTTCACTTGACTTACATTGCAACTGGTTCATTCGCTTGACTAATCTGCGAAAACGATCTGACCGACGACGTTGGATCCGCGAGAATGTTGAGACCGCGTTTGAGGACTTCCAGGTAATTATTTACATTAATCATCTCTGCTGAATTCTAATAGTCTCCTTCTCTAAGTTTCGGGTAAACACTCTTAACGCCCTCCGAATAGCTATAGTACATGATTCTCAGGTCTCTGTCCATGCAGAGTACTCTGATCAAAAGTCAAGGCGTGAGTCTGCTCCGTTTGGCTCAACTACATAATCAAAGCTGATAACCGAATACAGTAAGCATGCATAGCTTATCTGGTCGAAAAGAAACCATTGATATCTCTCCAAAGTTATCTGGACCATTATCTATGAACCATATTTTGGCTTTTTTTTTTGATGGAACTGTAACCGAATTAGGTATCCGCCTCAGTGCTATGCAGTCGAGTGGCAATTGATTGAATGAATCTGTAACTGTAAATATATTTTGAGTAAATGTGAGGCGTACAATAGCCGGACGGTTATGGACGGAAAATGTTTCTCATCTCACGAATTTGGGCTGTCTGAAATTCACACACGTCACATCCATGACTCGTGGAACTTTTCCACTACTTTTTCAGACGCATAACATTGGGGACTATGTACGTCGACGTTCTTGAGTCTCAGATACGTCTACCACGTCTACCAAAACGCTTGCTTACTGAGTAAAGTACTGTGGCTTCCTTTGCTGAAGAGAATCGTTTGGCTTCATTAATAAGAACTGTGAAAACGGCATGAGCCGCGATGCCGTACTTTTGTTGCTCGTGTTACAGTTCTGAGCGAGGCTGTGATAATCAGCTTACAGCCCTCGGTGATGAGTCGTTGCCTTACGCGAATACAGTTATAGGACGAAGACCGACCTGGGACGATCCGAAATCACTTCTGATTCCAACCTTGCTGCAAAGAAATCTAGGCGATTCGCATTCTCCATTATGCCTGCGATAGTGCAAACGAAGTCAACCATGATCGCGCGAGACAATTTAAAGGTGCACCTCGTCTACCTATTCAGCGTATGTACCTGTTACAACTTCGTCGTCGCCTATCGTGCACGGTGAAGCGGCGCCCAGGACCATGTGCGGCTGAACCTCTGTGCTTGTTCATGACCTGTTTGGCTTCTTAGTTTCCTGTTACTAAAGGTATCTTTGGCTTGCTTTTGATACTCGTAACAATTGACGCGCAATGGATCACTTTCGATCCTACCATTCTGAATACGGGTTATGATATTCGCTTCAACTGTCCTACTACACGGAGTCGGGTCCTTGAGTGTTTTTGGCTCTGTGCACCGGGGAAGCTCGCGCACGGATGCCCTCTCCGTCTATCCCAGCTTGGTTTACCCCTTGTCGTACTACCCGCTACCTTGCCACGATTCTCCTCCAATAGCACTCACCGACGAAAGCTATGTTCCGCCGTATTTCTAAGGGATCTATTCCCTTGCAGTCCTCAATGGGTAGCCGCCGTCTATTGGAGTCTGCTCCGTCTTTGAGACTGGCTAATCCAAAGGTGGCCATCATCAAAGGATGTATCAAACGCATTCTAGTGAAGTCCCGCAAGGCTCTAGTGCCTGCGACCACACTATCCGCATCACAGGATGCATCGGTAGACAAGGAAGCTCGGGACGCTGGGGAGACCGGTTGTAGCGTTTTAAACGATGAAGAGAAGTGTGTCATAGTCGCCGCAGAGACATCCATGAAGCGGAAGAAGTTCGACAAGGCGAAGAAAGCGGTTAAAGTCGGTGCGGATGTCCTTCTTCTAGGTTCTAGGGGCGCGACTATTTTCCGCTGTCGGCGATGCGTGTCCTCCCACCAAGGCAGCTGTTGACGGCGCATTGCACATTGTTGATGTCAATCGAGTACGTCTCTGGTATCCCTGCACTTTTATTAGTAACCTAAACCTAACCATTTTGTTCTGTGTATTTAGAACTTGAAGAACGACGAGGAAGAGATTAAAAAGCTATTGAGCTGGATTGAAGAACGGGGAAAGTTCCTGAATGATACTATCTTGACGGGAGCTGGGTTGCGTAAGGAGCACGAAGCAGCTGCTGTCCAATTCAACTGGTAACAATAACCCTTGATCATGAAAGTGCTGAACTAACTTGACTTACCCCTACTGCCTAGCATACTAGTCGAGGCTGCCGAGGCTGTTTGTCTGGACTCACAGTGCAATTGGTTCATCCGCCTGACTAACCTGCGAAAACGATCTGGTCAACGAGGTCGCATTCGTGAGAGCGTTTCGACTGCCTCGGAAGACTTTAGGGTAACTATCCTCCTTAGCATTCTATTACCCCGTTTAATTCTTACATCCTTCATCACATAGTTTCGAATAACCTCTCACCATGCCTTCCAATCCACCATACTGCGGGACACTCAGGCACGTACTAATGCTGAGCAGTTTGGACAGAACCCGCTTAGTAAGTCTGTGCTCTGCTGGGATGCAGGAGCAAACCTAATAAGCAAATGCAGTGAACACGCCTGAATTGCATGGTCAAACACAAAAGATTGATGCAAAGATGTCTGCGTTATTAACGCTGAACTGTGTTCAGCTTTTTTTTTAGACACTAATAGAACAGCTTCCCCAAACAGCCTTTCTTCTTTTAGCAGTTGCTTTTCGTAATATTTAATGATAAGCTGATAACTGGTCTGCACAGCATTGGCTGGCAATCAACTACTTTACAGATCAACTGCATGATAGCGAGAAAATATCACAGACACAGGCATGATAGTGTGGTAGCAGCTATGCTATATGCACAGACTGTTTCGAATTTACTAATTAGTTGAAAGACAGTCGCCTAGAGGCTTAGACAGTATGATATGAAATGAATGGTTCATCTGAAATGGAAATTTATTCTCACAGATTTCGTGGACGTGTCCGTTGCATTGCCAATGTGCCATGGTCAATCCTCGTCAACGGTCAACTACTTCACTGTGCCAGTACTCGACAACCACTTCACCTCAGGTCGTTTGGCTTGCGAGGCTAGCTATGTCGCGGCAAGTCTCCGCCGTTGCATACTCCTGCTTTCTCGTTCTGCTCTTCGCGACTCTTTCCAACGCACTTCATTTCTACCTCGACGCGTCCGAGCGAAGATGCTTCATTGAAGAGCTGCCTACCGACACCGTTGTAGAAGGTCTGTCACGCTACACGCAAGACAAACTTGTGCTACCTACTGACTATGAAAGCAGGACATTATAGGGCCCTAGAATGGAATGATCAACAACAGAAGTACCTCGAAAACCCAGACCTTGGGATGCAAGTTGAAGTCGACGTGTGTACACCTCCCATCTCCCAATTCTCTACTCTCATACTTTCATATTCACTAACACATCCGACGTCCGCACAACAGGAAGTCGAATCCGGACACTCAGTAACGCGCACACGCGGTCCCTCAGACGGCAAATTCACATTCACAGCACACGAAGCAGGCGACCACTCCATCTGCCTCTCCGCCTCATCCTCCACCTCCGCCAACACGCACATAAAACTCTATATCGACGTCGTCGTTGGCTCTACACGTCCCAACATCGAGCAAGACAGGTCACACATCTCCAACCTCGCGCAGAAGATCCGCGACTTGAACGGGAAGCTGGATGATATCCGACGGGAACAGCAGTATCAGCGGGAACGTGAGGCGAGTTACCGTGATTTGAGCGAGGCTACAAATGCACGCGCTGTGTGGTATAGTGTACTTCAGATTGGAGTGCTCGTCGCGACTTGCGCGTGGCAATTAAGACATTTGAGGGCAAGTTTTGACTGTAAAGAATGTTGACACGTATATTGACTGATTTTTCTCTCTCTCAGAACTTCTTTGATGATAGGAAGGCACGATAATTACTTGTGCAGGGACACCCGCTATCGTTTCAATATTGGATCATTCCTTATAATATACGACGACTTTCATGCTTGCAGCGACATGTAATGTCAACGTTTAATGAAATCGTCTTGTAGTAATAATCCAGTTGTGCGTCATAAGGCCCCAAGTATTCAAGACGACATGGCACAGGGACGGGCGGATTGTCATATTAATCAAGTTTGCTTGTGTCTATTTCATACAGGCCTTGTGTACTCCACGCATTTCAACTCTCAAATTTCAGTAGCACCTTTTTACCAAACTTGCCGCTCCCATCCGTCACTTTTGCGATCACATCCCTCACTCTTGCCAACGCCTCCTCGTCGCTGATAGATCTCGGAATATCAAGAATAGTATGAACTGGTTCTTGCAACTGCGCACATCATACATATAAGGAACGCGTCAATTACGCAAAAGAATAGAAATCACACACCTTCCCAGCAACCATCATACTCGCCAACTCACGCATCAACTCTTCCCTCTTCTCAATTCCATTCTCTCGATACCACCGATTCTGCATGAATCCGTGCGCAGTTAATCCTTTAAATATAAATGCACTTGTCGGAAGCGAAAGTGGTTGCTTCGACATGGCGCCATAGGAAACCAAATGTGCATCCTGGCCTAACAAGCCGACAAGAGCTGCTGTCGTTGGACCGGAAACGCAGTTCAATGCGAGTCGGATATTCGCGTTATCAGTGAGCTGTTTTGTCTTGGAGCGTGTTGCTTTGTCGGCTAAAGTCTCGAGAGGAAGGACGTGTGTTGCGCCTAGGTCTTGTAGTTGTTTTGCTAGAGCAGAAAAGTCGGGCCTACAAGGCTGTTATTGACATGATGACTGTAATACGTTAAGATTTACTACTTACCTGTCTCTTATGAAGTTGAGAGTTTTGAGTCCACGACAGGCAGCAATTTGTATGACTGCTTGTCCAACCTAAATAACATATAATACAGTATATTAATTATTATATCTTGCAGATCGGACGATGTTAATAACATCTAAAGGCACTTACAGCACTGTTAGCCCCATTCTGAACAACCCAATCACCCTCTCGAAGATCGACAAAGTTCTTGAGCATATTATACGCCGTAGGCGGGTTCACCTAAACATCTTATTACTGAACCAACCTATACGTCCAATATACCTCCGCTGCGTACACTCATAGTAGCTGCTTGCACGTCACTAACGTCCTTGCCATCAACACTAGGCACTTTAACAACATCCTGTTCGCGGACGGTCGCACCAGTGGACCAGGTACCCGCTTGAGGTTTAACCATGACGACTCTATCTCCAACCTTGAGGTTCTGGACACCGTCCCCGACTTGACTGACTTCCGCGACTCCTTCATTACCAACAACGAAGCAAGGCTCCTTCGTACTTCCTGGTTCTTGTTCAGAGAGGTTTGTTCGTGCTTCTGGTTTTGCGGGGTATACGCCTTCTACGACATTAATATCGGAAGGGTTTATTGGAGATAGGAGGAAGCGGATGTTGAGTGAATTAGGTTGAGGTGGTGGGAGGTCTGGGAAGGATGCTACGCGGAGTACTTCAGTCGGAGGACCATTCGCACTGAAGATGATGGCACGGTTGCAGACTCGGCTTGTTGACGATAAGAAGCGTAGACTTGAAAGCCTATACAAATTTGCCTGACGAACAAGACGAGAGCTAGTGGAGGCCAGCATTTCCGCGACCGTCAATTACTGACTGAAAGACGCGATCGACGTCAGAGGTCGTACCAGTTCGAGCACGTGCACATCGGAAATAAATCATATCGTGACCAAAGAAAATCTCCTCCTACTCCTTAGTTTCTCTGGAGACTTCGCCGGTACTCCGAGGTTCAGAAACGTCTTCCAAGTCTTCCACTTATTCACTTGTTGATAGGGGCATCACGATTTCCTCTGCTGAGTAGCGACTAGCGCTTGGTGTATTTTTAAGATCTGTCCATCTGACATGAGGCTCAGCCGCTCAATATTAATGGATCATTTTTCGTGATACACCGTACTCAGCGGGTCTATGGTGTGCAAGTATACTAAACTGTACTACTACACGGATTCGGGCTCTCAATCGATTCTGGCTGTATGCATCGCCTTGCTATGTTTGCGTCCTCATTCTCCTTGCTGGGTTTACTCCCTGTCATACTACCCATCGTCTTGTCGCGATTCACCTCCTACAGCACTCGCCGACTGAAGCAATGTTCCGTCGCTTGTCCAAGAAGTTAACGTCCTCGCCACCCTCGACTGGTAGCCTCCGTCCTTCAGTGTCTAGGCCTCCTTTGAAACAAACCAATCCCAAGGTGCTCGTCATCAAGGGATGTATTCAGCGTGTTCTAGCGAGGTCCCGCAAGACTCCTATGCATGTAGCCATACGACCTGTACGAGAGAATATACAGGAAGTCATCCGAGCTCGGTCTTCGGAGGAAACAGGTCGCGGTACTACAACGGATGAAAGGAGTCAGGTCATAGTACCCGAGAGTTCGTCTGTGAAGAGGAAGAAATTCGTGAAGGCAAAGAAAGCTTTTGAAGCGGGAGCGTCTGTCCTCCTTCTAGGAGCAGAGGCCTTTTCTGCTGTTGGTGACGCATGTCCTCCTGCCAAAGCAGCCGTTAGCGGCTTGCTGCATATTGTCGATATGGATCGGGTATGATTCATTATTCTTAGCCTTGATTCTCCAATCGATTATTGATTTCTTCATGCGTTGATTCAGAAACTTCGGGACGATAAGGAGGAGAGCGAAAAGCTGATGAGCTGGATTGACGATCGTGGCAAGATACTGGAGGATACTATTTCGACAGGGGCCGGCTTGCGTAAGGAGTTTGAAGAGGCTGTTATCCAACTCAACTGGTACCACCAATTCAATAATTATGAGGATACGGAACTGACGTGATGCTTGTCGTTTTTTTTTAGTAAACTAGTTAAAGCTGCAGAGACAGTCTCGCCCGAATTACAGAGCAATTGGTTTGTCCGCTTGACTAACCTACGAAAGCGATCTGGTCAACGGCGTCGGATCCGTGAGAACATTCAGACTGCCTTTGAGAACTTCCAGGTATGTATGTTAGTTAAATTCTCGCTCTTACGGAATTCTAACACTCTCCCTCAGTTCCGAGTGAATGTCCATGATACCCTCCGGCTGTCTGTAGCACAGGATTCCCATGTTCCTGTTTGTGCAGCGTACTCGAATCTGAGTAAGACTACATACTCTTCTAAGTCTACTTGCTTGGATACAGAAAATCTAATGACTGAATGTAGTGAAAACGCAATATATGCATAGACAGAACCAAATCACAGAAGTAAATGCAGTTTTTTCTGCACCACTGCCAACAAAACGTGGGAAAGGGGCATTCTCAGTTTTTTTTTTAACCCCTAACCTCTTACAGCAATTCCCGTCAGTCGTTACTCAGCAGTGGCGCTGTCTTAGAAGCTGACTGAAACTTGCATACATTGTTTTAAGAAAATTATCTAGTATTCTCGTCCTGCAAAGTCTACCAATGCGGCAATGCCCACTTCAGGTATGCTACAGTGACTTCCTCTGCTGAGATGCAGCATTTGGCCTGTCTTTCCGAGACCTATGACAATGTCCTGGGGCACAATGGATTGCTCCATCGTTCACTGCCCTGAGCAGGCCTATGACACAGGATTCCATTGTCCCTGTTACACAGTTTGAGTCCTCAACCGATTCTGGCTATATGCACCGCCTTGCTAGTGCTATGTTAGCACTCTCACTGGCCTCGCCGGTCCTTTTCTAATATTGTACTTGTCACTATTTTTTGTTCTTCAACAGCATTCGCAGACGAAACCCTTGTTCCGCCGCTTTACTAAGAAATCTAAGGGCACCTAAATTACATGGTCAAAATCAAACTACGTGGATCGGCTGTCAATGAACCATGTTTTTCACACCTTTTTTTAAGAACAGAGAATGAAGATTAATACTGAGCACGTTACTGTACAAAGGATAGTTATGTGTTTTGAAGTTCTATTTTTTTTATAACTAGTATTTATGGTAGGGCGTCCATGTGCATTTCAGCAACTTGACTCTTGGGTGCAAGTTCCCACACGTGAAACGTGTCCTCCACTGTTATCAATAACTTATATCATGGATTTCGTGTATCAGTGCATGAGTGCATTGTAAGCACCGGTATAATACCACGTTCTGGCTTGACGTATATAACCTAGAGTGCAGATCACTTTTGTTTTGATAGAACATTTCAATTATTGTATTTAGGTATAAAATAAAATTATTAATCTACTTTGTAATACAGTAAAAAGAAATATGACATGTATATAGCTTTCTAAACATACTAATGTAATTATTACAAGTAGATAAAATGCCTTTTACAATAATTGTAAACTGCTTGTATAAATAATCTAAGTATGATATACATTAATATACCTTTTGTATAAATTATAAGGCAACAATAGTAATTATTACATTATTATATTATAAGTATAACTCTTTCTTTAAGATTATAATTTAAATATAATACAAGCATAACACTTTAGGTTGTTATACAAAGTTAGTATAATACATGTAATAGATTTTTATTCATCCCTAGTACTTATGTAGTCTTTATATACATTAATATGTCTTATTTAAACATTGCAATTCAATTACAAGCCTTATAATTACTTTATAATGTATATACAATACATATGTTACTTTACAAAGTCTATAAGAAATTACAAGAAATCTGACTTTTTCCTGATGTTTTAGGCTTCTCTAATGTTTATTAGAACAGATTGATTATAAATTACAGGCAGATTAATCTAAGGGCTTAGAACTGTCAGAGCTAGACACATGTACAGGTGTTCTATACAGACTTAATACATTCAAGCTATAGCTTGGTTAAAGGAAATGGTACACATCTTCTACTTAGTGTAAGTGATTAGTTCTAACATTATTCTAAGAATCTTATTAACTAATTCTGAGTGAAGAGCTTTTTCAAGTATTCTAATAAGGACATTATCAAACCTGAGTACAAATCCTACCTTCTAGGCCAGAATATTGAACTCCTAAAAGAAGGTATTAGTAGAATGTTTGTCCTGTTACAGAGACACAAGCTTGTTCTGTGTATTATACTTCTTATTTAGATTAATGAAGGAAGTACAGAGCTGCCTTATAAATTCTGAATACAACTCATTGTTCTAAAGTCAGATCAGACTTCTGATCCAATGTCCTTCAATATAGTTCTGGGCCCAGGTGGCTGTGTTGCCTTCCTTTATGAAGGAGAGGATGAATAGGATGTAATTAAGATCTGAGGATAGATCAGTTAAAGTAGTAACTACATATAGTTCAACTTAGTACTAGAAGTCCTTAAAGTACTACTTATTAAAGTCTGAAAGGTAGGCTACATACACTTTCTTTCTAGAACAGGTTACAACCTCTAGAATAATTAGAACAGGTTCTGAGAGGGCTGAGAGCATATAGTTAGTAAAGGCCTCTTAGATAGAGGTTTATACATATTAAGTTAGGTTTACTCATAACTACTAATCTGGTAGAACAGTAGGGGTAGCAGTTAGTGTAGAAGGGTCCATGTTTACACTACAAAGGAATTGGCACTAAACTAAAAGGAGTAATGAATAGAAGAAGGGTGGTAAAAGTTTAAAAGGGTTTAGAAAGTTTAAAATTAAAAAATGTAAAAGGGTTAGGACAAAGAAAAGAGATTAACACAATAGTAAGTACTGATGCCCAAAACATAAGAGAGTTATAAGGTAGTAATGAGTAGTCTTAATCTAATGTTAGTAACAGTATAGAGGGGACCTGAAGGCTTAGTAAGGGGACTCAGGCTATAACTATCTTATACAACAGAAATATAGAATATAAGTACTAGAACATAGTCAGAACTTGTAGAACAGACAGAGAGAGAGAGAGTAAGACAAGAGTAGAGTATATAGAGTGAGTCTAAGAGTACAGGACTACCTAGAGTAGACAAGATTAAGACTACAGGACCAGTCTGATCTTGTACACTTATATATACTAAACTATATAAGAGTACTCAGAGAATATGAGCTACTAAGAATGATGAGCTACAAAGGATGAAAGAAAGGAAGGTCAAAGATAAAGGTACAAAGAATGAAGGAATGAACAAAGAGTAAGAGATTATAGAATGAACAAGGAATAAAAGGGTGGTCAAAGGTACAGAATAATAAAGTAAGGAAGGGTAATAGTAAGAGTCAGCCTACATATAGTCTATAGACAGTACTCCTGAGGGACAGAAGTCCTAAGTTCTAGTACAGAAGGGTGTAGAACCCTTAGAACTGAAGGTACAAGAGTAGAGAATCATAACACTACTCAGTCTCTACAAGTTGAGTTGTGTGTAGATTGTAAGATTGTACAGATTGTAAAGGTCAAGGTTGTACTTGTAAGACAGGTTTGAAGGTTGACTTACTAAGAAGGTAATAGGTTGTTAGCAAGTGTAGGTGCTTGAAGTAAAGAGATTATTAGGATTGTAGGATTGGACCTATTTCATTTTCTTCATATCTTTATCAGTTTTACAAAAAACCAATATTACTACTAGATTTTTATAATCCTTAACATCTTATCTATTATTCTACAAAGTTTCATAGAGATTGTATTAGTATTGAGTACAGGAGAGAGCTATAGAGACATAAGGTAGTGTGTACAATTACAATGTAGCTAATCCATTTCTTACTTAATATAGTAACTTGTACCTCTTTTGTATAATAGTCTCTTAACTTATATTCTCTAATGTGTAATACTCTGTTAATTCTTCCTAGCCTCTAATGTGCCTGTTAGCTTCACAATATTTGTTCTTATTATTTCTTTAATCTTATTCTCAAGTTTCATTCCTTACTTTACTCTTGTTATTTAGTTATTATAAAAAGCAACTTGTAAATATAGTAGTTCCTTAGTTTTTTGACTCTTCTTGTATTCCTACTTGTTCTCCTAGCATAAATCCTAGCTGGTAGCTTTAGGAATATAGTTAGTTTAAGGGCTGTAGGTCTACATTCACAGTTTGAGAGTACTATTAACTTAGAGAACACATCTCTCCTAATATAAGAGTCAAAAAACTCATCTCTACCTTAATACTACTTTTAGTCTAAGCTACTACTCAATCAATATCCTCCTAGTCTAAGCTACTACTCAACTATCCTCTTTATCCAATCCTACTCTCCTTTAAGTCTGAACTACTGTTCAATTTGTTTCCTGTATAGAGTTAGAGCTACTGTAAGATATACTCACTTTACTAGTCCTAATTCTTAGGAATAGTAACAGAATAGAGTATAAAGGGTAAGACTTGTAGACTTGTAGTGTGAGAGGGTAGAGGAGTCCTGCTTTAGTCAAGCTACAAGTGTAGCCTAGTAGACTAGTAGTAGAGTACTTCTAAGTACTAGGTAACTTAAGTTAATAAAACTATCTTTTGAGGGCCAAACTAGCCTCCTTATATACCTTTTACTAGAGTGATGTTACTCTAGTGACTTTAGTAACTCCCTTCACTGTTGTTCCCATAAAGTGGAGCTGGCTAATCCTTTAGACTGTATGCTACACTGGTTTGTGTCTTCTATTAATCTGCTAACACTAGTTTGTGTCTTCTTGTATCTTAGATTAATCTTCTAATGACTCCTTTACTATATTGTTATGTCTTCTATACTTCCTCTCATGCTTCTAATGACTCCTTATGAGTCCTCCTGACTAGTTATGCTGTGTAAGCTGTATAATGCTTTTCCTATGAAGTAGAGCTCTCTATTGTTCCTATGACTCTGTCTGACTTGACCTGTACTTTCTGTACACTTGTTTGTAATACACTTTTCTCATAAGGTAGAGTATTATGACTTCTAATGACTCTTTATGTCTTCTGTAATATAAAAGACTGTGCTTCTGTACTGCCCCTAGAACTTACAACCAAAATTCTAGACTGTCTTGTGTACACTCTAGAACTAACAACTAATGTTCTAGATCTTTCCCTAAGTCTTCTTTAATAGACTTAGTTTAGGAGACAATTATCCTTATTAACTTCTAGCCTTATCTTTATGCTTCTGTATTCAATCATAGAACTTACAACCAAAGTTCTAGATTGCCTCATATATTCCTCATGTTGTCCTTATGTAGTCCTCATGTTTATAACTTTATTACTTTCCTATCTATATGAGCAAAGTGTATAAAGGAGACTACTTTCCTATAGTCTCTCCTCAGAGCTCTCAGTTCCCTTTCCTTCACTAGTACTAGTCCTCCTTAAGTATAGAGCTTCAGAGTATTGGCTCTGGCTCTTTCCTAGCTTTAATAGTCCTTTGTCTTTGTACAAAGTGTTTCTAGCTAACTATGTAAGTATAATATTTTCCTTTTATCTCTTTAGGTTTTCTCCTAGTCTTTTCCTTTATACTTCTTACTCTAGACACTATACTCTTTCCAGATCCCCTCTCTATACAAGCATTCTAAATGACTTGTCTTTGGTTGAGGTTATCAAGTAATACTGTGCTAGAGTATGTGTTTAACCTTAGAGAGATAAAGACCTTGTCCTCAGGTTTTGTTACCTTTTCCTAACTGACTTAGTACCTACTCCTTCCTGTCCCCTCTCTCTACTAATGGATTAATCACCCATTAGTAATGATTAGAGGTTAATAATGCTGAGCTGGAGTTCTTACTAAGCAGGACAACAAAGGTAGCCTAGTTGATCTGGCCAATCTTTAGACTTGTAACTAATAGGGTTTTGTATATAAACTACTTAGTCCCAAGTCTTGAGTTAAGCTTTTCCAAACTTAGTTACTTGTATTTTACAATTCCTAACATTCAGTCCCTCCTAAGTAATACTTTCTTGAACAGTATTACTACTATTGTAAAATACTTGCTTTATAATTAATAGGGCTAGGTTTTAATTTTGGGTAGGATTTGTGTCCTTCCCCCCTTTCTGTTTCCTTTGTTTTGTATGTCCTGTACTAGTATCTTTTCCTTTAGATACTTTTCCTGTTTATAGTCTGCCTCTTTTGTATTCTGTATTAAAGTGAATATAA
>NW_006760386.1:9087123-9105089 GCF_000271605.1 Fomitiporia mediterranea MF3/22
TCCTCATGTTGTCCTTATGTAGTCCTCATGTTTATAACTTTATTACTTTCCTATCTATATGGGCAAAGTGTATAAAGGAGACTACTTTCCTATAGTCTCTCCTTAGAGCTCTCAGTTCCCTTTCCTTCACTAGTACTAGTCCTCCTTAAGTATAGAGCTTTAGAGTATTGGCTCTAGCTCTTTCCTAGCTTTAATAGTCCTTTGTCTTTGTACAAAGTGTTTCTAGCTAGCTATATAAGTATAATATTTTCCTTTTATCTCTTCAGGTTTTCTCCTAGTCTTTTCCTTTATACTTCTTACTCTGGACACTATACTCTTTTCAGATCCCCTCTCTATACAAGCATTCTAAATGACTTGTCTTTAGTTAAGGTTATTAAGTAATACTGTGCTAGAGTATGTGTTTAACCTTAGAGAGATAAAGACCTTGTCCTCAGGTTTTGTTACCTTTTCCTAACTGACTTAGTACCTACTCCTTCCTGTCCCCTCTCTCTGCTGATAGATTGATCACCCATTAGTAATGATTAGAGGTTAATAATGCTGAGCTAGAGTTCTTACTAAGCAGGACAACAAAGGTAGCCTAGTTGATCTAGCCAATCTCTAGACTTGTGACTAATAGGGTTTTGTATATAAACTACTTAGTCCCAAGTCTTGAGTTAAGCTTTTCCAAACTTAGTTACTTGTATTTTACAATTCCTAACAGTTACTACTCAACTTTCTCTAACTTAAGTTACTACTCAGTCACTCCTTCTACACAATCTGCTAAATCTGCCCAAATCTACTTAATCTGTCTAATCTGCCTAATCTAAGCTACTACTTGATTAGTTTGCTTAAGCTGAGCTACTACTTGTTTAAGTATTCCTTACTCTCTTTATAAACATACCTTTTACTTTCTTAAAGAACTATTAAAACAATTTACTATTCTATTAATTCTATATTGTTCCTCACTTATTTGTTACTTCATTTTCTATTATTTTATACTCTATTCTTAAGGTTGTATTACTACTATCCTTTACTCTCTTTTACTCTTTTGAGTTTGTGTATTGTTTTTACAATTTACATAATTATACTCTTTTCTAGACACCTTTTAACTTACTACTTGTAAAGCTTAATTCTTAGCCTTTGTTCACTAGTTGACTAGAGCCTCTCTCAAGTAGTAATACCTTTAAAAACCTTACAGTCTGAAAGTCTAGTATTGTTTTACAGTTATTTAGTGTTATTAGATAAGAGTTACTAGATTGTACTTAGAACAGAGTATATATAAGTAGCTTAAGAGTTTAAAACTAAAAGATCAAAGTTATCTAGGTAGCAAACTAGTTGAAGGAACATTTCCTAGAACTTATACATTGTTTATAATCATTCACACTAGTCTCTAACAAAGACCCAGACATTTTAGAGCTTGCTCAAGTATTTGAAAGAGTATTTAGTACTTTAGAAGTTGATTTATTAGAGCTAACCTTAGAAACAATATTAAATTCTTCAGGAAACTCTCCTACACTCTCTTACAAGCCTGTACAGCTCTAGTAAGATGTAATACACTATACTCCTACTAGAAACCTTAGAAAGATTACTACTACTCTTAGAGAGTATAAAGGAGGCAAGGATTATTAGGACTTTAAAAGAGAATGTTTATTATATATCCTTACTAATAAAAGAGCCTTCTATAACAGTAAAAAGAAGATACTCTTTGTACTTTCTTATTTAAAGGAAAGGACAACTACTATATAGGTAGAAAATTGGGTTACTTAAAACACAGACAATAAGGGCAAAATTCTTTGTACACAATTATTCTAAGAGTTTATAGAGCAACTAGGGCAATCATTTGATAACCCTAGTAAGAAAGAAACTGCTATCTAGAAGCTCAGGTAACTCAAGTAAGGAAATTACTCTACAAATGTCTTTTTCCAACAGTTTAAGATTCTTAAGACTGAAGCTAGACTGAGTAGTAATGTATATAACTCTATATTGATTGATTTACTTTAGTATACTCTTAATCCTAAAGTACTTTGTTAGTTAATATACTTATTACTAGTCTTAAGTACTTATAATGAATAGAAAATGTATGTAATTCAGATTGACAATAATAAAACTTGACTCAGAGAGACTCTTATATGTAGAGGACTCTCTAGTAGTCAATCTAACAACTGTTTATACTTTAATCTTTCTAACAAGGCTTACAACTCTTCTCAATCCAATCCTACTACACATTTTAAAGCTCTAAATGTATAGACAAATTCTTAACCAACCTTACATCCTTTCAGGTTGACTCCTAATAGAAAAACATTCTTAGGAGCTAGAGAACTAATAGATGTCTTAATTAACAATACTAAGAAAAATCAAGCTTGTTACATTTGTAGAGAGATTAGTCACTTTGCTAGAGTTTATCCTTCTCAGTATTAAAGAGTTAGGATGATTCTCAGAGTTATAGGACCTAAGAAAAGGTTTGCTTTTGTAGAGACAATACAGGAATTAAAGGAAGGGAACTTTATAAGTAAAGAATCAGATGAGGAACAGATTGAGGAAGAGGAGTCTTTTGTCAATCCTTAAGTATAAACACTGTATTACCTAAGAAAGAGTTAGAACAGAGTTATTATTATGTAAATAATTAATACTAGACATCTGAATCAAATATAGACAATTATTATTTGTATTATAACACTCTAGACAGTAAAGACTCTTATTTCTTTAATAAACCTATTGATTCTAAAGTCTGTAAAGAGGTAGAAGGTGTAGGAACAGTTTAGAACATTCCTTATAGACTTATAAGCTTAGTTTCTCTTAGGAAAGCTTTGTACATTTACTCTAACACTGAAAGACAACTAGATATGTTCTTAACAATTAAAACAGATTATGGACTCATTAATACACATACTCTAATTGATTCAGAGTGTACTAGATTATACATAAATACAGGTTTTGTTAAGAACAACAAGTTAACAATATATCCTTTTAAGAATCCCTTCCTAGTCTTTAATACTAATAGTATAAGTAATGATAGAGGTCTCCTAAAGGACTATGTTAAAGTAGAACTCTCTGTTAAAGTACATACAGAGACAATTTGTCTGACAGTCACTATACTAGTATTAAGTAATATCTTTCTAGAATATGATTAGTTAAACAAGTATAATCTGGAGATTAATTAGAAACAAGGTATTGTGTCCTTTACTAAATGTCTAAACAGTTGTTCTATGTCCTTAAATGAACTAGAGACATATTCAAATGTTCTAGAGTACTTAAGGAGAACTAATAATGATCCTACCCTAGTTTTTACAATCCCTCCTTATCTTAAAGTATATAAGAATGTATTTAGTAAAGAATCCTTTGAGTAATTACTAGAGTATTAATCTTAGAACCATACTATTGATCTAAAGCTGGATTTTAAGGTTACAGATTGTAAAGTGTACTCTCTAGCTTCTAGAGAACAAGATGTACTCAAGGATTTTATTTCTGAGAATCTAGCTTTAGAAAGGATTCAATATTCAAAGTCCTTTATAGTATTGTCTTTCTTCTTTATTAAGAAGGAGGATGGATCTTTAAGACTAATCTAAGATTACAGAAAGCTTAATAAAGGTACTATTAAGAAAAAGTACCCTCTACCTTTAATTCAAGAGCTTCTAGATAAGGTCAAAGATTCTAAGTACTTTACAAAGCTTAATATACACTAGGGATACTATAATATTTAAATTAGAGAGGGTAATAAGTAGAAGACAGCTTTTAGAACAAATTTAGGATTGTTTGAGCCTACAGTCATGTTCTTTAGTCTCACAAATGCTCCTACTACATTCTAAGGCTTTGTAAACAATATCTTCAGTGAATTAATTAATAAGAGATCAGTTGTTATCTATCTAGACAATATTCTTATCTATTCTAAAGATATTAAAGAGTATAGATACTTAGTTTAAAGGGTTTTTACAATTCTGTAAGAGAATCACTTGTTCCTTAAGTTCTAGAAGTGTGAATTTGAAAGATCTACTACTAAGTATCTTAGACACATTATTAGGAACAATAAGATTCAAATGTACCTGAAAAAAGTAAAGTCTATTAATGAATGGCTAGAACTAAAGAACTTAAAGCAATTATAACAGTTTACTAGTTTCTACAACTGGTATTAGAGATTCATTAAGGACTATAGTAAAATAGCTTGTTTACTTACTAAACTAACTAGGAACATTCTATTTACTTAGGGAAAAGAGTAAAGAGAGGCTATAGAAGAGCTTAAGAGACAATTGAGCTTACAGTCTGTCCTTATAATTCTAAATGAGTATGATCTCTTTAGAGTAGAAGCTAATTTGTCTAATTATACACTTAGAGCAGTCCTTTCTCAAAAGTAAATTAGTGTATAGTGTTCTGTAGTATTCAGATCTCAGTCTCTAAACTCTGTAGAGCAAAATTATAAGATTTATAATAAAGAAATACTTACTATTGTTAAAGTTATTAAGGACTAGCACTAGTACTTGTTAGAAGTAAGACAAACCTTTAAAGTATAGTCTGACTATACTAATTTGACATACTTTAAAGCTCCCTACAAGTTAAACTATAGACAGGCTTGCTAGAGAACAGAACTGACAGACTATAACTTTGTTTTAATGTATAAACCTGGAAAAACACTTGTAAAAGTGGATGTACTGTCTAGAAGTCCTTAATTTAATAAGGGAGAGTATGATAACAAAGATATTACCTTTATTAAAGACTCCTAGTTAAGAGGAATAGTGTATACAGGTAGTAAAGTCATTCTACAAAAGATCTAGAATGCTCAGTAGGAATTATTAGACAAAGGAGAGGAGCACCTAACTAGTATACTTATTAGAGATAACTATATGTGTAGGAATTCAAAGATATATGTTTTATTAAACCTTGTACTAATAGTTCTGAAGGAATATTATGATTCCCTACTTGTAGAACATTTAGAGTATAAGAAGATGCTTGAAATGATCTAGAGAGAGTTCTGATAGCTACAGATAAGGACAGACACTAAGAAGTATGTTTAAGACTATAATAAATACTAAAGAACAAAATCCCTGTACACTACAAGACAAAAGGCATTACATCCTTATAATATACCTGCTAGACCTTAGTAGGTAATATCTGTTGATTTAATTAGTAAATTGCCTGAGTCAAAAGGATTTAATACTATTTGTGTTATTGTAGATTGTTTCTCTAAGTAAATACATACTCTTCCTACTACTACAAAGGTTACAACTGAGGGAATAGCTAGACTGTACAGGGATCAAGTCTTTAGACTCTATAGATTACTTAGAAAGATTATACATAACAGAGGACTGTAATTTAATACTAAGTTTATGAGAGAACTTTACAAAGCTCTTCATATTAAAGGGAATCCCTCTACAGTATATTATTCTTAAACTAATAGTCAAACTGAGCATATTAATTAAGAGATAGAACAGTATCTCTACTTGTATGTTAACTATAGACAGTCAGACTGGACAGAATGGATTTCTATAGCTGAGTTTGTATATAACAATTAAGAACACTCTACTACAAAGTTCTCCCTGTTCTATGTCAACTCTAGAAGACACTCTATAAGTTTTAGATTAATTTTGACTGAGACTAGTACATATTCAGTTGAATAATAAGTTAAGTATATTAAAGATGTTTAGGAACTTGTAAAGAAAAGTCTGGACTAAGTTACTAAAGTTATGAAAAAGTACTATAATTATCATTCAGGCCCCTCTATACAGTATAAGCTAGAAGATATAGTATATTTAGACTCAAGGAACATAAAGACTACTAGACCTACTAAAAAGTTTGATGATAAGTAGTTTAGTCCCTTTAAGGTTGACTCAAAAGTTAGAGCTAGTATATATAGACTCAAACTACTTTAGGGATAGTTGATTCACTTAGTGTTTAATAAGATTCTACTCAAACTATATGTTTCTCAAGTCTTTAATATTCAGAAGGCTCCTCCTCCTCCTCTCCTAGAACTTGTAGATAATAAGATTGAATACAAAGTTGAGACTATCCTTAACTCTTGACTCTATAAAGGAAAGCTTTAGTTCCTTATCAAATGGGTAGGATACTAGGAAGTAACTTGGTAGTCTGAAAATGACCTTACTCATACTTAGGATACTGTTAGGGACTTCTACAAAGTCTATCCTAGTACTCTAAAACAACTGAATATTCTAAAAGGAACCTTTAGAGACTTTAACACTTTGCTTAGACAAAATAGCCTCTAGATTCAGTTGTCCAGGATGTACAACCTAAGGAGGGAGGTAATGTTAGGATTGCAGAATTGAACCTATTTTATTTTCTTTATATCTCTATCAGTTTTGTAAAAAACCAACATTACTACTAGATTTTTATAATTCTTAACATCTTATTTATTGTTCTACAAAGTTTCATAGAGATTGTATCAGTATTAAGTATAGGAGAGAGCTACAGAGATGTGAGATAGTGTATACAACTACAATACAGCTAATCTATTTCTTACCTAATATAGTAACTTACACCTCTTTTGTGTAATAGTCTCTTAGTCTATATTCTCTAATACACAATACTCTGTTAATTCTTCCTAGCCTCTAATGTGCCTGTTAGCTTTGTAATATTTGTTCTTATTATTTCTTTAATCTTATTCTTAAGTTTTATTTCTTACTTTACTCTTGTTATTTAGTTATTATAAAAAACAACCTATAAATACAGTAGTTTCTTAGTTTTTTGACTCTTCTCATATTCCTACTTGTTCTCCTAGCATAAATCCTAGCTGGTAGCTTTGAGAATATAGTTGGTTTAAGGGCTACAGGTCTACATTTGTAGTTTGAGAGTACTATTAACCTAGAGAACACATCTCCTCTAACAGAGATAAATGTACTACAACAGTGTGTGTTACAGTTCTCTACTCTCTTACCTTCAGTTCTAAGGGTTCTGCACCCTTCTGTACCAGAACTCAGGACTTCCATCCCTCAGGGGTGCTGTCTATAGACTATATACATACTGACTCTTACTACTACCCTTCCTTACTTTATCATTCCATTCCTTTGACCACCCCTTCATTCTTTGTTCCTTTATCTTTAACCTTCCCTTTCTTTCATTCTTTGTAGCTTGTCATTCTTAGTAGCTCATACTCTCTGAGTACTCTTGTGTAGTTTAGTATATATAGGTGTACAAGATCAGACTGGTCCTATAGTCTTGATCTTGTCTACTCTAGGTAGTCCTGTACTCTTAGACTCACTCTATATACTCTACTCTTGTCTCACTCTCTCTCTCCACCTGTTCTGTAAGTTCTGACTATGTTCTAGTGCTTGTATTCTATATTTCTGTTGTGTAAGATAGTTGTAGCCTAGGTCCTCTTACTAAGCCTTTGAGTCCCCTCTACACTGTTACTGACATTAGATTAAGACTACCTATTACTACCCTATGACTCTCTTACATTTCAAACATTAGTACTTACTATTGTGTTGATCTCTTTTCTTTGTCCCAACCCTTTTACATTTTTAAATTTTAAACTTTCTAAACCCTTTTAAACTTTTGCCACCCTTCTTCTATTCATTACCCCTTTTAGTTTAGTGCCAATTCCTTTGTAGTATAAACATAGACCCTTCTACACTAACTGCCACCCCTACTGTCTTACCAGATCAGTAGTTACAAGCAGAACTAGCTTAATACATACAGACCTTTATCTAAGAGGCCTTTGTCAACCACATGCCCCCAGCCCCTTTAGAACCCATTCTAATCATTCTGGAAGTTACAACCTATTCTAGAAAGAAAGTACATGTAGTCTACCCTTCAGACTTTAATAGGTAGCACTTTGAGGACTTTCAGTACTAAGTCAAACTATATGTGACTACTACTTTGACCAATCTATTCTCAGATCTCAATTGTGTCCTATTTGTCCTCTCCTTCATGAAGGAAGGTAATGTAGCCACCTGAGCCTAGAACTAGATTGAAGGACATTGGATCAGAAGCCTGATCCAACTTCAGAATAATGAGTTGTATTCAGAATTCATAGGGCAGCTCTATACTTCCTTTATTAATTTGAATAAGAAGTACAATGTGTAGAACAAGCTTACATCTCTATAACAGGGCAAATGTTCTACCAACACCTTCTTTCAGGAGTTTGATATCCTAGCCTGGAAGGCAGGATTCATGCTCAGGTTTAATAATGTCCTTATTAGGATGCTTGAAAAAGCTCTTCACCTGAAACTAGTTGATAAGATTCTTAGAATAATACTAGAACTGGTTGCTTACACTAAGTAGAAGACACACACCATTTCCTTCAACCAAACTGTAGCTTGAATGTATTAAGTCTGTATAGAACACTCACACATATGTTTAGCTCTGACAGTTCCAAGCTCTCAAATTGATCTGCCTGTAATTCACAATCAATCTATTCTGATAGACATTAGAGAAGTCTAAAAGTGAGGAGCATACTTTACTTATAGAAAGTCAGGGCACTAAATTAAGGACTGTCTGTAGAAGCAATAGTATATCTGTTAGGTTATTAGAGTAATAATGAGTAATGAGTAGGATTTGTAGTAAGAAACCTTTTCTACAAATCTGGAAGTCACTTTAGAACTCTTAGACCCTGACTACATACTCTAGGATTTTGTAGAGACTTAACAGTGAATATAACACTGAAGGGCTATGACTTGGATTTTTTAATAGCTACTTTTGATTTAATAAACACTGTAGGATTAGAAGTAAACAAAGTAAGAAAAGTAGAAAAAGTAGAAAAAGTAGAAAAAATAAATCAACAAAATTATTTATTAGAAAGAAAAAAGTCAAAAACAAAAGTAGATAGTTCTCCTATTTCTTCTGATTCTTTTGATTCTTCTCTTTATACTTTATCTGAGTCTAAATCTACACAATCTGACTTGTTACTTCTGTGTTCTAAAATCTTAGAACATTCAGAACACTACTCAGCCCTGTTTACTACTTAGTAGTTTGTCTGTAGTATTAAGTAGGGATAGTCTCAACTGAGTTTACAGCTGAGAACATAAGTCTGTCCTTGTTGAAAGAGAGAGGTTAATAAGGAAATGTTAGTATATATACTCACCCTCTTAGATGACAAGACTGTACAAGTTGTACATTCCCTTCAGAACAAGTAGTAGTTTATCTGAGAATGTTCTAGACACTAGCTCTAAGTTCCTATCCTCTTAACTCTCTTCTCAGGATCTCCCTAGATTTGAACAATAGCTCTAGTAGACAGTAGATACACTAGTTTGTATATTAATAAGGCCTTTGTACAGGAACACTACCTCTCTACTCAATGTGTTCCACTTCTGATCCTAGTATATAATGTGGACAGAACCCTAAACTAGAATGGTTAGATTACTGAGTTTGTCCAACTATGGATGATTATTCAGGATTATAAGGAAAGTATTGAGTTCAGAGTTACTAACCTTAGAAAGACAGATGTCTTCATTAGATTCAAATGGCTTAAGGCTTACAACCCTACTATTAACTGGTTAGAGTAGACACTTGTATTCAATCAGTGTCCCAAGTCTTACAGCTACCTTACACTACTATTTCAAGTAGATGTAAACACTTCCAATGTTACTAACAGTTCTAATAAAGGTGACTAGTTGTTCTTCTTCAACTAGGATAAATATGTGAATACATATTCTAGTCAAGGTGGAACAGAGTCAATCTGAAGGATGTCTAAGATGAAACTAGTCTAGAACCCTCTTAGAATGACTCTACTCTAAAACACACATAAACCCAGTCTGCTGGATTTTGTCTAAGAGTTTCCTAAAGTCTTTAGTAAAGAGGAATTCAACTAGCTTCCTAAACACTGTCTTTAGGACTATGTAATTGAATTGACTAAGGGTTTCCAACCTAAGGATTACAAGGTCTACCTACTTAACAGAGACAAGTAGGAGGTGCTTAACAAGTTCCTTCAGGAAAATCTTTAGAACAGCTGGATCTGACCCTCAAAGTCCTCTATAGCCTCCCCTTTCTTCTTTATCAAAAAGAAAGATAGGAAGCTCTACTCAGTCCAGGATTATTATTGTCTTAATAAGGGTACTATTAAAAACAAGTACCTACTCTCCCTGATTTAGGAGCTCATTGATAAGATGTATACATTTAGGGTTTTTACTAAGTTAGACATTTAATAAGGATACAACAATATTCAGATCCAAGACAGAGATGAGTAGAAGGCTGTATTCTGAACTAATTGTAGATTGTATAAACTAACTATAATGTTCTTCAGACTAACTAACTTGCCCACAATGTTCTAGTCATTCATGAATCACATTCTTACAGATCTGATTGACTCAGAGTATGTTAGTGTGTATCTGGACAACATTCTGATCTTTACTTAGACAGTTGAGTACTATTACTAACTGATTTGAGTGGTTCTACAACAGCTCTAAGATAATAAACTGTTCCTCTAAGAAGTAAAGTACTCTTTTACACAGGAGTCAGTAGATTATCTAGGCTTTGTGATTGGTAGAGGAGAGGTCTGTATAGATCTAGCAAAGGTAACTACAGTTTGGAACTGGCTGTAACCTCAGAACCTGAAACAGGTCTAAGTATTCCTTAAGTTTACAAACTACTACTAATGCTTCATTTAAGGCTTTAGTACTATTGTCTAGCCCTTTCATGATCTTACTAGTAAAGATGTTCCTTAGTAATAGGATGATCAGTAGTAGTCTGTGTTCAAGTCCCTCAAGTAAGCCATTACTAGTAAGCCTATATTAGTAGTTCTAACAGTTGTAAACAAGTTCTGAGTTAAAGCTAACTCTTCTGACTTTGCAAATAGAGTAGTACTGTCCTAGTTCATTAATAGAAAGTAGTGTCTGATAGTGTTCCAATCAGAATCCCTCTCTGTAACAGAACAGAACTACCCTATCTATAATAAGGAACTCTTTGTAATTGTCTGTTCCCTAGAGGAGTAGTGTTAATATCTCCTTAGTACTGTACAGAAGTTCAAGATTTAGAGTGATTACCTTAATCTCTAGTACTTCTGAGTGTCTCAGAAGCTCAACCACTACTAAGCCTACTAGATGTTAGAACTGTAGAACTATGACTTTATACTGACTCACAAACCTAGAACACAAATAACAAAAGCTGACTTACTCTCAAGACAAGTAGGTTATAAAAGGGAGGAGAATAATAATAAAAATCTTGTTCTCCTAGACAATTCCTGTTTTGTGTCTGAGACAATCCAAGAGATCTGACTCAAATCTAAGGATGTCAACTTTGTCACCTGTATATAGTAAGCTCTGAGACACACACAGGACCAAGTTGTAGTAAAGTAGTTAGAGAAGTAGGCTAGGGATTAGGAGGAGGATAAGGATAGACAGGTTTACTAGGAAGGCCAACTGTATGTTCTAAAGGATTAGAAGCTGTAGGAGGACATTGTCTAAGCTTATTACAACAATCTGACTACAGAACATCTGAACTAACACAAAACACAGAAACTCATTACTTAGAACTACTAGTAGTTAGGAATACAGAGGGAAATCCTAAAGTACATAACTAGTTATAATATGTACTAACAGACTAAGGCCCACCAGACAAGGGTTTAGACTCTCTTACATTTGTATCAGATTCTAAATCACTCTTAGGAAGAAGTCTTGGTAGACCTAATTAGTAAGCTACCCAAGTCTTAGAGTTATAACACTATCTGTATGATTGTCAACCAATTCTCTAAGCAAGTCTATACAGTTCCAACCTAAACAGAACTCACTTCTGAAGGTATAGTACACATCTATTAGGATCATGTTTTCTAGTTGTACAGACTCTCTTAGAAGCTTATTCACAATTGTAGACTATAATTCAAGTTGAAATTCATACAGGACTTGTATGTACTTCTCAGAATTCAAGGGAACCCTTCTACTACCTATCACCTGTAGACTGACAGTCAAACTGAGTAAGTCAATCAGGAGATCAAGCTCTACCTCTAGATGTTCATCAATCATTAGTAATCAGATTGGTCTGAATAGTTAGCTCTGACAGAATTCATACACAATAACTAACAACACTCTATAACAGGACAGTCCCCATTCTTCCTCAATTATGAGAGACATTCATACTAGGGGACAGTTCTAAACTGGAACAGTAGTTCTGAATCTGTAACAGACTTTGTAGAACAGATACACAGGACTAGAGAGGACACATAAGCTCTTTTGGAAAAGGTAGTACAGGTTATAAAGTAGAACTATAATTAGAAGAGGTCTGTAGCCAAGGATTACTAGTCTAGTAACAAAGTTATACTAGAAGCTACTAATCTGACTACAGATTACCTAATGAAGAAGTTGGACAACAAGTGCTTCAGACCCTTTGTTATTAAAAAGAAGGTTAGCACCTTTGTCTACAAACTCTAACTTCTAGCAACATAGAAGCACATACACTCAGTGTTCAACAAGGTTCTACTGTCTCAGTACTACAATCCAGGTTTTCCTTCACAACAAAGACCCCTACCACCTCTACCAGAACTCATTAGTTCTAAACTAGAATACAAAGTAGAGTATGTAGTAGATGCTAAGCTAGTGTATAGAAAGCTCAAGTTCCTTATCTACTAGAAGGGATACTTAGTTGAGGAACATACTTAGGAACCTGCTAAGAACTTTACCTATACTCTTAAGGCAATCTAAGATTTCTATCAGCTTCATCCTAGTACTCTGTACAAACTCAGCCTTACAGATTTCCAAGCCCTACTGTTCTAACCTATACTCAAGCTACTAACCAAGCCCTATGTTCACCAATTAGGACAATTGGTTTTAGAGAGAGGGTGATGTTACAGTTCTCTACTTTTAACAAGTATAGTAGGAGTGCCCCAAGTACTCTCTCTTATTGAGACATTAAGCAAGTATCTACCTTATATACTATATAGTGAAGTCTGATAATCTGAGACATTCTAAGTGTAGTAATTCTACATAAGGCAATTAGGGATTTCCTAATCCAGAGCACAATCTAATACTCCCCTTCAAGTATTAATTAAGAACTAAGACTGTATGCCTAATAGTTCATTTAGATGCTTGATCTGTAGAATGTAGAGAGCCTTTGTAAGGATGTCTGCTAATTGGTTCTGTGATTGAACATAGTATACATTAATGTATTTGTTTTGAATGTAATATTGTACAAAGTCTTTTTGTAAATCAAGATGTTTAGTACAAGCATTGTATGTTATTTTGTCAGACTTTACAGTCTTTATTACACCTTGATTATTGCAATAAATTGTAATAGGTGCTAATTCAGTCTGTAGTACTTCTTCAGCAAATTGTTTGAGCCAAATGGCTTCTTAAGTAGTATATGCTAGTACTTGCAACTCTGCTTTGTAAACAGATAGTAGTACCAGGTTTTACTGTTTACTTGACTAAGATATGGTTGATTTAGCTAATTGAAAGACATAGCTGTTTATTACTTTATGTCCTTCTGTCATTTGTCTGTCTACATCACAATAGCCTTATAGTTTTAAGGTGTTTGTGCTTCCAAGTTGAAGCCAACAATTTGTTGTATATTTTAAATATGTAAAGCAATGTTTCACTACTTTGTAGTGATACGTTTGAGGCTTTTGTAAGTAGCATGCTAATTGCCCAGTAATATAGGATATGTCTGGCTGTGTACAGTCTGCAACATATCTTAACAATCCTACTATATTCATGTATAGCATTGTTTCATTATTACTTTCATTCATATTGTATGTATTGTTTGTATTGTTGGATAGATCTATTCCAGGAGTAATAGGTGTTTGTAGTGCCTTTTTGTTTTTGAAATAGTAATGCTTGATTATACTTTCAATATAATGCTTTTACTGTAAGCTAATCATTTGTTGAGGTCTATCTCAGCTTATTTTAATACTAAGTAACTAATGTATTTTGTTACTGTCAGTAAATACAATGTGTTGTCTTAATGCATGTTTAAATGCTGTTATTATAGTAATAGTTTTGCTAATAATCATAATATTGTTGACATGCATAAATGTTACAAGAATTGTTTTATTATTTTGTTTCTTGTAAAATACAGTATGATTGTAATTAGCTTGTTCTACTTGTTTCAATCTGTATAACACTTTATTTAAGTGTAACACCTGTCCAAGTTTAATATCTGTAAGTAGCCTGCCTGGCAGTAGTTTCACATAAATGAGTTTGTCCTCATTTAATTCTCTGTAAAGATATGCAGATTTTACATCTATCTAATGTATTTTGTAGTTCTTAGATGCTGCCCAAGATAACAATAATTGTACTGTTGATAGTTTTGTTACTAGGGCAAATAAGTTGTCAGAATAGAAGTCTATTCCATTCTTTTGAGTGTATCCTTACACTACAAATTGTGCTTTGTATTTGTCTATTCAGCTGTTAGCCAGTCTTTTGATTTTATAGACAAATTTCGTTCCAATTACATTTGTATTTGTAGGGGGGATAGTATATATCCAAGCATTTCATTGTTGAAGTGACTGTATTTCATCCTTCATAGCTTTGATCTATTGTTCTTTGTCTATACATGTTATAGTATCATAATACATTAATGGATTGTTATAGACTTTGTTGAGGAATTTGTTAAATTCTGTTAGATACATAGCTAGGTTTATATTGTCTTTGTAATTTAAACCTATAGTTTGTTTAACCAGTCTTTACTCTTGTGTAGAGTGTTGTATAACAGGTTCTTTATCTTTATTATTGTTATTAGGAAGAGTTTCATCAAAGTTTGATGTATCATTGTTATGATTATTCTCCCCTTCAATTCTAGACATTAGTTTGTCTATGAATTGTATGTTGTGTTCAGCAGTAATTTTATTATCATAGCACACTAAGTGACCTTTACTGTTGTTATCATAACCTAGCTATTGTGTGTGTTAGCCTCTAGGTTATAGTTTATACATTCGTTCGTTCTGTATGATACAATATGTGCCAAATTCTTGTATATTATCTATTTGATAATGTTCATTATACTGTTTGTAATATGATGTTACAAAATTAATAACAACTCTCAGCATTCTGTTATGAATAAACGTTTGATATTGTACTGTATATACTCAGAATTTCATAAGTAACTTTGCAGATAACAGACACATATGTACACTGTTAAAGATAGTCTTATACATACGTTCTGTAACTCTGTTCTGCTGTAGTGTATTATATACTGTTAGTCTACATATTGTTCCTTGACTTTCAATGTATGTAGTGAAGTCTTTACTTAGGAACACTGTATTGTTATCACTTTGGAGAGTTTTAACTCTTATACTGTACTGTATAAAGAGTCTTGTTGTATGCTTTACATATTCAGTGAAAGCATTGCTTTTATGCTACATAGGTAGTATAGTTACCCATTGTGTAGTGTTATCTACAATAGTAAAAAGATATTTGTACTTGCTGTAAGCTTGTACTGGGGCAGGTCCCCAAATATCAATATGGAGATGATCTCTATAGAATCATACAAGAGGTGTTGTTTGTATTTTTAGTATTTTATTGTGTTGTATGTTTGCTTTGATACAATCTGTACACTGTGCATTTTTATCATCTGTTATCCTTTAACTTATAATCTCAGGATACTCTCATATGAGTTTGTACAAGTAATTGAAATTAACATGACCCATTTGTCAATGTAAATCAACAATAGTGATTGTGTTAATAGATTGTTTATTATGATGAGAAACTATCATATACAAGTTATTTTGTACATGTATTTCACCAATCTTTGTATGAGTAGGAGAATAAATAATACATTCATTGTTTGTTTTTGTTAAAACATATCCTACTTTGTATAATAGTGCTTCACTAACAAGCATGAAGTTCAGATTAGGATGATAGTATATGTTTTGTAGTGAAATCATATTCACCTTAGTATGCTCATCAGCTTTGTCTTATAGTTTTATGTTAAATGTCATCACTCCACTTTTGCTAAGTGTGAATGACAATTTATTTACAATTGTAATGTTTATTAGGGTTGAGTTCTGAACATTTGTAAGACAGAACAAGTATGGAGTAGTGTGTACATTTGTACTAGAGTCCAATATATTAATACAATGTATTAGTTCAGTATTATTACAACATATTACATTAATACATATGTTTGGATCATAATTGAACTCCTTAATAACTTCTTTCATATTGTCAAATGAGTTCATGAAGTTGTCTACTTGTATGACACCATCCTCTTGTACTTTGAATGCTGAAAATACATCAGATTCAGTAGATAGAGCAGATTGAACAGGTAAGCCACTGGAACTTGATACTAAGGCTTCTACAATTGTAGACTCTAGCATTAGTGTTTTATTAATGTCTTCAATGAATACTGTTTCATTATTGTCTCTAATGAATACTGCTGTATTAAGTGCAGGTTGAGACAGTGTAGTAGTAGTAGTAGAAGCAGTAGCTGTTTACCTATACTTTTTCTTTCAAGCTTCCATTGTTTTGCTTGTTAGAGAATTTCAGTAGTCTTTTAACATATGCCTGTACTTATTACAGTTGTAGTATTTAACTTTATTGTAAGACTTTGTTTTGCCTTTAGCTACACTTTTGCCTTTCGTTTGTAAGCTGTCTTGTTCAGTATCTTGTTTCGTTTGAGAGTACTGAGAATGATACTCAGTATATATGTTTTGTAACTTGTGTATCAACTTAGCTAGCATCAGAACATCTTTCTGAACTACTGTAACTGTTAGTAGTTGATTATAATAGGTAATCTGCCTGTCTAACATTGTTGCTACCCATCTATACTCACAAGGAGTAGCAAGGTTAATTGCTGAAATGTACATATTGTTATTAGGGGCTTTATTATGTGTAGACAACTGTCTATAAATTTGTTCAATGTTGTCTAATGTCTTATCAAACTGTAATACATACCCTTTTACTGTAAACAATGTAGATATGTCTACAGTATGTGTCATTGTTGTTTGAACATTGTATTGTTCAGAAAGCACCTTCATGAGACTTCTAACACTTGTATACATTGTGAAGTTTGTATAAATTGTATTAGTTATTGTTTTTGTTATACAATGATACAAAATGTTGCCTGTACATATGCTAGCATCATTAGAGGAAGGGGGATCATGCTCTAGATGATCTAAGAGCATCATGGTAGCAAGTGTACTGTGTATGTGTAAGCACTATATCTTGTATCCCTTCACACTAGCCAACTTTTCTGTTCCCTCAAAGAACTTTGTAACATCAGAGTCCTTCATTATAGTATTAACAAAGGTATGTATTGTAGATGACATTGTAATAGGTTTGGGGGGAGAGGGAGGTCTTGGGCTTGATAGTCTAGTAGGAGACAAAGGCATTCTGTAAGAGCAAGTGTATAGAGGCATTCAATAAGCACTAAGGCTCATAACCTTTTAACAAGTATAGTAGGAGTGCCCCAAGTACTCTCTCTTATTGAGACATTAAGCAAGTATCTACCTTATATACTACATAGTAAAGTCTGATAATCTAAGACATTCCAAGTACAGTAATTCTACATAAGGCAATTAGGGATTTCCTAATCCAGAGTACAATCTAATATCTACTCTCTTACCTTCAGTTCTAAGGGTTCTACACCCTTTCATACTAGAACTCAGGACTTCTGTCTCTCAGGGGTGCTGTCTATAGACTATATACATACTAACTCTTACTACTACCCTTCCTTACTTCATCATTCCATTCCTTTGACCACCCCTTCATTCTTTGTTCCTTTATCTTTAACCTTCCCTTTCTTTCATTCTTTGTAGCTTGTCATTCTTAGTGACTCATACTCTCTGAGTACTCTTGTGTAGTTTAGTATATATAGGTATACAAGATCAGACTAGTCCTGTAGTCTTAATCTTGTCTACTCTAGGTAGTCCTGTACTCTTAGACTCACTCTATATACTCTACTCTTGTCTCACTCTCTCTCTCTGCCTGTTCTACAAGTTCCAACTATGTTCCAGTACTTGTGTTCTGTATTTCTGTTGTGTAGGATAGTTGTAGCCTGGGTCCCCTTACTAAGCCTTCAGGTCCCCTCTACACTGTTGCTAACAGTGTGTAGCAAGTGTGAGTAGTATACTAAGGTTGAGATCCAGAGTGTTAAGCAAACTGATTTGAGTAGTAAGT
>NW_006760386.1:9108356-9242898 GCF_000271605.1 Fomitiporia mediterranea MF3/22
CCCCCCCTCATCTAGTAAAATTCTGAATTTACATACAGGTAGCCTACAGTAGATATAACTTAAATACGAAATTTGAGCAAAAAACAATGAGTTGAAGCTGAGATATTAGTGTTGGAATGTTAGAATTTTGATGATCAGTACTGATTTAGTGAACAGAAAGTTTTCCCACACACAACACATTTAATATTAATTTAAGGAGACACTATTTGTAGCTGAAATTTTTAGAATAAGTACTATATTATATGTAGTCACTATGTATTTTTATATATAATTAATAGTTAAGTATTAAGCTACTTATTAAGAATACGATTTTAAGTCCGATTTTACTATTTTCTATAATACAGAATTTATAGTTATAACTTACGAATTTTTTATTACAATAATTACTATTATAACTATATATAAAAATTTGGTACTAGTATTCTTTACATATTTTCTATAATATTCTATAATTTTAAGAGAAAATACTAAGAATTAAAATTATCATAATTAAATCAAAACTATATATATAAAAAGTACTATAATCTACTATATTACTTATTAGTACAATTTTTATAGTTAAAAAAAATTGTAAAACATATGTATGTTAGAGGTTATATGTTTCAGTATTAAGTGATCACCATAGCAACTGGCATAGTACAGAAAAAAAAGAAGAGAAGTTTTTTTCTTCTTCTTTACATTCATTATTATCTTCTCTTCCCTTCAAAATCCTTTATTCTTCTTTGCTTCTTATAGCTAGAAAGCTTTCTAAATCCTCTTCTATTACTAGCAGTAAAGCCCTCTCTGATATAGAGGAGGCTAAGCTAAGTCAAGCTGTTTAGGCAGTTTTAGTATCTGGTACTTATCCTAATTCTGCTAGATTTATTCTTTCTAAATCAGCTACTATAAAGTAATTTGGTGTTTCAAGATTTTCCATCAATAGAAGACTTAAAGGCATTTCTAATTGTTTTAATTCTTATTTGTCTCTTCAACTTTTATCTTCATCCTAAGAAACTATTTTAAAAGATTGGACCAAATCTCTTTCTTCTAGAGCTATTCCTTTAACTCAAAAACTTTTTAAAGAAAAAGTTAGAATGATTATTAAAAAGTAAGTTACTTTATTATTCTTTAATAATTATAATAAGTGTAATGAATTCTGGAAGCAGAGGAGGAGGAAAACAAGAGGTAGAGGAGAGTAAGAAGCAGACATTAGAACATAGGCAAGAGACTCTAAGTCATTACAACAAGCCTGTTCCTGTATAAAGGACTATATATTCTATTAATTAATAGAGTGTATATGACTAATAGACTGTACTTACCTTTATTTCTGCCCAGACTAAAGTAAATTGGTCTGGATAGGATTGAAGTCGAGTCTGTGTACTGAGTGAATGCACACACGAATTTCTCTAAGTTTAGTTTCCCACAAGTGTGTATTTCCTGGTGAATCATGTTGAACACTCAGTTTTGAGTCCTTCATGTGTAAATTCAATAAAATATTTATTTTTTAATTTTACAAATAATTAAAACATATGTTTTGTAGCTAATATGAAGACCTTTCTAATAGTATTTTTTTTGTGAAATAATAATGAGTTTTAGTAATTATAGACTGTAAATACTCTTAAAGTGAGTGTTTCTGAGTAAAATACAGTATATATCTAGAACTAAGCTTGTATTATGTGAGTAAAACTAAATTATTGTTACCAGGCAGGTTGGAACATTACAAGAGCCTGAGACACCTCTGCCTGCCTAAGAAATTTACTTTCTATTTGACTAGGATACAGATAACAGAGGATTAGTACCTGAATCTGCTTTGCTCCAATTTGTACTTTATGTCAGTAACAGTATAGAGGGGACCTGAAGGCTTAGTAAGGGGACTCAGGCTACAACTATCCTACACAACAGAAATACAGAATGTAAGTACTAGAACATAGTTGGAACTTGTAGAACAGGTAGAGAGAGAGAGAGAGTGAGACAAGGTAGAGTATATAGAGTAAGCCTAAGAGTACAGGACTACCTAGAGTAGACAAGATCAAGACTACAGGACCAGTCTGATCCTGTACACCTATATATACTAAACTATACAAGAGTACTCAGAGAGTATGAGCTACTAAGAATGATAAACTATGAAGAAGGGAAGATCAAAGATAAAGGTACAAAGAATGAAGGGATAGATAAAGGGTAAGAGACTATAGAATGAAGGAGTAGTCAAAGGAATGGAATGATGAAGTAAGGAAGGGTAGTAGTAAGAGTCAGTATGTATATAGTCTATAAACAGTGCTCCTGAGGGACAGAAGTCCTGAGTTCTAGTACAGAAGGGTGTAGAACCCTTAGAACTAAAGGTACAAGAGTAGAGAACTGTAACATCACCCCCCCTCTAAAACCAATTGTCTCAATTGGTGAACATTAGGCTTAGTTAGTAGTTTGAGCATAGGTCAGAACAGTAGAGCTTGGAAATCTGTAAGGCTGAGTTTGTGTAGAGTACTAGGATAAAGCTGATAGAAATCTTAGATTGTCTTAAGAGTGTGAGCAAGGTTCTTAGTAAGTTCCCAAGTACACTCCTTAACTAGGTACCCTTTCTAGTAAACAAGGAATTTGAGTTTTCTGTGTAGCAACTTAGTATCCACTATGTACTCTACTTTGTATTCTGGTTTAGAGCTAATGAGTTCTAGTAGAGACAGTAGGGGTCTTTGTTGTGAAGGAAAACCTGGATTGTAGTACTAAGACAACAGAACCTTATTAAATACTAGGTGTATACACCTCTATGTTACTAGAAGTTAGAGTTTGTAAGTAAAGGTACTAACCTTCTTTTCAATAATGAAGGGTCTGAAGCATTTGTTGTCCAACTTCTTCATTAGGCAATCTAAGGTTAGATTAGTGGCTTCCAGCATAACTTTGTTACTAGACTAGTAATCCTTAGCTGTAGACCTCTTCCAATCATAGTTCTACTTTATAACCTGTACTACCTTCTCTAGAAGAGCTTGTGTATCCTCTCTAGTCCTGTGTATCTGTTCTACAAAGTCTGTTATAGATTCAGAACTACTGTTCTGGTTTAGAACTGTCCCCTAGTACAGATGTCTCTCATAATTGAGGAAGAACAGGGACTGTCCTGTTACAGAGTGTTACTAGTTATTGTGTACAAATTCTGTTAGAGCTTACTATTCAGACTAATCTGATTACTAATAATTAATGAACATCTAGAGGTAAAGCTTGATCTCCTGATTGACTTGCTCAGTTTGACTGTCAGTCTGTAAGTAATATGTAGTAGAAGGGTTCTCTTGAATTCTGAGAAGTACATACAAGTCCTGTATGAATTTTGACTCAAATTATAGTCTACAATTGTGAATGAGCTTTTAAGAGAGTCTGTACAACTAGAAGACATGATTCTAATAGATACATACTATGCTTTCAGAAGTGAGTTCTGTTTAAGTCAGAACTGTGTGGACTTGCTTAGAGAATCAGTTAACAATTATACAAATAGTGTTGTAACTCTGAGACTTAGGTAGCTCACTAATCAGGTCTACTAAGACTTCTTCCTAAGAGTGATCTAGAATCTGATACAGATGTAGAGGAGCCTAAACTCTTGTCTGGTAGGCCTTAGTCTGTTAGTATGTATTACAACCAGTCACATACTTTAGGATTTCCCTCTACATTCCTAACTACTAGTAGTTCTGAGTAATGAGTTCCTGTGTTTTGTGTCAGCCTGAATGTCCTACAGTCAGATTGTTGTAATGAGCTTAGACAATGTCCTCCTACAGCTTCTGATCCTTTAGAATGTACAGTTGGCCTTCCTAGTAAACTCATCCATCCTCATCCTCCTCCTAATCCCTAGCCTGCTTTTCTAACTACTTTACTATAACCTAGTCCTGTATGTGTCTTAGAGCTTACTATATGTAGGTGACAAAGTTAACATTCTTAGATTTGAGCCAGATCTCTTAAATTGTCTTAGACACAAAACAGGAATTGTCTAGGAGAACAAGATTTTTGTTATCATTCTCTCTCCTTTCATGACCTGCTTGTCTTAAGAGTAAATCAGCTTTTGTCATTTGTGTTCTAGGTTTGTAAGTTAGTACAAAGTTATAGTCCTACAGTTCTAACATCTAGTAGGCTTAGTAGTAGTTGAGCTTCTAAGGTGCCTGAAAGTATTAGAGATTAAAGTGATTACTCCAAATCTTAAACTTCTGTACAGTACTAAGGAGATATTAATACTACTCCTCTAGGGAACAGACAATTGTAAAGAGTTCCTTGTTATAAATAAGGTAGTTCTGTTCTGTTATAGAGAGGGATTCTGATCAGAACACTATTAGACACTACTTTCTGTCAATAAACTAGGACAGTACTACTCTATTCACAAAGTTGGAAGAGTTAGCTTTGACTCAGAACTTGTCTACAACTGTTAGAACTACTAATATAGGCTTACTAGTAATAGCCTGCTTGAGGGACTCAAACACAGACTGTTACTGATCATCCTATTACTAAGGAACATCCTTACTAGTAAGATTGTGAAGAGGCTGGACAATAGTACTGAAGCCTTGAATAAAGTATTAGTAGTAGTTTGTAAACTTAAGGAATACTTAGACCTGTTTCAGGTTCTAAGGTTGTAGCCAGTTCTAGACTACAGTTACTTTTGCTAGATTCATACAGACCTCTCCTCTACTAATTATAAAGCCTAGATAATCTACTAACTCCTGTACAAAAGAGTACTTTACTTCTTAGAGGAACAGTTTATTATCTTAGAGCTGTTATAAAACTACTTAGATTAGTTAGTAATAGTGCTTGACTGTTTAGGTAAAGATTAGAATGTTGTCCAGATACACACTAACATACTCTGAGTTAATCAGATCTGTAAGAATGTGATTCATGAATGACTAGAATGTTGTAAGCAAGTTGGTTAGTCTGAAGAACATTACAGTCAGTTTGTACAATCTGTGATTGGTTCAGAATACAGTCTTCTACTCATCTCTGTCTTAGATCTGAATATTATTGTATCCCTATTGAATGTCCAACTTAGTAAAAACCCTGAATGTATACATCTTATTAATGAGCTCCTGAATCAGAGGGAGTAGGTACTTATTTTTGACAGTACCCTTATTAAGATAATAATAATCCTAGACTAGGTAAAGCTTCCTATCTTTCTTTTTGACAAAGAAGAAAGGGGAGGCTATAGAGGACTTCAAGGGTTGGATCTAGCTGTTCTGAAGATTTTCCCAAAGGAACTTATTAAGTACCTCCTACTTGTCTCTGTTAAGTAAGTAGACCTTACAATCCTTAGGTTAGAAACCTTTAGTCAATTCAATTGTATAGTTCTAGAGACAGTGTTTAGGAAGCTAGTCAAATTCCTCTTTACTAAAGACTTTAGGGAACTCTTAGACAAAATCCAGCAGGCTGAGTCTATGTGTGTTCTAGAGTAGAGTTGTTCTGAGAGGGTTCTAGACTGGTTCTGTCTTGAACATTCTTCAGATTGACTCTGTTCTGCCTTGACTAGAATATGTATCCACATATCTATTCTAGTCAAAGAAGAACAACTAGTCACCTTTATTAGAACTGTTAGTAATGTTAGGAGTGTCTGTATCCACTTAGAATAGTAGTGTAAGGTAGTTACAAGACTTGGGACACTAATCAAACATGAGTGTCTACTCTAACTAGTCAATAGTAGGGTTGTAAGCCTTGAGCCATTTGAATCTAATAAAGACATCTGTCTTTCTGAGGTTAGTAACTCTGAACTCAATACTTTCCTTATAATCCTGAATAGTTATCTGTAGTTGGACAAACTTAGTGATCTGACTATTCTAGTTCAGGGTTCTGTCTGTATTGTATACTAGGATTGGAAGTAGAACACATTAAGTAGAGAGGTAGTGTTCCTACACAAAGGCCTTGTTGATACACAAACTAGTATATCTACTATCTACCAGAGTTATTGTTTGAATCTAGGAGGATTCTAAGAAGGGAGCCAAGAGGATAGGGACCTAGAGCTAGTGTTTGGAACATTCTCAGATAAACTGCTACTTGTTCTGAAGGGAATGTACAGCTTGTACAGTCTTGTTGTCTAAGAGGGTGAGTATATGTACTAACATTTCCTTATTAACCTCTCTCTTTTGACAAGGACAGACTCATGTCCTTAGCTGTGAACTCAGCTGAGACTATCCCTACTTAATACTATAGACAAACTACTGAGTAGTAAACAGGGCTGGGTAGTGTTCCAAATGTTCTAAGATCTTAGAATATAAAAGTAGTAGGTCAGATTGTATAGATTTAGACTCAGATAAAGTGTAAAGAGAAGAATCAAAAGAATTAGAAGAAATAGGAGAACTATCTACTTTTGTTTTCAACTTTTTTCTTTCTAATAAATAATTTTGTTGACTTATTTTTTCTACTTTTTCTACTTTTTCTACTTTTCTTACTTTATTTACTTCTAATCCTACAGTGTCTATTGAATCAAAAGTAGCCATTAAAAAATCTGAGTCATAGCCCTTCAGTACTGTATTCACTGTTAGGCCTTTACAAAATCCTAGGGTACATAGTCAGGGTCTGAGAGTTCTGAGGTGACTTTCAGATTTGTAGAAAAGACTTCTTACTACAAATCCTGTTTATTACTCATTATTACTCTAATGACCTAACAGATATACTGTTACTTCTGTAGACAGTCCTTAATCTAGTACCCTGACTTTCTGTAAATAAAGTATGCTCCTTACTTTCAGGCTTCTCTAATGTCTATTAGAACAGATTGATTGTGAATTATAGGCAGATCAATCTGAGAGCTCAGAACTGTCAGAGTCAGACACATGTGTGAGTGTTTTGTATAGACTTAATACATTCAAGCTACAGCTTGGTTGAAAGAGATGGCACATGTCTTCCACTCAGTGTAAGTGACCAGTTCTAGTGTTATTCTAAGGATCTTATTAACCAGTTCTAGGTGAAGAGCTTTTTCAAGCATTCTAATAAGGACATTATTAAACCTGAGCACAAATCCTGCCTTCTGAGCTAGGATATCAAACTCCTGAAAGAAGGTATTAGTAGAATGTTTGTCCTGTCACAGAGATGCAAGCTTGTTCTACACATTGTACTTCTCATTTGGATTAATGAAGGAAGCATAGAGCTGCCCTATGAATTCCAAATATGACTCATTATTCTAAAGTTGGATCAGGCTTCCAATCTAATAGCTT
Source organism: Fomitiporia mediterranea MF3/22 (assembly GCF_000271605.1). Classification (NCBI taxonomy): domain Eukaryota; kingdom Fungi; phylum Basidiomycota; class Agaricomycetes; order Hymenochaetales; family Hymenochaetaceae; genus Fomitiporia; species Fomitiporia mediterranea. The sequence continues at coordinate 9,115,496 of NW_006760386.1, forward strand.
TTGATCTAGTTCTGGGCCCAGGTGGTTGTGTTGCCTTCCTTTATGAAGGAGAGGACAAATAGGACACAATCAAGATCTAAGGATAGATTAGTCAAAGTAGTAACCACATATAGTTTGACTTAGTACTAGAAGTCCTTAAAGTGCTACTTATTAAAGTCTGAAGGGTAGGCTACATACACTTTCTTTCTAGAACAGGTTGTGACTTTCAGAACAATCAGAACAGGTTCTAAAGGGGTTAGGGGCACATAGTTAGTAAAAGCCTCTTAGATAGAGGTTTACACATATTAAGCTAGTTCTACTTGTAACTGCTAATCCAGTAGGACAGTAGGGGTAGCAGTTAGTGTAGGAGGGTCTATGTTTACACTATAAAGGAATTGACACTAAACTAAAAGGGGTAATGAATAGAAGAAGGGTGGCAAAAGTTTAAAAGGGTTTAGAAAGTTTAAAATTTAAAAATGGACTATATGTATGCTGACTCTTACTACTACCCTTCCTTACTTTATCATTCCATTCCTTTGACCACTCCTTCATTCTTTGTTCATTCTATAGTCTCTTACCCTTTGTCCATCCCTTCATTCTTTATACCTTTATCTTTGATCTTCCCTTCTTTCATTCTTCATGGTTTATCATTCTTAGTGGCTCATGCTCCCTGAGTACTCTTGTGTAGTTTAGTATATATAGGTGTACAAGATCAGACTAGTCCTGTAGTCTTGATCTTGTCTACTCTAGGTAGTCCTGTACTCTTAGGCTCACTCTATATACTCTACCTTGTCTCACTCTCTCTCTCTCTCCACCTGTTCTGCAAGTTCTGACTATGTTCTAGTGCTTACATTCTGTATTTCTGTTGTGTAGGATAGTTGTAGCCTGGGTCCCCTTACTGAGCCTTTGGGTCCCCTCTACACTGTTGCTGACATCAGATTAAGACTACCCATTACCACCCTACAACTCTCCTACATTTTAGGCATTAGTACTTACTGTTACATCAATCTCTTTTCTTTGTCCTAACCCTTTTACATAGACAGTGCTCTCAAGGGACAGAAGTCCCAAGTTCTGGTACAGAAGGGTGCAGAACCCTTGGAACTGAAGGTATGAGAGTATAGAACTGTAACACTTTAGAGTGTATTAAACAGGACTATGATTTCTATCCAGGAAAGTGTAAAGTATAAAATAAGTTGTATTTTTAATTAAAATTCATTATATTATATTTTACACCTTATTATCCCTTGCAACTACCTTCATAAGTATTAGAACTGTTGGTTCTGCAGCTCCAGACCAATCTTATAATATTACAAAATGCTGCAAACTTAAACACAGATGCTTCCTATGCAAAATGCATACAAGTATTAGGCAAGCCAAACCAAGTAATAACAAAAAATATGTTGCTGAATAAATAAGTCCTGGAAAGCCTTGGCAATGCATAGCTTGAGTTTAAAGAGGCAACAAAAGCATAACCATAAAAGATAAATTTATTAGGTGATGCAACTTGTACATACTATATGTTGGCAAGCAATGATCACTGTGCATGTCTGTGTTAACAACAATAGTCAAATACTGAACATGTATTTTGCCATGTTCTCATTTTGACAATATCATGTCGTTTTCCGGATGCATGGAGCAATATTGCTTCCGGAAATAGATTAATCTACGTTTGAAATGCAAAATATGTGCGTCATACCATCACATTGCTTGACATTTCCATTATGCAATGTTAGACAATATCAATACAAAGGGGTGGAAGGACTGGATTGTAATTGGACTTGTTATTGTGTCGACAAGTTCCCGATACAAACTCTGCTAGGCTGCCTTGAAAGTAAACAAGTCCTCAAACTTGCATATATTATAAAATGAACGGGAATTGGAGGATTGGTTTACAGTCGCACCTTGATCTGAGTACGTTGACTTTGACGGAAGAGCAAGATTCCTATGACCAAACTTCTTCAAATCCCACGAAGAGAGAGGGAAGTCATCTTGAGGCTAGGCGCAAGAGGGACAACGGTGAAGTAAACATTGCCGCGAATAACGCAGTGGAAAATAAAAGGCGTGGTAGTTCAACATACCAGCCGAGCCCAGATGATCCGCACCCAGAACAATCCCAGCCTTTTAGAAGGAAGTCAAGGTCGTCAACGTCAGGATCAGGAAGTAGAGTCGGTTTCGTCGCAAATGTGACCATGATCGAAAGTGGCAACAAGGTCAAGAGGGGTGTGATTCACACTGAAGATAACAAAAAGCCCAAGTCTAAAGGGGTGTTCAGAAGAAAAGAAGACGAAGAGTATCGTGCAGCTAAAGAGGGCAGACCCATATATCCAGGAGAATGATAAAGCTTAGAGTTGCAGAGATATGGAGACTGTATCCGAGTCTCCTATTGCTGTGAATGAAAGTTGATGCGGTTTATTGTTGTGGGAGGGTGTAAGAGCAGGAGACTTTGCGCGACACGAACAGAAATGCATGCATTGTGTGAGCAAACTGTTAGATAAGTATTGCAAGAATTGAAAAATACGCATGAACCGACAGACACGACCTTTTCTTGAGAGATTCGAATGGTTGAGATTGGTAATTGACTAAGAATCCCGAACAGCCGTAAACGTCCTTGAGTGATATTAATGAGTGTTGTAATTCTGCTAACAGGGATTCTCCTTATAAAGAAGTTATGAGTACTGGATACTGTTCAGAAGCCACACCCAGTTACATAACAGCAGTAAACGAATACGGCGTATCCTGTTTTATGTCGCACTCCGTACACAACTGCATTAGTCCGACATAGTCCAAGTTACAGAGTATCCGTCTATACCCTTTCCTATACGCAATTCAGCGATTACTGATAGAATAGCTCTCCATTCATTGACGATCTAGTATCTATGGCGTTGAAATAGAAGCCTGTGTCCAAAATCCGCTCCAGGGACGCATCTCATGAAGCTGCAGGGTACGGATATCCCCTGTGTCTGGCATGGAGATCGGTACGGAACGTAGTAGATCTTGGCCTTGTATAAGTCGTAGTTCCCGTGTCCGCATGCGCCTCACAAGGCGTTCTGGATCCGTGCGGTCGCGCTCCTCGTCCGTGGCGTCGTCTGTCCGTGAGAAATTTGCGGTTGTGGAAACTTGCTCGTCGGTGAGTTTAAGCAAGGCGAATGTTTTGGATAAAGCAAGCGATGTAGCAATTGATAGAGGCGTATGAGGAGCATCGTTGACCTGTTTCGTTGGAAAAGTAGAAGATTGTACAGAACCCGAGTCAGAAGTTCGGTTTGGATTAAAGTGTGCAAGGACTAGCGCGGAAAAGAGGTCACCAACACCCGAGAAATATCCCGGGATGCATGGAACAGTGTGAGCATGGACCGTTGACAGATTAGCGTTATGCAGGGACGCGTCGTGGTCTATCGAAACGTTACTTGAAGAAAGGCTGGAAGATGAAATGCAAAGGAGATGAGAACCATCCTCCGCAAGTCCATTCATGGCCGACTCGGAAAGCAGCTGCGAAGGAAGAGCTAAGCGTAGGAAACCATGTAATGGTATCGAGCTCATGACAACATGCGGAACGAGATATTTGTTGTGTAGAAGCGTAAGAGCAGTCCGGAGTGATGACATGTCCTTTATCGGTACATTCGTCAGAGTCCTAGGGATTCGTCAAAGCAACATCAGCAAGGCACCACATTGAATGCCGAAGCAGCACATCTCTCTGTACTTACTCTACTTCGAACCAATTGGGAGTGATAATTGTTGCTTGCGGTAAGAGCTCTCTATAAATTGGTATAACATCCGGGGCCACATACAATCTACCGGAGTCCCCTAATACAGCTTAAGCGACAGTCAGCATGCAATGCACTTTGGAGCTCTCAATCTAATAGCTTACGATCCAAAAGATAGATAATCTCGGGATTTCTAGCCTTCAACTTCTTCACGAGTTTTGCGACGACCGAAAGAGTCTCCGCACCGGGTATGTAACCTATTAGTCCGTGTAAAAAAATTACGGGATTTGCTAAACGCAGTTTGTCTACCTGTAAGCAACCTCTGCTGGGTGAGTAAGTCATTGGCATCCATCGTGTCAAATATAGTTGTGAGGTCCTGGGCGCTTGCCTTTGGCCCGCCAAATCTGCCATAGCCTGAGAAGATCAGCTTTGTTCGTGGAAGGAAAAATAACTAAAAGTTTGCGTTCTCACCACTGTGGTTTGAAAAATTGACTGTATTTACTACCTGTGAAGCTCATGAATGATCGACCTTGGCATAGAAATATTGATGAAGAGGAGGCTAACATCTACATCATATCCCAGGCACTGTAATGGAAACACAGCTGCCTTCCCGCCGACATAGCCATATGCTACGTGGGATTGAATGCTCAATACACGCCTGTTCATTCCGCTTGGATCAAGAAAGGATGGCGCAATTTTGGTGCGAAAAGTTGAAGAAAGAGGAGAACTCTAATAATAAAAATATTTACCTGCCAGGTCCTGCCTGACTCAACGCGGTACTTTGTCATCCTCGTGTTACATCATAGTAATTTACTTTTCTGGATCCATGAAGCGCCATATTCGATGACTGACAAAATGTGTATATACATATACTTATATCGGTGAATGGAGACAGCAATAGACTTCGCTTGAAAAGATTACAAGTCAAGAAAGCAACTGCAACACATTCTTAGGCGAAGTCGGTAAATTACGAAGGATACTTTGAATTATGAATACAAATACGGGATAGGCACGCGGTGCACGTGCCTCGGGACCTCCGCCACGATGAAAGTGACGTTGGTCTCTTCAAGCTTGTTGAGTGCCCGCAGCATTCTGCTTTCACCAAGGCCGGCCTGAATGACTTCGGACGGACACAAGTATGTTCTCTATCAACTTTGGTTTCAGAGTTCTCTCTTATTCATACTCACTACTTAGGCTTCAAGATGCATGGGCTAATTCACTGAAGGACGCGCTAACTACTTTCCGGACGCATTTAACTTCTGCCCAAAGCTCGGCCTGGAAACGTGTCCCTCTTCCTCTACGAAAGAACTCATCTGGTAGTGTTAAGGGGAAGTCTCCTCGTCCGGATGCCAGAGATGTCTGTGTTCACCGTAGGACGACGAAGGCTGGCGATGTGTATCGAGTCATTCTTGAATTTCCAGCCACTGACGATACAATCGATCTTGAAGTATGGAAGGCCGTCCTTGTCACTCCTGAATTACGCGGAGAATGGGATCCGGCAGTGGAGTCTGCTCAGGTTCTCGAAATGTTTGATCCGTCGACTCGAATAGTAAAGACGAACTTCACTCTTGGGTGGCCCGCAAAGTGAGTATACACATTGACAGGGCGGAGAGCAGTTCTCATTTCTTTCAGTCCGCGGGATGCCGTGTTAATTTCGCGAACTTTCTACGATGCTACAACGCTCGTCGATGTATCCACGTCTCTACCACGTTCTGCTGACGAACCATCGTACTTGAGACCGTCTCCTCCATACGTTCGCTCGCGAGTTGACTGTCAGTGCTTTTCAATTTGTGATCTATGATTTTCTCTCACCATGATGTCAGTATTTGCTTGGTGTATTCAGATCCTGTCTCCGGAAGGTCGGGCCAAGCGTGTACGAATGACTTGCTTTTGGCAACACGACCTTAGAACGGTCTGGAACATAGGGGCTCCTGTCAACGTACCGCAGCAGCTGTCTACCATGACTATCGGCTTGCTGGATGCCATGAAATCCAAGAAGGAGAGGATACCAGTCTTATCTTCATATGGACTCGGCGTGGCTATCGGTCGAATAATATTCGATATCGGCAGGGCAGCATTAACTATCGACTATGAAATCCTTCCAGAAGATCATGACACTGTTCAAGACAAGGCCCTGGTAAATGGATTGGACGATCTATATACTCTTAGACAACAACGGCGGTTGCAGCGCAGTTTGGAGGTTTTATTACCTTCCCGTGATGGCTGGGATATACGTATCGCGACTCGAGCATCCTCCGAAGCTGTTGCACAGCTCCCATGGTCTGCCAATACAATCAAATGGGGTTCCTCCAAAGTCTCATTCCAGATCCAGCATGCGCCCCTGCTTGACGATCACTCAGTACTCAAAGTGAAGCTTATTATGGAATTCTCTGCAGCGCTCAAAGGTGTGCGAATAAACGGTCTGCCCAAAGGACTCGAAGAACGTATAGACCACGAGCTTGAGTCTTTCGCTACAGCTACGGAGCTTTTCCAAGACGCGTCAAGTGCAGCGGCCTTCAGTGTCGGTACAGCAAATAGTTCCGCAGCAACCGCGGCAAGTGAGGCGTCGAGTGACTCGTCCGTGCAGAGACCACCTTTCCTACGTACTGATTCAAATACTGGTGCTATTCCCCGTGGACCGGCATTTGACAAAAGCATACTTGCAAGAGTACGCAGAAATTACATCTATTTTTCTTCGTTGCTACAAGAACCGGAAGCAAAGTGGAAGAGGAATTCTGACATACGCGGCGTTTCAGTGACACAGCTTGATTCAATAGACCCGACACTTGTCGTTTATAAAGCCGAAGCAACTTTCGTTGGAATTGGGCTTTGGGATCTTTATAGCACAATTGTTACCCCGGGCACGCGTGCGCAATGGGATCGTCAATATGATGATGCGACAATGCTTGAAGACGTTAATGAGTTAACAGAACTTTGGCACTACAAGACAAAGCCCGCATGGCCTGTGACCGGACGTGACTGTGTTTTGCTTAAGACAGTGTATAAATCGCCGACGACGGTCCATGTTTTCTCTTTCTCCATTGATGACCAACGGCTGTTCCCAGCAATTCCCCCAGTAGATCCAGGGACGATCAGAACGCAGGTGGACCTCCAAGGGTGGGCCATCGAGTCATTAAGCCCCACTACGACGCAGTTAACCTTACTGGAGCAGAGCGATCCGAAGGGATGGGCGGGCAAAGCAACTGTCCCTCAACAGATGGTTGCGAATGTAGCAGGTGTCGGCGAATTCGCCATCAAATGTGGTGGACCACCGGTTGTGACGCGTTTAAGCGGTGCTCGGTCCATAAATCAGCGATATGACCACGATCGCGCAATCTTTCGTGTAGAGTATGAGCCCGCGGCCGACCGGCGACCAAATTCGACACAAGAAAGCACGTCACGACCCCTTCATACACGACAAAACTCAGTCGATTGCGTGCAAATGCTGGCTACAGGCGCCAGCGTAACTGCTGAACAAGCTGAAGAAGAATCCTCGTCCACATCTATAGAGTGCGAGTTACGATGTGATGTTGATACATGGGCATCTTCCCTTGACATCGTGATTGATCCTCCTCCCCAATCAATATTATGTCTTCGACGACATCGTCTTTCGGCTGGTGGCGGTGGACTCTGGTTATCGGTTGGACATGATATTTCATTCAACAGCGAGGAACGCTTGCAGGTCATTATACGACGTGCACCTTTAACGGCAGCCAAAGAGAGAGGTGTGGTCATGGTGAACGGGAAACGTATAAATGTCGACGTTGAAGAATTACCTGAAGCAGAGGTGAAATCCCTCACGAAGCAGAAGCGTGTTAAACCTGCCAGAGTTCCTCTTGACCAGCCCCCTGTAATGGGTGTCATACGCAGACGTCGAGCAGAACTGGACGATGGCGACTCCAATGGTACCAGTACCGATTCGGGAAGAACTAAGCGGCGCTCGGGAATGAGCGCCATCACATCGACTGTTCCAAAAGTCCCGAGTCCACTTTCGACGTTTTTCACAACTGCGTTGGAGCAGGTAACGAACACCACTCAGCAAGCGGTCGCCGTCTTTGTACCTCCAGCGATTTCATCGACGGATGTGACGTTCCCTGCTACTAAAAGGCCAGTTCACTTTGCTCTCGACGCTCTTGCATTTGCTCAGGCGTATCATCATGGGGCATATCGAGACAATTGGACAACAGTCACTGATAACGGCATCCTCGTGCAGCGAAGGCCGTCACCTAACATCTCGCCTGCTGTACCTGTACATCGAGGTGAGAAAGTCATTGAAGGCGTCACTGCCGATGAAGTCGCTTCCGTTGTCTTTAGCTACGATTGCCGTAGGCAGTGGGATGACCGGTTTGACTCGGTATTCGTTCTCGAAGAGTACGGGGCAGATTGCCATACCTCGTTCTTAGTATCGAAAACGGGGTTTCCGTTTAGAGATCGTGGTATGCTACTTGCATCACTTGTAGCACGCGAGAAGAAACATACTACTCTAGCAATTCCCACATCAAACTCGGAACAAGTGCAAACCCCGGCTGGCATCTCCAATGCGATTTACTGCATTTCTGCATCTTTTAACCCTACGTCCACCGCTTCCTTCTCGCCGACAAAATATAACGTCCATACTCTGCCGGTCGGTCGTATCTACATTGATGCTTGGATCCTAGAGACTCTTGATCCATATACGTCCGAGAATTATGCAATTCCGTCAACAAAATGCATGCGGCTTGTAGCGGCCGATTTTGCTGGTTCGGTCCCCGTTGCATTCAACTCGATGATTAATGCATCGCTTCCTCGTGCGATACTAGCTGTAGATGCATACATGAAGACATTTACTCCATTTCCCGAGATGCGTTTGCCATCAGCATATTTCTGCTTAACAGGGACCGAGATCGATATAGAGGGCAGGACATGGAGATTCAAGCCCGGAAATATGGGACCTATATTGCTGAGTAGCAAGCTTGATGTACCAAACAAGATTTTCAGAGCGAATTTACTGGTGACCTTTGATGGGCAGGCTTCAGAATCGGAGAGGGCCCTCCCTTCTGACGGCAAGGAAGCAGAACCTTCGCAAGTGACACCAAGATCCGATCATGATGGTATTTCATCACGCCCAGGTTCTCCTGATATACTGCGCCGTCGGCGAAGGGAAAGTACAAGCCCGTTAAGTCCGTCTCGTCGCCATAGGAAGAGCATGTCCGCCGATATGGACGTTACTCCCAATTCCGCGAGGGTGCGGTCTCACTCCCGGGAGCCGATGAGAACATCGTCATCGACATTTTCCATTGGACGAGATCAGAAAACGCGAGGACCAATGGATTATGTCGTCGCGGAAATCATCATAGACATGCGAACGCATCCTGAAGGTTATGAAGTACAGTTTACATCCCGAATGGAGCGCAATGGAAACTCTCCGAGTCCTATCCAATTTACTCACATTGATGAAGGGAGTAACGATGCTTCCAGCACGTTGCCTATCGCGCACAACGTGATTGTCATACCACCATCGCCTCTTTACACAGCAAATACAGGTGTAGATACGCCTGTGCGACACCTCTTGCGTCTGACGCTTCCGACATCGCAGTTTGAGTTACCGACAGTCGAAGATCCTTTGACCGGAGAAATGCGCAGTGCTCCACCTAAGCCGCAGTGGTATGTGGATCTCGAGAGCAGAGACAAATATGCTTTAGTACAAGTAGCTGTGCGACCTTTACCGACTGACAAGAGGAAGAAGGGCAAGAAGCTGGTACTTATTGACGGAGCGTTTGTGTCACCCACCAGTGAAAGGGATATTAATAAAGGCGCCATTTTGGAAGAATCGGGTGTCGGTATTCTTTCAAGGTTAGCTTTTTTTCGTAATTGAAACGGCTGATGGCTGACTCGTTCGTGTTACAGTTCGCAGATTCAGGACGGCGAAGATTGCTTGACTCTACCGATGCGACTCTCATCTCCTTTAGTCGTTAACGACTTGCTCCTCGGTGAAAGTCAAGCGGAGACCCGGCCGCATACCATCCCCTCGACGACCGATTCCCAGAGCGACAACCAAAGCGGTGATAGCGAAATGGGGGGAACGGAAGAGCATGGACCGTTCAATGTAAGTGTCTCGACTGTTTCCCGTATTTCTTATTGTTCTTTAACATAATATGTTTGAAGACGTCAAGGCAAGCAACTCCTACTGAAGAACAGAAAGTCACACGACCAGCCGAGGAAAAACGCGGACTGTTTAGCCTTATTAGCTCCTATCAGGCGTCTCTTCCTTTGCTCGGACGTTCAAGGCCCACGGGGACATATTCCAATCAAGATGCGCGGAAGACATCTGCTCCCAATACATCTCAAGTAGAGCCAGAGGATTTACAATCAAGTTCTCGTCCGGAACTGGTACCTCTGCCTGGGTCCAGTTCCAATAGAGCAGCTTCGTCTGCTTTAGCCGTTGTTCAATCAGCAAGAGTGCCACGCTTTTCAATATCGGCTCTTATCGCGTCGATGTTAATTGCCTTTCTTCTGGGTTCGCTATTACGCTCCTTGCTTTCGCCAGCAGACTTCATCTATGTCGTCACCGATCTGGGTGATGTCCCGGGTGGCGTGACGCGCGGCCCGAACGGGGGGCTCGGTACCGTCGAGCCTGGATGGCGGGAAATCAAGAGACTTGTGGAATTGAAGTACATCGTTGGCGGATGGGATTTCCAAATAGCGGTAGTACGGAGGCACTAGGACATAGCGGAATATTTTAACCTCTGTACCTGCTAATCGTGTTCTGAGATTTACAGCATCCTTTTCGGCATACTTTCTTACCCACACACAGGCATTTGTACCAGTGTATTCGTTCCGTCCATCGCATTGTATTGTATGTATATTTCTTAATTGACGTGATAATAGTTGTGACCGTTGTTTCATGTGCACAAGAAATGGAATAATTCATTCGGTTAAATGGGCGTGCGAAATGTTGTCTGAATGTGCTGGTGCGCTTGCAATCGCTTTCTTGCCGCCCAGCCGGCCGCTGCACTTCCTTCATTTACTCTCTTTTCCCTTCATTCCACTCCCTCTCACGTCTGTGTCCCTCGTCGCCGCCTCTCTTCCATATATCTGTTAATGCCCAACGTCCTTGGCCACTTATAGCCATCAGTTCACGTTCCCTTCAAGCACACAATCTATTCTATTTTTGGCAAGACGCGCTCGAGCTTATACATTGAATGGCCCAAGCTTTGTACACCCAGCACCCCTTGGACGAATATCTCAAAGGTACGCGCAGGACTCTCGCAGTAGGCGCTGGTCCTGACTCTTATATCTCCGTATTTTTAGAGTCCGGAGATAGACGCGAGCGCCTTCCCGGTGCATTCCTGGATGCGTCGGACGAGGAGCCTGAGGCCAGTCTGACAGCGGACGAATGTGCTGAGCTCACGCTTCCTGTTTCTTCGCTGACAGACTTGCTTGAGGTACGTAAATGCAGTGGACGTACGGGCTTACTTGACTCAACTTGACCGCAGGTCATACAACAGTGGGCAACCGTTTTTCGACACATCTTCCTTTCCACAAGTGACGACTTTGCTGAACGATTCAAATATGACCTAATCTCTTCCAACTTGCTTTCGTCTTCCGTATCTCCTTCGCCAGTCTCTACGCATTCTCAACCTGCATTTCCTGCTCGTGATCAACGTCTACCCGGCGATCTGAAAACTCCACAGCAGGACACTGTGGAGAAAACAGATCAAGACCTGAAGCCGCTTTCAAGCGCCTTCGTTCTTCTGGGACTAGTTGCACTCTTGAAGCACCATCGACTAACTGCTTTTCTGGCACTATTGACATCCGTCTCCTTCGCTAAGGCTCCGGGTATCGGGTCGTCGAAAAGTAGTTACATCCCACAGATGTTTGAGGCACTAGATAGTTTGAAAACAGCTGGGGCTGCTTGGGACCTCGCAGTCAACGACGCCATTACCATGGTTGAAGCAGAGGAGCGCAGGTGAGATTCTTCTTGTCGGAATCATTTAACACCGTGTCTGATCAGTTGTGCAGTACGTACTACTCTCCATCCCCTTCGGCCTCACCTCCGGCTTCATCGGCACTCCGTGTTGCGCTTCACTCAACCTTGCTTACAACGCAACAGCAATGTGACAACGTTCGGCCGCTTTTGGCGGCTTTGGCGTCGCCCATGGAACTGTCGCAATTGTCTGAGATGTATGGTCCGCCTGATCCTTCAAAACCGTCATATACTCTCCAAGCTCGAAACTCACCGCCTCGACATAAACACAGTTCTTTGTCCGAGAACAACATCTCTCGTCTTTCGCCGCGCTCACCTTCGGCCTCGGAGGAAAAACGTCAAACATGGAACGGATCCAATATTACAATTTTGGGTCGTAATGCTGCAACAACATCCACAATTCGGAGGAAGGACCGAAGATCATCTGATTTGTCAACATTTTCAGCTTTACAAGATTCTCCATTCCCTTCACCATTGACACCGCCTAGGTCTCCATCTCTTGCCCAGGTCCTGGAAGATGATGAAGAGGAAAATCAAGGCAAAGATAACTCGCGTCTCGGAGGTCTATCACGCGAAGACAGCCTTCCGCAAGACCATTTTGGGACTGCAGCTCTTTACCTACGTCGAAGACGTCGGGCAAGTGGTGCGGAGGTTCTGGGTTTGCCGAGTGCGCGCTCTGTACCATCGCTACGTGATTCCGTTCATCGTTCCTCACCATCAGTCTCGTCTCAGCGTTTTACATCATTATCGTCTGTGCGTCATCCGTTTTCGCTCAGCGCGCTGCACCACGTCCTTCAAGGTGCCCTCGCCTCCCGACGATATTCTTGTGCGCATCTTCTTGCTCTTCGTTTCACCGAGGACTCGGAGGACGAATCATATTGGGAGAATGTACGGAGTGTCACTGCTTTGTTAATATCCACACTTGAAGATGCAACCGCAAGACTAAACGTGGCGCTCGCTGAGGCTGATAATTTAAAAAGGCAAGAGGCTCAGCCAACGCCAGAAAGCAGTCCAGACAGTAGTCCTGCTACAGCGCCAAACGAGGAGCTGCATGCTTCGCGACCTCCCAGTATCCATGCCACAGGTCCTCTGACATCTCCATCACACCACTCCAAACCCTCCGCACTTCTGAATCTTCCGAATTCATCGACAAACGATATTGACTGTTTCGCACCTGTACCAAGTGCTGTGGCTCGTTTCGCTTCCCACGTAGATGCCTTATCATCGTCTCTAGGTGACGCGAGGGGTCATCTGATAGAGAGTGTGGAAGAGTTGCGCGATGTACAAAATGTTGGATTGCCTCAATCATCCGAGAGGACGACTCATAAGGCTTCGGAGGAATCTGTCATGCAATCGTATGAGAGACTACGAAGGGAGCTCGGATTTGCACTTCGTGAATGTGAACGAGGGAGGGCTGCACTCCTCGACATATTCGAATCTCCGCGCTTGCGAAGTCTCACACTCGGCGAGGAGGACGAGACAGACGTTGTCGCCGGCGAATCTCCGTTTAGCCGCTCACGACTCCACCCGCTTAGTAGCAGTTCAAAAGACTCGAATGATAAAACTGACACGGATATACTCACTCCGGATGAGGGTAGTCCCGTTATTCCGATACTTTCGTCGCTGGATGACGCGAGCAACGAACGAGATGTTGACGATGCCTCCCAACATCTTTTACTGTCTACGTCAACGACCCATCTTCCTCCTCCTGGCCTCGAACAGATCTTTGAGAGCGAGTCGACCCCTTTCACATCGTTCAACCGAGAACGCTCAAAAATGTCTCGGGAAGAACGAATACGGCTTATGAAAGCTAAACGGGAGAGCATGAACGGCCGTGGACTTGCTGCTCAGTTAGACGATGAGGACGATATCGGGAAACCCGCCAGGCGTGGAAGCTGGGGTCCTGGTACAGAAGTTGTCGAAGAACTGAAGGACGTTATTTGGAAAGTAGGCGAACGTCGACGAAAAATGGCAGAGGAATCACGCGCACCCTCTGCAACAATAGGACCAACATCGACAACAACTATACCCTCCGCACCAGAACTTCATAATAATAATATCTCACCGGATGGATCGAATGATTACGATACAAGCCTATGTACATCATAGGTTGTGAAGACAGATGCTTTTTCTATTTCTATGTTTTTTCTTTCCTTCTTTTGCTGTTCTACTGCTCCTCTTTCGTTTTGGCTTCCTGCTTTTCTGCTTTCTGCTTTGTCTTATGGTTAAGTAATGTTTTTTCGCTCTGCTTAATGGTCACACTCGTTTGCTACTCTCGTAGAGTTATGAATACAGGTATAGCACTTTTATATATAGTTAATTATTTTGTCGTCCGCTTGGTCTTGCGTACGAAGCGTGATGTATTACCTGCATTTGGGAGTAATATAATAACTTTACGAAATGTTTGTTAGTAGTAGGCAAGTTTGTTGCTTAGAGAAACGGATTACTCTTACAATGTAAAAGTACATCTTATCGTAATACCAAGGTAACCCCATTGTTGAACGCCTCACTTGACTGAGGAAACCACAAGAGGCCTTAGTTTCTGGGATTATCGAAACTCAATCTAGACTTTATGCCGAACTAAATGATGCCACATCTTTGCAACTGAGCTACATAAGTGAAGATTTAAACGGTTCTGGATCCTTGCCTGCAAATCGCCATCTAATCATGTAGCTGCTGCTTGTAATAAATGCCTTCAGCGTGCAAATTAAAAATTTAAGTATAAACTACGTGTTTCACGGGTCGATCTCAATCTGAGTCGGGCTCCTTCAGGCGGCTGAGAATCAAATGACAGAGTTTAGACCTAGTTGGTCTCAATTGCATCTAGATCAGTACTTGGACGTGAAATTAGGCAGGACCACATAGTGTCATTTGTGAAGACGCCACGGCCTTCATCCCGTTCTACTATTATTAGCCACAAATTAGATCTCAACAATACATTTGCTTGTGCCTCTAGTGCAAGTTTGCAACTGAGTTGTAGATATCTGCTCGAGAGCTTTATCGACTGCACACCTGGTACATCCGAATGGACTAGACTGACTAAGTTTGCAGGAGCCAATTGACACAGCACAAGGACGGGAAAAGTGTATAAATTCAGGAAACAAGTAAAAGCCACCCAGCATACGACCGACATGAGTGAAGGTAGGCAAACAGTCGCTACTAGCTGTGGCGGGGCTGGAGATAATGGAGATAACGCAGGTAAAGATTATCTTATCCAAAGTCCGGGCGCGGAAAGCTCACTTTGTTGTACTTTCGTGCACTGCTATAGGGGATAATAATGACCGGCACTCCCAGCGTGACAGCCGACCTCATAGAAGGAGCAGACAAAGTGACGACGACCAGTCAACGGAAAATCAAGGCACAGAGAACAGCCATCACAATGTGGATAAGACGGGTAAGAGGGAACCCAAGGCTCGTTAATCCTGAACTCTGTTGTCCTGAACCCTTGTCGGGCGGTGGAAAGAGTCCAAGCACATGTAACTGTATACAGATGATGTATTTCATGATGTATGATCTTCCGCAAGGTCAGAGGAGTCACACGGACTGAAACAGGAATCAATATTGGGGGACGCCAGTGGCACCCCACAGATCAAGAATGCCATTGTATTATTAGACAATATTAATGTGCAAACACCACACTTTCAGTGGGGTGAGATGAAACAGGCTTGACAATGCAAGCAGGTATTCTAGCGTAACGTGGCCAATAGCCTAAGTATTGCTCTCCAAGAGAAAGTACTGCCCCCCACATGCTGGGTGTTAACGAAGCAGGAGAGATAGAAGATTTGCATGCACGTCGGAGAGAAGTTCCTGAGTTTACCAGTATCAGCTCTCCTAGATCGTTTTGAGCAACGTGAAAAGCAAAAGAATGTGCACGAAGTCGAAATCGATGCAACCAGAGGGCTATATGACGAGGCAGTTTGTATTCCGTGAATTGAGAAGTTCTTCGTGAGTCGCAGTAAGTTCTGGACGAAGTTTATGTTGTGAGGCACAGACGCGATATGGCATAAAGGAAGGGACGTTAGGGCCGGTAGTATTGGTCATGACTGCTACTTCGAGTGATGTATTTGAATTATGATTGAACAGGAGTTCGCCAGGATCACTTGACCAAAGCAGCACAGCAAGTTCTAATTCAACGAAGGATAAAACCATGTCTTCTATCCCCTTTAATTGCTTACCGTCACCTTTGCATGCTGTGAGCTTGTATGGCGACTCTGCCTGACTCTGGATCTGGATCATGCACCAGCAGTCCATTCCAAGTAACTTATCCATTCGACAAGAAATCCAATGCCAATGGGACTCACGCAGACTTGGTTCTTCGCTCCGCGGACGGAGTTGATTTCCGTGTGATGAAGGACGTTCTCGCTGTGGCGTCGCCCGTGTTCCAGGATATGACTACTTTGGCGAGACCACTTGCAATAGGCACCAAATGCAGTACTAGTCCTTCTACTACTGACGATCAGTACTCTGAGGAGGGACTCCCGATTGTCGTCATGTACGAGTCCAATGCGGTCGTACTTGACACAATGTTAAGGATTTTGTATCCTGTCGTTCCGCCGAAATTGGATTCGTACGATGTGCTTGATGGTTTATTACGTGCTGCACAGAAGTATGACATGGCGTTGGTCTTACACGTTGTAGAAGAATCGTTTCGTCGACTTGTGGATGAGAACGACGGACAACGGGCCATGGAGGTTTATATCCTCGCTTGGGAGTACCAACTCGAAGAGATTCTCCGCCTTGTACTAGACGCGTTCCTAAGGTATCCCTTCAACCAGTCGTACTTCTCTGGTCTCGAAAAAGCCCCAGCAAGCGCCTTATTCCGACTATTCGACTACCGTCAAAAAGTCTCCAACAAAGTCGACTTACTCTTCTCACCCTTAAAATCGCCAACTGACCTACCTCAACCACTACGCTGTATCCTACGAGAGATTGAATGCTCAACAAAGAACATCAAACCCACCGAAGGGTGCGGGTCCAACGAGAATGGTTATTACATCGACAACAGATACTGCAAACCTATACAAATGAATACAGAACTATACAAGAAACGAGTGCGTCCGTTCGTGATGGATAGGAATTAAATTGAAATCAAATATTACGTAAGGTTGGGAAAACATAAACTCAACCAACCTGTCACATCAGTCACGGCACAGCCACATACTCCTTTTGGAAGGACCCTACGGCAAAAATTTCTAGGTCAGAAAAAATTGACTTTGTTTTATTAGCTCTAGCAAGTTCAAAACTTATTCAGATACAATTATTAATGTCTAAAGTTAGTTTTTAAACAGTTATATAGTGTTTGTTCAACTTTCTAAGTGTTTGGAAAAAATTACTTTAAAAAATGCTGACAAATGTATTATTATTATTAATATTACGTAACTTTCGGTATTATATAAGCGGCAAAAATCTGGGTCGAAAATTTTTAAGTAGTGCTCAAACTCATTAAAATGCAATTTTAGACCATTTTAACAAAAAAAGTTTTCTTAGGAAATAAAAAAATGTGTACTTAATATTTTTGAAAAATAAAAACATACATTTGTAGCTACAGATGTCCTCTACAATTCTATGTTGCCCAAATATTCATTTGAGGTTATTTGAGGAAGTTATTTCGTCCATCATTGTATGGCCCAAAAGAGGCTAGTACTGCCGCCTCACAGTTGGTTGAGTTTATATTTTCCCAACCTTAGAAATTGTCGCGCTCCGAATGGCGTGGATCAAGGTGAAAGAAAATCCGAAAAGGTCACTAGGGATGGTCAAAGGTAACCTACAAATCAAGCAAGTCAGTTCGATAGGCTCAAGCACATATTCATCTATCCACAATTAAGTAAACACCTCATCAGCCAATTTCCGCATTTCCTGCCTAATATTCTTCTCTAGCTCGTTCAACTGCCGAAACACATTCTTCCTACACTCCGAACAACACTTCCACGACGTAGCCGATTCCGCAATAAGCCCAATATTCATCACCCTATCCCCTAACGGCGCCTTTTGCACTTCACTACGAGATACTACTCGCAATTCAGACCACCACCCTGAAAGTATTGTACTTGTAAGATACTAGGACTTGTACTATAGTCACCAGTTATTTTGCACGAGTAGCCAGAAGGAGCGGACTTACACCTTTCTCCGAGCAGATGAGCTACCAGCTCACCAGGAAATCATGAAGTCAGCTGGACATACATCACACAGATCTAGTTTTTCACTCAGGCGACGAAGGTTCACCGAACTAAGAACGCTCCTTCCTTCACTGAATAGGAACGGTAACATCCAAGCACCAAGTCTGTTTCAAAAATATATTGTTATTTGTATTCCCAGCCTCGCTGGACAATTGCAATTAAATGCAGTAATATGCAGAAGACGAAACAAAACGCTGGTATCAAAAATGAACCAACAGCAGCTCTAATCAAACACAAATTGCATATGTGAAATAGATGAAAGGCAAAGGTGAGGTGTGTTAAGTCGAAGGGCGAAAGGTGAAGGTAGAGGTAGAGGTAGAGGTTAGGACTAAATTTAAAGATGCCACGGAAGCCAAATCACGCGGGTCTAAGATACATTTATATTTGCTGGGATAATACCAGATGAACTCGACGTGTGCAAAGGCAAAGGGCAACGCAGGTGACGGGTTTGGGGTAGTGGGGGAGGATTACGTGCCAGGTGATTAAACGTAAAATTGTGTTGCGGTGTTAATATGGTATTCCGTTGTGGAAAGCGATTGAATGCGGAGGACGTAGATGGAATGGGCCAAGAGAAACGAATTGTATCATCCCTTATGCAACAGGTGTACGAGCGTACTTGCGTCGGTACTTCGAGTCGATGCTCTCGAGGTAGTAAGAACCGGGCCAGATGTTTTCTATTGAACCCTCAGGAATGTATGCGCCTGCGTTGTGGTTCTTTTCACGGAGCTGTGTAAGTAGGCGAAAAGAAAATTAGCCGATTTGTTCTCAAATAAATAAAATGCGACAAGCACGAG
Source organism: Fomitiporia mediterranea MF3/22 (assembly GCF_000271605.1). Lineage (NCBI taxonomy): Eukaryota > Fungi > Basidiomycota > Agaricomycetes > Hymenochaetales > Hymenochaetaceae > Fomitiporia > Fomitiporia mediterranea. The sequence goes on from NW_006760386.1 coordinate 9,134,112, forward strand.
TTGGGGGAAGAAAAGCCTGGGTCAAATAAGACGAGACTTACCGCCAAGGAGTCAACGTATTCTTGGCACGGAACAACCTTCATGGACGCGAGGCGGTTCAGAAGGTCCATCTTCTCGCGGATCTCCGTAGTGTCGCCCTTAACGCGAATGGTGTAGAATGACGATGCGCAACCAGAGCCGTATGCGAACATGCTGATACGCTTCCCTCGGAGCTCCTCGGGAGGAACAGCAGAGACAAGTGAGGCGAGACCGCCGTATAGTGAAGCGGTGTACATGTTACCACAGCGTTTCGCGCAGTGCATTGACGGCATCACGGCAGTCTTGTGCTGCGCGCCAGCAAGGGCAATGAAAGTTTTCTCGATGCTCTTGTCCGTGAGCGATGCGGCGTAAGAGGCGTTGAGGAGCGCTTCAGGATCAGTGATATTAGCGAATTTAGGCGTCGAGGGTTTTGAGAGGAAGTCGTTGAAAAGGAGGCGAGCATGTCCCTTCTGCACGAGCTTGCCGTAAGGAGAGTGGAAAACGGGGTAGTCGACGCTGTCGAGGGAGAAGATAGATTTCGGGTCCTCTTCCTTCTTTTCGGTGCCGTTTGCTTCGCCGTTCGTAAGCCCGGTCTTGCACTTATAAGCCCTGGCGGTCTTCTCGCGGAAACGCGAGTAAGAGTTGTCCAGCGCGGTAAGGTAGGTCGTGATAGATGCCGGTCCATCGACCTCTGGGTACTCAGAGTCGAGCTTCGGCTTGTAGAAGTCATAGGTGTTGGCCATGTACGTGCCGTGAATGGCTATAAATTGTAGAAATAAGCATAAGCTTCGCAATTCAGAACCAGGATGTAAGAAGACGCACGGTCAAAGACCAACGGGGCGTTCGGTCCGATCAGCATGGCACACGCGCCAGCACCACCAACTGGGCGTGCACCACCTTCCGCGTAAATCGCAATGTCGCCGGCGAAGACGATTGCATTACGCCCGTCCCAAGACGAACTCTCCATCCAGTTGATTGCGTTGAATAACGCAGCAGTGGAGCCGTAGCACGCGTTCTTGGAGTCGATACCCTCAATGTCGGTGTTGCCTGCTACCGCGAACAGGTCCATGAGGACGGTCTTGACGGACTTGGACTTGTCAATGATCGTCTCTGTGCCGACATCAAGTCGGCCGATGGAGCACGGGTCAATGTTGTATTTCTCGAGCAGGTTTGACACGACTGCAGAGGATCACCGGCGTAAGCAGACACATTCCGACAGTCGGCGAGGTACGCAAGCCAAAGGTTTGTACTTACCAGTAAGAGCGAACGAGTTGATGTCTTCACGGTCATCAGTGCAAGCCATGAACTGCTGTCCAAGACCAATAGTGTATTTGCCCTTGGCAACGCCGTCGAAGACCTCCAGGTCTTCCTCCGAGATGCACTACGGATGACACGCCACGGTCAGCATAAGTAACGTTAGGAAAACAAGAGACGACATACGCGACGGGGGAAATACATCTCCATACCCAGGATACCAACATCCTTCGGACGGGGTACCTCGACACCGTCAGCTACCTCGAAAGGCGAAACGGGAGTGACAGGCTCTGAGTTGGGAGCAGCGACCATATTGAACTCGGACAGGGTGACACGGTACGGGCAAAGAATGGGAGAAGAGTAAAGATTGGGGGGAGTAGAGTAGAGGCGAGGGCAATTTATATGAAGGAGAGGAGGAATAAATAGAGATAAAAAGCATCGGCTGAAATGCACTTCACCTTTTTTTGTGGTACGATACCGTAGTTTATTTCCGTCACTTTAATTCATTAGTACCTTTCCTAATCTGGACATGCACACCCTCTCACTTTCCTCATTCAGTGTCGCGTCAGCTATTTGTCCCGAAATTAATCTAATTCTCCGGCTTCTTTCTCCAATTCATATCTATCGCATCACGGAACGATACAGTCAAAAAAAATCGTACGACGACAACCACGCATGTTACACAGATACTTAGACGTTCCCTGCTGTGCTTGCTGTTCCCGCTGCTGGTCCGGCAGTGGAGGAGGAACCTGAAACGGTTTTATCATCATTCTCCGTTTCCGGCGCAACGGCGAATTGCATTCTAGTCTCCGTTCACTGATACCCATCATAATTGGCTCTCGTCCCACCATTGGGGATCTTTTTTACAATAAGATTCTTCCGTTCGATTATTCAATTGTCTCAGCCTCCATTTCAGTTGGATCCGCTGCAGGTATATCTTCTCTTGCCCTCGACCCTCGAGACGAGCAAAGTGCTGTGATCTTCTTGTACCTTGTTCGAAGGTTTAAAATACTTCAGAGTGTGGGTACTTGTACCCATTTATTATTTTAAACAGCGCCGACACTGCCAAGCTGCGAGATAATCATGTATCAATACTCGGAACCATTAGTACAAAGTGGCGCTCAAGATCTGTTGGTTAGTGCACAGGCATATGTAAATGGCCGTAGTGCGACAAGTCAGGAGTCGGGATAAGGCAAGGAGTCAAGACAAGATCAAATGCCACTAAGCCGTGAATGTCATTGATTGGACCCACATGTCAAACATGTGTCCATTTACAACAAAAAAACAGGTGTAATGAACAGTCGAACTGAGCATAGTTATGATATTGATGATTGGGCGGGACTGGCCAAAATTTCGGTGTAAAAAGGGGCAAAAAAATGAGAAATGGAGTTGGCTGATATTTTTACTGTAAATTATTAATAAGAATATTGCGAGACACCTAAAAAGTCCGGTAAGTCCGGCTATCGGAAGGGAGCATGTTCGGTCAATCAAGGACCAGTCCACATCGAAGTCCCTCGTCAATCACGAGTCCACCGCTCCGTGCAGTGCATAATGCCGATGTAGAGAGGCCGACGAAATAAGTGATTTTATCGTATGTAGTATGTAGTATACCTGTTCTGCAGGTCTTCCGTATTACAGAAGAATCCAATGCTGATATTATCCGACAACGCGGAGCAGACTCGGATTCCTCTCGTCGGATCCATCCAAAGGCAAGGACCACCATAAGCGGAATGTCCCATCCTACGCCAACCGTTGAATTACCACTGCGTTATACTTTGGGGAGAAATCGAGGGATGATAACATTCACATCCTTACCGAGCGCCGCGTTACCCCACTGGTGATACCACCCTCAATTCATTTCCACTGCTTTTCTTTATAATATCTTGCACAAGAGCAAGTGATACCATATGCTCGGGGTTAATCAAAGATAAGTAGACTGGTATAACCATTTTTCAGGTCCAAGATTATTGCTCCTCCCCAACAGTCTTTGAGCGTCTGCCGTAAAATACCCGATATTGATGGAGTTTCAGGTCAATGAGACACACCAAGAGATAACCTATGCTCGATACAGGTTCCCCCCAAATATTACTCCTTGTACGCTGTGCTGTTTAATAGCAGCGAGACAAAATTTGGTCTGCAGATAACTTTAGTAATGAGCACGGTTCAGATTTAGAACCAGCCCTTCTTCGCGTGAGAACCAACGCGAGTTTGTACCTGGAAGACAGGGTCGAGGAGCCTCTGCAGAGCCTCTGCCGTAAGCAGCCGTGGACGTGAGATTGCGTGGGGTCTTGGTGTGATAGGCAAATCAAATAGCAGAGCTGGAGTGAGCCTATGGGGCGGATAAGGCGCCCGCCGTCACTTTGATGGGCGTTCCCCAGAGCAACAAAGACATTTAGGAGAGTTTCTTGGTATTTGGGGAAGACAGTCCAAGGTAGTGATTAAAAGAATCGAGAGTGGAAATATTTGATAGATAGCAGCACTGCAGGTGGCGAACGAGCAACCACGACAGAAAAGGCTACGAATCCTCCAATTGAATCATGGCCTGCCGGAGTCTCGTACTGCCACAGTGCCACTCGTGGTTTCCGCCGCGTTAAAACGATCAAGAGCGATAAATTGCTAAATATCACGAATTTTGGAGCGAGGGAGACATTTAAGAGAGTTCCTCTGAAGTTGAGGAAATTAGCATAAAATAGTGGATAATAAGGTCGAGCGTGGCAGCATTTGATAAATAGCGCTGCAGCTGGACATGCAGTCGGGAAATAGAAAAGACTCAACTGCTTCATGTGCTACAAGATTCCCGTACGGTTACGCGTGACTTCTGCCGTAAAAGCGATCAAGGACAACCAATTGCAGAATATCAAGAATTTTACTTGCACTTGATGGTAGACAGGAGTTTGAGATGCGCTAACGAACGAAGCTGATCTATGATTCATAGTATGAAGAAAATCTTATTTTAGCATACTATTCGATCACGTGCCCGACAATAAAGAATGCGTCTCATTCAAGTTGTATGAAATCTTCTATTAGCCATTCTCATCTGCCAAACCACCTTGTCTGCATAATTGTTGGCAGTCAGTATAATTTCCATAATATCTGTGAGGATATTGGGACTGACAAGCGTCGACCTGCTGCTTTTAAATTCAGACAGGTTACCTGTCTCAGCGAAATGGACGAAGACTCAGACGTTGCTCCCTCAACATCTGAAAGCCCGGCATGCAAGTCGAACGATGTCGAACTTGAGCCTGTTATAACCGCCGCGTCCGCACCATTTGACTCGCCATACGGTGATGTCATCCTTCGAACGTCAGACTCGGTGGACTTTCGCGTGCTGAGGTTCGTTCTAGCATTAGCTTCGCCCGTCTTCGGTGCCATGTTCTCCCTTCCACAACCTGCCACAAAACTGGACGAACCTGCATCAATTCCAATTATTCCGATCAGTGAATCAAGCGCCACAATTGATTTGCTCTTGCGATTGTGTTATCCCGTTGAGGTACCCCGACTTAGTAACAGGTTGAATGTACCTCGGATTGGTCTCGTACTTGAAGCAGCGCTGAAGTACGATATCAGTCATGTCGTCAGTCATGCTCGGGACGCTATATTAGAGCTTGCGGAAAAGGACTACGACTCCGCCGTTGCAGCATACGCAGTGGCGTGCCACTTGAAACTTGAGGAGCTAGCGCGTGCAGCCGCACTTGCATGCCTTAAATGGCCTTTTCCAGGACCTACAGTCCCTCAACTTTCTCTCATGTCCGGCTTAGATTATTACAATCTTCTCGAATATCATAAGAAGGCTGGAGAAACTGTGGCTTCGTTATTTCAAAAGAACCGATACAAGTTCATGACGGAGACATGTGTCGCAATCACACCTCGAAGCCATACTTGCCAAGGGAGCACAAAATTATCGTACACTTTAACCGATAACAACGTCGAAGTCAACGAATATCTCTTCTGGTCTGAGGCAAAGAATATCTTGTCCGAGGCTTTCAAGACTTCCCCAAGTGCAATGGAGAAACTTTCCTTGTCATCACTTGCTCCAGCGGTGACGGCTACTAATTGCCATATTTGCAAAAATAAATTCCTTCATGGATGGGATCAGACAAGAGAAGCTATCGCGACTGTAATTAAGAAACGAATAAGTAAGGTATGCTTGCATAATCTATGAGAAATGTCCATCATAATGTTAACGTCGTGAACGTAGGTGCCACTTTCTCTGTCTTGGATGTGACCCGGCCCATCGGCAATGGGCGGGCATGCATACTTCGAGTTTCTGTGTATTGCGTCACATGAACATCTACGCGTGCAACGGATGAATATGGAACCTGAAACTTGCACGAAACGACATAATTCAGCTACAGGTTTTGCATTCCATTCAATTACCATCTACACGACTGGGATCGCTTCGCGGCGTCTGTGGGCACGTTACATAAATCAGATTGGTGTCGAATTCTCTGTCTGCAGACATTCTTTTATGGAGAGAACTTCAATACCTCACTATTGATGGCTTCAACGCAGTCGACCGGCATCAATTGCGGACCCTCGGATGATAGGATTGCAATGGATTATCGGAACAAACTTCTACACGTTCTTTTGTGTGTTTGTCCCCCCTCCCCTTAATTTTTGTAGTTCATCCTACTATCCTCCCTCGTATCAAACCTGCAGCATCGAAATATGATTGATGTGGGTTGAGATGCAGTATCAGTCACTTTACGCCCAAGATGTATGGCATTACTATACCCTGCGCTGCTCTTAATTCATTATTATACTGATGCCGCAATGCATGTTCCAATTTTGTACAGAAATACAATAGTTCTCTTCATAGGTTTCACTGTGCTAGCATACACTTGTTGTATACATATGGATACGTAGTTCGTCTCGGACATTCGTCACAGAGTGTACTTGTAACCACTCCACTTGTCACCTTTGTCCCGTCTCGCTTCATCTACACTTTCGTAACACCCATTCTTCGAATTCATACCCGGTTTGCCGTCATTAACACCAACGATGATCTCGTCCCGTTCTCCACGAGCACGTTTAGCGTTCTCCCTGCGCAGGAAGTAGAACATCGTGTTGGCAGCAATGAATCCACAACTGATGTAGAGGATGACGATGCCGTGTCCTAGGACGTAACGTGGAGCGTCGCGAGCGCGATACTGATGCGATTAAAGGAACTTAGATATGGATCGGAGAAAAGATTCGGTGAGAACAGCTTACGGCATTTGAGGTGGCAGCGCCGTTGATATTACCGCTGGAAGATGAATATTAGAAAATAAACACTATTGAGTGGTGGTGGCATGACATACAAGCCAATGACCCAGCCTAGGGAAACGCTCCGCTTGTAAGTTCCCTCAACATTGTTCGACACCCAAGCGCTATGAAAGACGGTCAGTCTAAAAACGCGAACGCAGGAAAGTAGCACACATAATATTTGCTGTTATAGAATGTAAATCAATGGACTTCAACTGAGGAAAGATTGAGATATCTTACGAATAAGAGGGTAAATACCGCTGCAAAGACATGTCGGTCAGACGTCTTTTTCTATTAATATCAGGCGAGAACCCACCATGCAGCCATATATACGGCAAAGTACGATAGGGCTGCGGACCTGGACAAGATTAGTATGATATACGCCGCGAGACCTGAGAGTCGTTAGTTTGGCAGGCAGACTAGTAATTGGGACTACGCTTACCAAGTGAAAAGCAGCCACTTCAACGGAGCTCCATTAGACAGTGAGTTTGATTCATCCAATAAGGGGTGCTTACATTGTGAAGTATCCACGTCGCCCAAAACGGTCAGCCAAGAATCCGACAGTACATGTCCAGATGCAAGCGACGACGTAAACCGGAACTGTTAGTAAGTTTGCAGGTGTGGCCTGGAATCCTGAGAAACGAGCGTCTCTTTAATACATCCTTCAATACCCATTTGGCATTCAACATACCGAGTTGGTTGATAATGGACGGTAAAAAGAGGGAGAATCCATACAGCGGTCCGTTGGCACCGGCGTATAAGATCACTGGTATGTCATTGAGCTTAACTGCTTATCGATGAAACGGGAGGCTTCTTACTGCCGACCCAAGTCTTCCAATCTATGACGCTGTCCCAGATATACTTCCATCTCGCCTCCTCGCCTCCCGCTGAAAATTGACCGTCATTTTGCAGACGGGAAATGACAAAGGCCCGCTCCCTTTCGTTAAGGAAGCGTGCGGTATCGGGAAAGTCCTGAAGAATGAAGAAAGAGAGAGCGCCGACAATAACAGATAGCAAGCCCTCAAGGATAAAAATCCATGCCCTGAAATAAAATTAGTGCGTGGGTGAATGCACGTAGATCTTTATCTACCATGCAGGTTTCCCACCAATACCGTTCATGTTTGAAATACCAGCCTGAGTATCCTCGGTTGAGGAGGCAGTGCATCTTTTTCAATTGAATCACACTTACCGCCAATAGCCCTCCGAAGGCACCCGACACAGTAGCTGCTGAGAAGAAAAGAGCGGCACGAAGGCCAAATTCTGTGCGTTTGTACCAGCTGAGAAACGAATATACTAGTGAGTAAGCACTCTCATCAACATATGAGAGCAAAAAGGTTTGTTGTGCCTGACATAAGACCGAATAGTTGGCGAAGAACGAGGTGGAGAGTTGGGAATCTGACCAAAGAAGATAGAAGATGGACCGAAATAGCACGAAAGGACATAAAAATTGGTAAATTTCTCACCAGGACAAGTAGTAATTTACTCCTGTGAACACAAGTTCCGCGTAAGTTCGTTGCCCGTTCACCGCAGTAGCTATTACAATAAACATACCCGGGAAGAGGCCGGCTTCGAATGTGCCAAGCATCCATCGCATGGCTATGATTAGGTGGTTTAGTAAGATAGGCCGGATGAAAAACACGAGCACTCACCGAAGAGGCCCCCAAAGTTGTGGACCAATCCTTGAATAGTCTGTGACGGTAAATGCGCTGTAAATCGCAACAAGCGGGGCAGTGTGCCTACCATCATGACTCCCCATAGTAGCATTATCGAAGACAGCCATATTGACGGACGTAGCCGCTTGAGGAAGATGTTCGACGGAACCTAGAGAAAAACGTTAATATTAGCACGTATCTAATCGCAGGAAATCCAACGTACATCTAATAGCGAATACGGTATAAAGAATATAGACAAGCAAATCAAATATTGAGTGTCCGTTATGTGGAGGTCAGTTTCCATGTTATACAGCTAGAAAGAAATCGCAAAATTTATATCATTAGCAATATGTATCATGATTAAAAGGGTACTCACCTTTGCGTTGCCTATACTTGACCGATCGAGGAAAGCGATAAGATACAAGAACGATAGCCACGGTATAAGCACCCAATCGATCTTTCTGACGAGTTTCTTTTCGTCTATGGGCACTACACCATCTTCGCTTGTACTGGAGGGGACACCTTTTGCTTCGGTAAGCACGACAGGCTCCTTTTCCTCTATCTTCGGCGTTAATGATGATGACCCCGTGGAGGGACGGTCGACCTTTTCTAACGACATGTTGGAAGTGGCAAACAAGGGTTCCCGGAGAACTGGAAGAGTACGAAGAACGAGAAGATGAAGCGGTGCTCCCGATGAAGAGAGGCGAAAGTTAGTTTTGCTCCAAACCTCTACTTATATGCAATGCGCATGGAAATCCCACAGAATTTGTAAGTTACAGTAGGCTGGCGTACACAGGCGAACTTCTATATCCACGGTCTGCCGACGAATGCCGCTCCTCTTCGTCCCGCGTGCAAATGTGCTTTCCCGGAAGAAAGAGAACTTGGCGCCTAAGAAGGAATCCAGCCTCACATGCTCAGATAGGAATAGTCGGTGAAAGGAAGATGGAATGACTTTCCGAACAAACCACTGGCTCTTCGACCCTGTTAGCGGAAGTCGGGATACATAATCCATAAAACACTGGATTCGACGTCTTGTTCGAGAGTAGCCTTTGATAGCCTTTGATAGCCTTTCAAAAACCGAGCGGATTCACGGAAGATCTTCTCCGTGTCCGTGACCATTGACCGTGGCGATGTTTTCGCTTGTTCCAGTCATCAGCCCCCAGGTTGGTTCCTTTATACGCTGAGATAGAGCGGACTCCGTGTTCCGTCATTTTCTGCCAACATCGGAACAGACAATAGCAGACTTATCTCTCCAGTGAACATAAGGCGCTGGTTGGTCGAAGATGTCACAATTTCAAAAGGATCTAGTGTGCAGGCAAAAAAGGTAATACGCTCACGTAACCAGTGTACCGTAAGTCAGCACAAATAAATGCAAGCGTATACTTTAATTTCGGGAATTTTTACCTACCACAAAACAACGCGTCAGTGGCGTGAGAATCACCAAATAAAGCCAAAATTAGCGTCATAGCGCATATAACCGCGTCGTCAAATCCACCCTTCTGCATACAACCTTCAGTTAAACGGGCTTAAAAACGACTGTCATATTATAATGGGTACGTATGTAGAGTGTTCCTGACTCATCCCTATTTTCTAATGGCGTTTTCATCTTACTTAAGCAACTCGCGAATCCGTCGAACTCAACGAGGCACACAAGCCATTGCCAAAAGCTATTGAAGCCTTCAAAGCTGTCAAGTCCAAAATCGTCTCCGAGCTCATCAGGGAACGTCACCACTGGGACAAGCATGAGCCCCACATGTTCAAACGCGCGGAAGGAATACCTGATGCCGAGCTCGCCAAGTTCTCTATTGATGAGGATCTGGTGTTAGTACGCGCTGGACAGACAGCGTATGGGACAATCATCTTTGGCAAGATTAGATTACCTGCGATCAAGGAAGGAGGTGAAGGATACATCCATGTCAGGTACGCGATCTTCTCAAATCGCTTGCCGATGGCTTTCTCTGACGGGAGGACGCTATTATACACTCCTGATTTTACTGACATTCGATTATGCCGTTCTTGCTCCTAATCTTAATTGATGACATTGTGTATGCAGAGTCCATGATCCCCCCAACAGTGTATGTAATTACTTGAAGCGTCCTATATCAGTCGCATTCTGACATAAATTGCATCTGATAGGGTGAAACTGATGTAATTCTTCACTCCATCCTCACAGAAGAAGGCGACAGGGACGCTGACGGACATCCGACATCCTGGAATGCGATTCATACGCTCGAGAAATCATTGGACTTTTTCAACGAGTGATCTTCGGATTTTAGTCTGCTGAGAATGCAAGATTCGAGCCTATTGGATTTATAACTGTACGACAGGAATGCTGCTACTTGAATACATGTATGGGGACTTTCAACGATCTCGAATATATATGGATGGAGGATAAATAGTAACGAACCCAATGTATAATGTGATTTAAGCTTTGAATTGAGTTTCTGTATTTTACAACTGACCAGACCAGAGAGCAGGAATATGGAAAGAAGTAAATGGTAATAGGACTCTGACTATGCCACCCATGTTCAACAGACTCATTCATTCTTGACATCACCAAAACGAACACGAAAATGTATTGGAATTTATTGCTAAGACATATATTTTTGCATATTGTGGATCCTTATATTTGCTTATAACGTCTACATGTAATTATATTGCCTTGTCAGACTCTGCACGTCTTGGTGATGTTTTGCCCATAATTAGAAGCCTTGCACCCCTAAATGATTATGCGCGCACATGCGAGCACTAGTATGGGCGCCCGCCAAGTTGGTGCATTATCCGTCGCGAAGGCGCAGAGCTATTCTTCCCTGACCAGATGAAGTGACAATGGGCGCTGCTTCATGATGACAAGTCGCAGTCTGCGATGATTTCTCATTCGTAAGCCATTACCCCTTCGGGCCCTTCCGGCTTGTTGGTGAAGCACAGTGGCCAATCCCTGGGCACAAACCTGTTTCAGATCACTTCCCCCTTTGCCGTGCTAGCACGTAAAGCATCTTCGTCACCCAGTTCGCGTAAGTGCAGTATCACAAATCTACATCAAAATGACTTACGGAGGTAAAGATTCCTAATCAGAACTCCTGTTAGGCATTGTCGACTATAAAGACGAGAAATATTTCATCTGTGCCCCTTGTTGTCTGGCAAGTGAACGAAATGCCCGAACAAATCACTCTTTACACTGGAAAAGTGAGTAACTCTTTTTATCCGTACGCAAAACCTGGATGTGCTCAGACTGACTGGATACGAATGAAAATAGGCTTGTCCTGCCGGGCAGCGTGTAGGCACTTGGCTCTTTATCCGGGTCTGAACTAAACTCACAAGTAATGATGCAGGTTGAGATTGCACTCGTAGAGGCAGGCGCGGAGTTCACAAGATATGAAATTGACCTGCAGGACAAGCCGGATTGGTTCACCCTAAAGATCAACCCTGTAGGAAAGGTACGGACTCCTGCATGTCTAAGAAGCGCAACATGGGTAATGTACAATTCGTGACGCATTGCATAGATCCCAGCCATTTCGTACGGCGGCCCAAAAGTGCCTCCGGATCAGCCATCCCCCGAGTCCGTCAAGCTTGCAGAGTCGCTCGTTCTGCTCGAATTCGTCGCCGACCTCTTCCCAGAATCAAAACTTCTCCCAAAGGATCCTGTCCTGCGTGCGCGTGCACGCTTCTTTATAGATGCCGTGAACACTAAATTCCTAGATGGGTTCGTTGCCTTCATCATCAAGGGTGAAAACGTAGACACATTGTATTCTGGTGCTGAGACGATCCAGGCGTTGCTTCCCGATGACAAGAAGTTTGCGGTATCCGATGATTTCACAAATGCGGATGCTGCCATTGCCCCGCTCTTCATTCGTGTTATTGTGGTATTGAAGAACGATCTTGGAAAGGCGGCACCTGGTGAAGGGAAGAAAGCATTTGAAGTATTCAATAGTCCGCGATTCAGTAAACTCATGGACTACTTCAAACGTATTGAAGCACATGAGAGCGTCAAGTCGACATTCGACGAGGTAAGATGATTTCATATTATTCCCATCATTTGATTGCTTAAGACATTCCAGGAATACAACACAAAATCCTTCGAGAAATACTTCGGCAGGACCAAGGCTCCATGAAAAGCTGCATCAAAGTAAAGCTACATTATGGTAGTCCATGAGCGAGACGGTATCCTGCCTCTGCGCCATAGTCAAATATTACATAACAAATACTATATGTTTTGACGTTTTGAGGGGCAGCGGGATCAAACTTGGTTCTACACGTTGCAAAATCGAGCTAATCGCTCGATTTACGGAACCTGTGTTCGAACCAAGTGACATTGTAAAATACTGAATACCTAGCCCCAACAAATTCCCTGAGTGAGAAATGGGCGGATATTACGTTGTTTTCGGATAAACTTCGAAACTATGCCCAATTACAAGATTCCTAGGTCAATAAGTTCAGGATATTTATACATAACGTTGTTGTTTTCAGTGCCAATTTCCCCGCCTTCATATGTACTTCACGTAATATATCTGTACCCACTCCACTGGTCCCCTTTCTCTCTCCTCGCATCTTCAACAGTCTCGAAGTACCCATTTCGCACATCGCCTCTACTACTCTTCGGGTCACCGATAACTTCATCACGTTCCCCACGATCACGCCGTGCGTTCTCTCTACGAAGTAGTGTATGGAAGGCTGTCGAGCCTATGAGGCCGAAGACGATGAAGCCGATGGTGACGCCGTGGCCTAGTGTGTACCAGGGCGTGTCTCGGGCGCGGTACTGACAGCCCATTAATCATAAGCAAAGAACATTTCAATTTGAGGGAACGGATACTGACAGTATTGGAACTTATGGATCCCGTCAAATTACCACTGAGTTGTTAATCAGTAATCAGCAAGTAAACCAAATGTTGGAGGTGCAAAGAGATTACTAACAAGCCAATCGCTATTGCCATCGAGACACTGCGTTTGTAGGAGCCCTCGAAGTTATTCGCAACCCATGATACAGCGTTAGCTGGAATTAGTTTTGTTCAGCAACATCGCTACATTAATAAGTAAGAATAGGTGAACTCACGTATAGATGGGAAAATCCCACTGATAAGGTGGGATGATAAAGTTATTTTTTCGACACGGAATAAAATAGTGATAGACAATCTCACCATGCAGCTATGAACGTCGCGAAGTATGACAGCCCTGGGTGCCTTGAGAATATCAGAATTAAATATCCCGTCAAGGCTACAGGTAGTACGCGTAATATATAAGCATCCTGAGTGCATTTTGACCGTTTTTTTTAGAGCATCTCACCAGTTAAAGCCAATGCACTGTTAGGACGTAGAAGAACATCAGCAAGCGTATCAGCGGCCCTAAGCCTACGCAATACTCACATAGCGAAGTAACCACGTCTTCCCTTTCTGTCAGCCATGTAGCCGATAACGGCAGTGAAGACACATGCGATGAAATACACAGGAACGGTGAGTAAGTTCGCTGCCGTTGCAGTGAAACCTTGAGACAGCGTCAGGACGAAAACGAAAACTCGGCTGATAAATGTTTGTCGTCTTACCGAGCTCCGCAATTATACTAGGAAGGAACAACGAGAACGCATATAGCGGTCCATCCGTACCTAAAATAGACGATCGTGTCAGACCTATCTGTCAATTATTTTTGTCTCGAAGAAGATGCAGACCTATTATAACCGACGCGCCCACCCACGTCTTCCAATCCGTAAAGCTCTTACGGGCGTTCCGCCAATGCAGTTTCTCCCCCGAGGCAGAGAACTGATCGTCTGTTTGCAGACGGCGAATAACGTATGCGCGTTCTTCCTCGGTTAGGAAACGAGCGGCGTCGGGCCAGTCTTGGACTAGGAAGAAAGATGCGAGGCCGCAGATGACGGTGATAAGGCCTTCGACTATGAAGATCCAGGCCCTGTGATCATTGATGTATTTGGGTTTAGTACGTGAGAATTGTGTGTGAATGGTGAGGATTTGAGGAGTTATCGTACCATGCAGGCTTCCCACCGACACCCTCCATGTTTGATATAGCCGCCTGAGTAGGTTGCAGTGTCAAGCACTTATGAAGAGTGGTTTGGTATTTATGGAGACGTACGGCTAGAAGACCACCGAAAGCACCCGCGAACGTAACTGCAGAGTTGAATATCGCAAGTCGAAAGCCGACTTCATTTCGTTTGTACCAGCTGTCGATAGGTATATAAAGAAGCAGACTTAGTACCGACTCGATCTTGGCCAAACTCGAAGCTGCAACGCACCAGGACATGATGTACGCCGATCCAGGATAGAATCCAGCTTCGGCTACCCCAAGTAAAGTTCGGATTGCTAGGAAATATTGTTTGCTTGAGGTCATTACTAAAGCGAACGAAGGAACCGACCAAAGAGGCCTCCAAAGTTATGCACCAGGCCTTGGACAGTCTACCCATTTCAATGAGATTAAATCCACTATTCATGGGTACGGGAGAGACAAACCATCACAATACCCCAAGCCACCATCGTTGATGAAAGCCACGTCGAAGGCTTCAAGCGTTTCAAACACATGTTTGCAGGCGCCTAGATGTATTGCTTTCGTTATCTACTCGTATACGACGAGGTCAAGAGGAAGAGGATTGCTTGCCTCGAAGAACCAGTACGTCACAAAGAAAATAGACAAGCAGAGGAGATATTGGGTATCTGTAATATGCAAGTCGGCTTCCATCCCGTATAGCTATACCGCTCGAGTCAGAAATTCAATTACTTGAGAAGTAGAGAAACGACGTACTCGTGCATTCCCGATGCCCGCTCTATCGAGAAAACAGAGCAAATACAAAACACCGAGCCAAGGGATCAGAGCAAAGTCAATCTTCCGTACAAGTCGTTTCTCGTCTATGGCAGCAACAGTAGCGTCCTCTATGGACGCTGACTTATCGCTTTTGCAAGGCGATATTTCTACTTCTTCCAGCTGCACCTCGATTTGAGGCTTGTCGGTATCATCTTCAGACTTCATCGTCTTGAAAATAGGCTTGATATCGATATCGTCTTGCATCTTGAGATATGCGGTAAGGGCGCACTATCAGTCAGTCATGAGGAGAGCTTCAGTCTCTCTATATCTGTGAACTTGAAGGCAAACACCACGCGCCGAAGACGGCTTTAGGACTGAATTAGAACCGTGGAGTATCAAGAACATTGTGGCACAAATAACTCCTCGCCCTCGCACGAGGACAGGCTCTGGAAAAGTTAGGTTCAGGATGCCGGTCTTCGTCGGCTTCGAAATGTCAAGGCTTGCATTAATCGCGTCCTGGGAGCCCACGCCAGTGCATCGACAATTTAGCTGCCTATCAGCTGACGGTTCACCTGCCGCTAAGTTTTACTGAGCATGTTTGGAGAACCTTGATTGTGATATATATCGAGCACTTGATAGCGATTGGAAGAGCAGGTTAACGTCCAGATCATTGCAAATTTTCTTCTTCAAATCAGTGGACTTGCTATAAGCGGATATCTACGCTCACCACAAATGTCCCGGTGAATATCGAAGACGACGATGATCAAGCACACGTGCGGTTCTCAGATGTCTGACTGAGCGAATTTGAAAGTGAAAAAGGTTGCCCTCTTCTATTTTGCTTGTTCCTATTTATACGTGGACACAAAGGAACAAATATTTACGCCACGCAATTCAACGTTTTATTGCACGTCCGAATCCGCACGGGACGCTCAGGGAGAAGAGAGGACGCGAATTAAGAAGTGAATGAGGAGACGTGGTCTTCGACAACCTTCTTGATCTTCTCCTCAAGCTCTGCGCTGACCGTACCCTTTGCGATGTCCTCGAGCAATGCAGTCTGGCTGCTTGTCAAGTATGACCGGAATTCAGATTCCCAGCGAGTGATCTGGTCTACGGGAATGGGGTCGAGCTACGCGAGTATTTTTTAGATGAATTGGAGTTTGTAGAAATGAAGGTAACACTTACAAGACCGTTGACACCGGCGTAGATAATGGGAACCTGAACCTCAGTTGGGAGAGGCTGGTATTGGCCCTGCTCTATATGGATGTTAGAAATTGTCCAGTAAAAGTCGCCGTAAGGAACGTACTGAGGAGTTCAGTGAGACGGGCACCACGGTTGAGCAAGTAACGAGTCGAGGCATCGAGATCGGAACCGAATTGAGCGAAAGCTGCGACTTCACGGTATTGGGCAAGATATAACTTAAGAGAACCAGCGAACTTCTTCATGATCTTGCTGTAAATATAAATTTAATCATCAGAAAGTTGACAAATCACTAATTTTGTTTACTCACGTCTGTGCAGCGGAACCGACACGCGATACAGAAAGACCGACGTTGATAGCAGGGCGGACACCACGGAAGAAGAGCTCAGCCTCCAAGAAGATCTGACCATCAGTGATGGAAATGACGTTGGTTGGGATGTACGCCGACACATCACCACCCTGGGTCTCAATGATAGGCAAAGCGGTCAATGATCCACCACCGAACTTGTCGTTCATCTTCGCGGCACGCTCAAGGAGACGTGAGTGAAGGTAGAAGACATCACCAGGGTAAGCCTCACGACCAGGAGGACGACGGAGGAGCAAGGACATTTGACGGTAAGCGACGGCCTGTTTCGACAAATCGTCATAGATAATCAGAGCTATAAAGATTAGTTAGGAATTATCTCTACCACCAAAACTGAAACGGATATGCATACCATGCTTGCCGTTATCACGGAACCATTCACCCATGGCACAGCCAGAGAAGGGGGCGAGGTACTGAAGCGGAGCAGCCTCAGAGGCGGTGGCAGCGACGATGATAGAGTACTTCATGGCGTCATTCTCTTCAAGCGTCTTGACGAGCTGCGCAACAGTCGAACGCTTTTGGCCGACAGCGACGTAGACACAGTAGAGCTTCTGGGTCTCGTCGTTACCGTCGTTCCAACGCTTCTGGTTGAGGATAGTGTCGATAGCGACGGCAGTCTTACCCGTCTGACGGTCACCAATGATCAGTTCACGCTGACCACGACCAATGGGCACCATGGCATCGATGGGCTTAAGACCAGTCATCATCGGCTGGTTGACGGAACGACGAGGCAAAATGCCCGGTGCCTTGACTGACGCACGGCGACGTTCAGCAGCCTCAATGGGGCCCTTTCCGTCGATGGGGTTACCGAGAGCATCGACGACACGACCGAGCAATTTGGGTCCGACGGGGACATCGACAATCTGCCCAGTACGCTTGACGGTGTCGCCTTCCTTGATGAGACGGTCACTACCGAAGATGGACACACCAACGTTGTCGGCCTCCAAGTTCAAGCACATCCCGCGAACACCTGACGAGAATTCCACCATTTCCTCGGCTATTTTTCACACAGATTAAATTAAGAGACGTCATAAGAAATAAGTAGTAAGGATGAGGTACTACCTTGGACATTCTTAAGACCGTAGACACGTGCGATACCTATTTGTACGTAATAGGCATTTCGTTCGCATTGTCACTGACTGCCGCAACAGTAAAGTTGTAGTAGAAGTGCGCACCGTCACCAATGGTAAGAACACGTCCAGTCTCTTGCACGTCACCACCAAGAGAAGTACCAGCTATCCGTGATTCGAGGATTGAGGAGACCTCGGACGCAGCTATAGCGTGAAGTTGTACGTATCCCGAATGTCCGAAATTGGTATTTCAACGAAAACACAATACTTGAAGTCAGCAAAAATTGCAAAACGCACAAAATTTTACATACCGGGCTTAGCAGTTGCATACGAGCGTGCGGCAGCTAAAGAAGCGGCGCTCTACAGCGAATGAACGTCAGTTGAGGATGGATTGGGGCCGCCAGCGCAGAGGACGCGATGACCAACCTTTGGTGCCGCAGACCTGGCGGCCAGCACAGAAACATTTCTGAGCGCAATTCTATGCATTGCTGGCCGATAAAATATGGACAGCTCAGCAGTGGCAACGGCGACGATGGCACGAAGAGGATGAAGGGAGTTGAGAGAGAGCTCAAGGACTGCCAGTTGCGAATGAGAAAAACGCGTCGGGTGATCCCGGATGACAAATAATCCCTTTTCGTCTCTATTTCTCTGGTTCACCCCTTACGCTCGACTTTTCGTCTGGCCAGCATACTATGAACGTCCTACGAGGTATGTGTAATTTCTATTTCGTTGTGTTCGTTGCTAATCGCGACATTGAACAGCAAGCTGCTTCCGCCAGTCGGCCTTACGATACCTCAGAACCGCTTCGGTCTCGACAACAGCAACTCCAGTTGCATCTTCCTCAACCAGCGTACATCCCCCGTCGAACACACAGGATGCCCTGAACCACCTCCGTGCTCAACCCTCACACTACGTGATTGCATCTCTCATGGGCCGGCGATACTTGCTTGCACCGCGTGATCTGCTGACTGTCCCGAGATTGAAGTCTGCACGGGTCGGCGACCGACTGTCTCTATCACAAATTCATGAGGTCGGCTCACGTGATTACACTCTTCGTGGAGACGACAATGGCACGGAGGCACTCCCACAAGGAGTCGTAAATGTCGAAGCTACAGTCGTCGAGCATACTAAAGGCGCGATGGAACGCATAGTCAAGTTCAAGCGCAGGAAACATTACCAAAAGACCATCGAGCATAAACAGCCGTATACACGCCTACGTATTGGCCCCATTAGATTTGGAAGCCCAGTGGAGGTGGAGCAAAGAAAGGAAGTTGAAAGTTTATAGGATATCCCATTTAAGGCGACCATTCAATTTCCAGTTGGTTTGTACTGCAAGAGATCTTATAATGACCTCTTCTCTCTAGTCTTCCTATACTACATCCTTTACTGCTCATTCAGTACTCAAGCATTCTGCTTGTTGCTGTCCATTCAAAGCTTGTTATGCAATTAGATATATTAATTCATGTTCACTTTACATGGGTATCAATGACACTTAAGACCAGCGGTCGTAAGACAATTGCAAGCCTCCCAGGGACTTCACAACTTGCAAAACTGTAAGATCATGAAAGCTAATTAGAAGATTACAATTTGACTTAGGGAAACAAAATGTTATGTTGAACCAAGAGAAGCATCCATCTGTATAGTTGTCACTTCCACTTTGTTGCTAACCTTGCACGATACTTTGTGATGTGAAGCACATATCAAAATCGAATTTATCGAATTTGAAGCATTATAACCGCCATTCCTATCTCGTAACGGTACGTTTTGACAAGATAACAAACTAAAGAGCACCGAAGCAGGACATAGCTAAATCTCTCCCTCTTCCGGAGTCTCCTCACGTGGCGGCGGAGCTCCACGCGGAGGTTCAAGGCTATCATATCTTGCTCTCTGAAATGCATAAGATCAACATTTGTTCAATAAGATGAGCAATATACACACCTTTTCTGAGCGGTCCGAGTACTCGCTCCGTCCTCGTTCCCTTTTCTCGCCAGTCCCTTCCGCATGGTGTGGGTCATCCGGCGGTAGTCTCGGCATGGATGATCTGCGACGCTCACGATCATCCCGTTCCTCGCGATCTTTGTCACGTTCGGACCTGTCCCGTCCACGCTCATATCTCGTCCTATACCCATCCCGGTCTTTCTCCCTCTCTCTGTCGCGGTCCCTCTCCCTGTATTCACGGTCTCTGTCACGGTCGAGTCTGTCTCGATCACGATATTCACGTTCTCGACGGCCTTCATAGTCTGCCTCGTGGCCGCGGCGATGATGTTTTGAACTTCTGCCGTCCTCGCGTTCACGCTCGTAATCGCGATGGTCTCGGTCCCTTTCTCGCTCACGGTCTCTGTCACGTTGTCGTTCGCGGTCACGATCCTCCCGGCCGCTGTCCCGTAAAGAGGGCTCTTTTCGCTTGCGGCTGGTTGCCGAACCTCCGTCTTCAGACATCTCACGTTCACGCAAACGTTCCTGTATAACAAAATGAAATCAGCTGAACGGTCATGTATCGTATCAAATAGCTGACTTTTTGTCGTTTTATAAACTTGGCGAATGCCGCACGACGGCCATCTTCCTCTAGCGCTTTGTATTCTGGTAACTCTTGCATAAGAGGAACAGCGTCTTCGAAACTCAAGTTCACGTCAATCGCGTCCGGTAACTTCTTCAGAGCGTAGCGAAGATCGTCCTGCATGTGCCTCTGCTTGCGCTCTGCTCTACGACGCTCAGCTTCTTGACGCTTGACAGCCTCACCGTGAAGCTAAAACGCATCCGTTAAAAAACAAACAATCAGACGAAATGGAAGAAAACACACGAATTCGTAAATTTCTTTCAAGTGATCATCATTGAGGTCCTGTAGCTTTTCGTTGTCCTTTCGGGCAGTCGTGATAATGGAAAGGAAATCATCCTCTGTCGTTTCCGGCTTGACTTCGAAGACTTCCTCGTCCTCCTTCGATACTTTTCGGATTGCACTCTCGACGAAAGCGATTTTTGCATCCAGCTCTTGATCGAGTCGGTCTACGACGTCCCAGAAGAGTTCAAGTGGATTCGACCCAGGTTTCCCAAGTAAGTTCAAGTAACGCTCGTCTTCTTGGAACTCGGGATATACGTCCTTCCACTTGCTCCGTGCCTTGATGCACCCAGTATCAACTAATTCACGCAAAACAGTCTTGAAGGCCTCGCGTGCTTTACGTTCTCGACGCGTTTTCTCGACATTCTCACGTCGCATCCTGTCCTCGAACTCACGTTCCTGAACTCGCGCATAGTCTTCGAACGCCAACAGGATGTCCAGTGTCGGGAGGCGTTGTAGTTCTGCATCGTTTGCCCAAGCTTCCGACTCCAGGAGTGCATTGTACGCACTCCGCCAACGTGTCAGGACATCGACTTCTAGTTCTTTGAACAAAGCGACGACTTTGCTAACGCTTCGAGCACGCACCGCTCGTGCTTCCTGGAGCTCCCTCTCCCCCAGTTCATCTATGTACTCTTCGAAGATCATTCTACGTTCTGACTCGACCTTTGCTTGCTGCCAAATCGGATGCTGAGCAAATAGGCGATCCGCACTAGCGAAAGTGGAATAGTGGAAGACATTCGGATTACCTTTCAGCATATTACGAATAGCTGGCCTACTTTTCGCAAGTCGGGCTTCACGTTCTTCACGTTCTTTTTCTTTCAGGCCATCCACGTACTTAATGAAATAATCAGTCGCCTGGACGTTTATTTACGATAATAGACGACTCACCTTTTGCCAACAAGCCTTCTTCTCCGCCAGAGAATTGAGTGCCTTGTAAAGTGGATCTGTGATAATTGCGCGCATCGTTTGGTCCCAAGTCCACTCAGCATTAACACCTGCCTTTCTCAACAAATGCGTGAATGCCTTTTCACCCTCCTCAACAGTCGCAAACCCGTTGTGCGGAATAACAGGGTCATCTGGCAGGCTTGGGCGCCCGGGAAGGATGCCTGCAGCAGCTGGTGTGAACGGTAGTGCACCTGTGTGCTGTCCGACAGCGGTGGTGATAGGGACACCATTAGGCGGTTGCTGGTTCTGTTGTAAGGAAGGGTCTGCACCACCCAGAGGGACTAAAGCACCTTGTGTTCCCGGGGTAAAGCTAGGAGGTGCCAAGCGTGGGTTAGCACTGCAACAAATATCGGAATAGTTTAGTTCCTGCTGCAGAATAATAAGATAAAGAACGTACGCTGGTTGGGTGACTATATTCTCCTTCTCGACCTTCTCGAGCAACAGCAGGAGCTCGTCTGGCATATCCCATTTTGATTCTTTGCTTTCAGTCTTTCGTGATCCTTGTCAGAGAAGTAAACGGACTAGACAGGGAGATCATACATTGTAATAGTATTTGCGTCCGCCAGAGAAATACTCCTTCCACTGCGTTTGACTCAACGCTTTCTGCAAGAGTGTCAGCTAAATGCCTCGAAGTGAAAGGCAAAGGAATATCAGACCTCAAATGGCGTTTTCAAAGCTGTAAATGTACGGAAGCTGTAAGAACCTGGAAAGCAGCTACAGAGTACACTGAGAAACGTACCATCAGGCTTCTCCCAGACGCTCTCTTTGGAGCTCGTATTGAACCAATACGTACGCCCCTCAGCATTTCTGTGCTCCGTCTAAAACTTGGGATAAGTTTCCAACGCCAAAAGCAAGGAATTAAGCCTCACCCAAATGCCGGACATCGCCAGCCAGTTTGAAGAGAGTGTGTGTTCTGAGTGGCCAGAAACAGTGTGACAAGACAGACTTGTGACGACGCCCATCACGGGCGTGATTACCATACTTATTGTGAAAATCGAGATTACTAGTTTTGTCTTTCCAAAGAACCAAACCAAAAGTAACATAAATAAGCTAAGGCGAGTATAAATGGAGTAATTGTACTGTATTAACAGAAACTGCACAGATTAAAACATGCTAAACATTCCCAATGATCACAAAAGAGGTCGAGATATCCGTATAATTTGTAGTCCGCAGTGCGCACTAACCAACGCAAATCATATGTACTCACAATAGAACCAAAGGAAGGCAAAGTTCACCTGGAGCAAGCATGAATAGTGTGAATTTATATACAGAGGATAACGAAGCCATAGACTCTACAAGAGCACCCGTACGGTCTACCCCAAACGCCATGTGCGCCGCTAGTATTCCTCTACCTTAGTGGTCGAGGTGGCGATAACGAAACTATTTAGCGAAGATGAATCGGATGTGGATGTGTCGAGCTCCGTTTCGAATTTAATGAAATTGGTGGCGGCAACCGGAGATGGAGCAGGCGGCAGGATGGAGATGTCGATAATTTCGTAGGTTGCCAATGAACGGCGGACTCTTGGCCAAGCCATTGGCGCGATTCGAACGGGTCTCAGTATGCCGTTTACACGAACGTTCACAGCGAATGCGATTCGTGAACGCGGAACGGCGAAGAGTTGAGGAAAGACTGATTGTGCATAATTCAATGCTTCCTGGTAGTTTAGCCTTTTGAGCGAATGTTGAGAAGAGGCAGTTCGCTTTTGGGACATACCTCGAAGTCATTTGCAGGCTGGACATAAACCATTTCCTGGTCGAGACGGTACGTGATCAGCTCCGCAGGTGTCTTCCTTGACTGTGTCTGCTGTGCAGGTTGCTTGGCGGAGGAGCGGAACGTAAGGATTGGAGAACGCCTCAACATCTTAGAACGGTGAAAATTTTTTAAACTGCTCTTTGATGCACTTTTTGCTCGAGTAGAGGGGAGGCTGTTGGTAAAAATGATGCGTCGCCGAAGGCTAGTCTTTTATATCGCGGGAGGTTGGCCCATTGGCGCCTTTGAAGTGACCTCGCCACATAGCCCTAGCAAAAATTGAAGCACCCCGGAAGGCAGAGCTGTAGCCTAAATACATCCGAGTAAATAGGTATCGCGCTTTACTCGCCAGCACAAGTTCGGCCCCTTCCACATAACAATGGCGCAAGCTGAGATCTTCGGTATAGTCATATAATCCTGAATATTTCAATGTTGGTGCACAGGAATTTGCACTGCGTTTAAGCGCGGCCATCTGGAAGTTTCTTAAGTCCATAATGCATTTATGAATGCATCGGGAATGCAGTCGCCCCAATTGTTCTTCCAGGCGGCCTTGCAATTTATTAATACCATTATCTATAGTACAATCTAGCATGCACATTGTCAGCGATGGCAAACAATTGACATGTCAAGTGGGATCTCAGTTGTTATCGGTGTCAAGCATCAATCTAGAATGCACAAGTCGAGCGACAACCGCGCCATTGACTGGGATGTCATTCCCTTGAAATCCCTCTGGATAGTTCGGGAATTGCGGTACATTTGGCCGGGTGAAAGTTCTGCGGGAATCCGATAATCAACACCAATCTCTACGCGCTTTGGAAAGAAAGTAGACAACTTACACGTTATCCCAGACTCCATAGTGAACCATTCCTAGAGCACGAGTCGTATATTCATAATCAAATGCAAGACCTTGGGGGTAGAAGAACTCTATAACCGTCGATCGTGCAGTCGGGCGCATCCAAAGGAGAGACGTTAAACCGTTCCCGTGGACACCCATCATGATCTAAAAGAGAGATTAGCTGGAATCAAATACTCGAAAAGATTTATTAGGGACGCATACAGTTGTGCGACCAGCGAGCTGGAATTGCTCCGCCCTTGAAAGTTTGTCCATGCTGACGACATTCACTTCGTAACCATATCTGTCTCGAAGCTTGTACAACTCTTCAACAAGCTTCTCGTGGTCTGCTTGACGAAGCATTCGACGTCCCCATCCCTGTCTCGAGATATACGTGATCACGAACTTCTGGTTATCCGCAAGCGCGCTAGGATCAGCTCCAGTGATCCATTGTTCAGGAAGCCCACTAAACTCGAGGACACTTTTCCGAATAGGTGCCCACCAATGAGCACTACCACGAAGGTCGAATGCGTTACTAGCGGTCCGCCAAGTAGCTTTGAATGGGTCTCCTTCGCCCGCAGATGCGCGATCTGCAAGAACAACGCGGTCGAAAACAAACGGCATGCCCATTTCCGCACGTGTTGCCCATTCCTCCATGAATTCCATGCTGAGGGATGGGAAGGCACCACGCGTCACCCATTGGTTCATAGACGCGTAATCACGCCATTGACCAGAATTGATATGTCGGAAGAACATACGTTTCGGCGGAGGCAGAGTCGTATGACCGTCGGTGGAAATGAACGGATCGAGAGACGAGTATGTACGCCACATACCAAAGAGCATTTCTGCTGCCCAGTGACTGCGGATGGTTAGAACTGCTCATAAACTATGCATACTCGAGAACTTACTAGTAGTGCGTTATGAACTGTTTTGGGTCCGTGTTCATGAAATTGACGCCATCAAATCGTGATACTGAATTAGTACGGAAAAGCCGCTGAGCTTCATCTGGGGAGATTATGCGGATATCACTATCAGAGGGTATTCTCTGCAAAATCCCAATGTGGTCAGAGTTCGGCCGCCAAGAATTGATCAATATCGTTATACCTTAGCTCTCTCAATGGGACCGTTGAAAATAGGATAACCCGAGGATGTTAACAGCCTCAAATCCGGAACTTCCTGCGGAGTTGATGTAACAACAAGAAGGGTCCCATTCATCAAAAACAAGTTATCGAGGATTGTCCAACCTGAAGACCATGAATGTCAGAAGTGCAAAAGACCCGCTAACTGGCAGGACAAATCGCAGACAACCACTATCGAAGCTGTCTTTTGTGCGACATCTAGAATACCCGGGTGTCCATGAAAGTGGATACATACCAGGGACGTGAGCAATGATCTTCGTTTCTGGGACAGCTTTTGTCCATGAAAGCCTCGGTTCTGGATAGCGAGTGACACCGGGCGCTGTAGAATTGGTCTTCAAAGAGCTCACATCCGTGCTCGTGGGGTCCAGTGAAGCAAAATATGAGCTTTGCCTGTTGTGAGTCAAGTAGAGCAACGAGAATAACAATGCAGTGAGGAGAACAAGCTCTCGAGATGTGGGGACGAACTCGAAGGTGCGCATCGTCGCATATGACACGGGGTCGTGTCGAGGGGAGGTTCAGGAAGCCAGATGTTGGCATCTAAAATAGTCGAGCCATCGGTTCAGACGCTCGGACATTCTCTCTACTTAAAGGGTAAATAGAGCGCAACCGGGTCCGGGTGATCTAATGATGAGAAACCGAAGCGATTGAGTTGGGCGGAAGTAGTCGAAGTCGCTCCAGTGAAGCACCCTGAAAATCCTACTCCACCCCGATTATCTTATCCGCTAAAACAGGGCATTTAGACGACGATGTGGAGTGTGCGATGTCGACCTTGAAGGATACAGCAGCAAAGTCTAGGGAATCGGCCTGCGGCACTTGCTACCAAAGACGGCGTGAATACCTGTTTCGTTAATTGATGCAATCACGAACTCCCGCATGAGACGGCGATTCTGCACCGTTGAACTTCCCAACAAGGTACAATTCATGCCTCAACTGAACTTCTAGTATCCGACAATGGCATAATATCATCACAGTAACATGTGCTTTGCCGTGCTGATCCGAACGAGTGACCCTCTTCGAAGTTCGAAGTTTACTCCGAAGGCTTCTTGACAAATGAAAGACGAAAATGAGTAGATTGCTTCCTCAAAGGTGAATTGAATCGGACACATGCCTTCGGATATCCTCAGAGGGGAATGGCGCATGTGGTCGCAGATTGAGCATACGGGGAGAAGATGAAAGTGACGGGCGCATAACTTTTCGCTATTTATAGCACTTTATTTTTGACTTAGTGAAATGCGAGTGTAACTACATGTGGCCAGTTGGAGCTAACCAAAAATGGGCCGTGGGACTCAGGGCCTGGATGCGAAAAGTACGCGACTGTTTATACTCTTTCTCTACCTTACCAAAGTTGGAGATGACAAACTCTGACAAGCTCTTTGCGGAACCGGCAGTAAACTTAAAGTTGGTAAACGTGATAGGCGACTTTTCCTTAGAAAATACATGTTCCCCTCCCCCAATCCCAACTAACACCCAACTTAACACCAAACATAACAGCCCAAACTTACCCTAAACCTAATTCGGGGGGGCTCTGCCCCCCCCAAGCCCCCCCTCCTAACTTCTCACTCTGTTTATGACAAGGGCCACCATCTGCAAGAATTATGTAAGTGGTTGGTCAGGGTCGTCCCTAATTGGGCCGTGGGATTCAGGGCCTGGATGCGAAAAGTTAAAGAGTGAGTATAAACCCGACATAGTGTGACGTGGCAGTCTAACCCAATTGGGATGTAAACAATGATAGCAAAATACAACACTCAGTATCCCAAAAATACAGATTTGAGCTGCATAGATAGATTAAGCTTATCTGACCTACAAAAGTATGTTTTTAATTTTAAAAAATATTGAGATTTGAGTGACTTATTTCCAAAAAAATAAAAACTTTTTTTTTAATTGCCAAATGCACAGAAATGCAATTTAGTGAAATTTTCAAAAAATTTTCTCAGTTCTTTGCCGCTTCGGCAAAACTAATATTATATAATACTACTATATATAGCGTCTTACTAATTATGACCAATATAATATTGGTCAGCATTTCGGCTATTTATTATAAGAGTCAGAGGCCTAAAATAAATACTTACTCTAATGATAAATATTCAAGATACAACCAAGTATTATCAATATATTGTTAATTTGTAGTACTAATAAAAGCTATACAAAAGATTTCTAAGACCTTTTCTGTATGATTAAAAAAAAGGTCAATGTCCACAGCTCAATTTTTGTCAAAGGGTCCTTCCTAAAGGGGTAAGTGACTGTGCTGTGACTGATGTGACACCAGTCGCGTCTTTTCCGCACCCGGACCCTGAGTTCCACGGCCCTAATTTGGTTAGCTTGAATTGGCCACTTACAAAATGACTTGAATTTCACTAAGTCAAAATAAAGTCTTTTTCTAATGAAAATACATGTTCCCCTCCCCTAATCCTAACCAAATCCCAACCTAACACCTAAACCTAACAACCCAACTTAGCCCAAACCTAATTGGGGTGGCAGAGCCCCCCCAAACCCCCCTCCTAACTTCTTAGTCTGAGAACTGCCACATAGGTATTATGTAAGTGGCCATTCAGAGTTATCCCTAAATAGGCTGTAGGACTCAGGGTTTGGGTGCAGAAAATTAAAGGTCTGTGACACTCTATGTCAGGTTTATACTTTCTCTACCTTAGATGATTAACACTACTTTCTGAAGAGGAAGGACCTGAAAATCTTGAAGCAGGATTTTACCAGTACATAATATAGGAAGAGATGTATGAACAATTAATACAGGTCTAAGATAGTAATTTCCTCAAGCACGTGCTAACCAAGAGTTTAAAGCAATGACACATTAACTAACTATAGTACAAACATGTGTAGGTACAGATATTTTCGAATGGGTAGATCTGTATGAATGCCTAACTAGAGCAGATTTCTCTCACAGAGAGGCATCTAAGTATAACAACATTTGCTGGTGGTGTTGATTCAACCCAGTGTCAAATTGAATGTAGCTTAGACAATGTTAAGCATAGAACACATTATACAGCCAGGTGCTGAGGCTGGCTTTCCTCTTCAATCCAAGGTATTTCAAATTTGACCTTAACGTGACATAAGCCAAAATGAAAACGAAAGCAGTATGAAGGCTTACACTGACCTCTGAAACGACCCGTTTTATTCTGTTCACCATAGAGTTATACAGCTTTTCCATGCCAAAACGCAAGATATGAGGCATACATTTCGAGCAAGCATTCGAGGCTGCATCCCTTAGTATCTCTTGAGAGAAAACTTCTTTCGACATAGGGCCTTTAGTATGTACATCCTGTTCTGCAGCTTTGATCATGTCCCAGCACCACTTTGACCAGCGAAATGAGCGTCCGTCAGGACCTAAGAAATTGTTCCCTGATGCACACTGGGGACAACTAATAGTACTTATAATGTCCGCAAAATACACCATTCCGGAGAATAGCCTTGCAAGCTTCTGCCGAACTTCAGCATGGTATCTAAACAGGCAAATGACAGCTTTCCCAGAAACGTCATGCAGGGCATTGAGGAATACCGCGTTGCGAGATATCGCATCCATTAGGTCAATTCGTAGGGATGCTACCGCACTTGCTTGTATCTCTTCTGACAAGCGATGTGTGTAGGCAAGAGCGAATGACCTCGAAATAGACTCGTCATCGCTCGAACAGAGATCGGAGATAACGTTTGTCGGATTAAAAAGAGGGAGATTCATCTCGTATTTTTTCGTCGCAAGCAGAACGCCAAATGCCAAATGCCACATCCACGGATACGATATTGGGTACATTGGCTGGACAGATATAACGAAGAAGTGCGTCGACCACGGGACCTGGCTCAGAGACATCGACGACTGGTAGGACATGCTCAATGTCAGACTCCTCAGCGGCACGTGGTTGAGGCAAAGAAAACATGACCTTGAAGATTGTGGAAACCATTGCGAGATTGCCTTTTAGGACATGGAAATCATGACCGTCGCTTGACCGAATGATGAGGTCGGCGTAAACATTAGCAATGAATGGCTCATCGACGCGGAAAGGAGCTTCGACAGTATTTGAATCAGTCATCAGTGGAAGGTAGGGACGAACAAAGGTAGTGAGTTGATGTATCGAATACTCTACGTTAAGACACAGGGACCGAGGTCGATGGGCCACTGGGGTCTGGACCTGTTTCAGTGTTCGGCTGGAAGAAAAAAGCCTCAAAAAAGGTAATCGGATGATGCCGAGGATGATGTAATCTACGCGCTTCTATTCCGCCTCGAGCTGGTTTTTCAAGCGACAGAAGTGCCGTCTCATACCCCCTCGCTCTCACCGCCTTCCCCGCTTCCACCCCCGTCCCGCCCGACGTCGGTCTCGCTATCTGTTCGGTGCTGAGGCCGTTGTCGCTCTCTGACGAAATCTACGCTCTTTACTCTGTCATTCTTTTGGATTACCCTCATTTTCTATTGACTCTCCACTCTGGTCGGCCGACGTCTACCGCAAGGTTTATTTATCACGCTATAAGGCTAAGGCATGGCTTCGGAAAATGGTCAACTCGTGAAGAAGGCGCGTATGCTGCGGCATTCGCAGCGTAATGTGCCGAATATTCTTAAAGCGAGGTTTTCGCCGATCCGTCCGACGACGACTGATCCGCTTGCGCCTACAACGACTCCGGCGGCTGCTTCAAACCCTCCTGCGCAGACCGTTACTAGTGCTACTCGTGAGCAGATAGTATTATCTTTCGGTCTGTGTACTTGCTAACGTTCAGTCAGCGAATCCAGTTCCGCCAGTAGCGACCACTCAACCAGTGGTCCCGCCGTCAGCAACATTGGTGACGCCGCCGGTCTTGACTACTTCGCCATCAGCTATCGCTATTACACCGTCAACCACCCTAACGATCGTTAGTACGACCAGTACGATTCCAACAACCACGTCTCTGCTGACTCCCACGGTAAATTGACTGAATTCTTTCTCATTTATCAAAATTTAATCGTTCCTTATTACGCACTTATTTATAGACGACTCCGTTAATCACAACTCCAAGCTCGCAGACGACCGCTATTGTTACAAGGACGCTTAGTACTAGTGCGCATGACATAGCTTCAAGTGCGGCTTCGGCAACGGCAACTTCGACTTCGTCCTCTGGAATTAGCACGGCTGGCATTATCGGCATAGCCGGAGCTGGTATTGTTGGCGCTGCTGTGTTGGCAGGCCTTGCTATGTTCTTTATGGTATATTATCGTTTATTATCTGGGAACTACTTCCAAAGCTGATTGCATTGACAGCGCCGCATGAACCGCAAGGAGGATGAATTTAACCCTCACGAGTTCAGGCGTCAGTCGGTAGTTCTAAAGGATGACAACGCATCTCTGCATCGCGGAAGCAGCAATGGTCATGGGCCACGCCCTCCGACGATGTTTGAACGTCATCATCAGAATATTACCGCCTTTGGTGTGCCTCCGCCCAATGGCTATCAGCCGCCAATGCGGTCGTATAGCGCACCCAATGCATATAATGATCTCTCAGCAGTACAACCGCCGCCTTCTTTCGTGCCTGGTATGTATATGCCGTCTTCCACTGCATCGCAAGCTCCGCCGGCACAATACGCAAATGTGTCGCCATTCTATAACCCGTCAACTCAGTCGCCAGTAGGCTCTCCAGCGACAGTCACTTCCTACGGTGGAGCTGCTTTTGATGCCCAGGGTGACGGTGTTGTTCGTGCACCATCCAATGCAGCGGCATCAATGTTGTCGCGCAATAATTCGCTGCAACAGTCTCAATACCGTGCTGAGTCCGATTATGCAGATCTCACTCGCGCAAGCGTGACGCCCTTCCAGGCGGCTCAATACGAAGCAATTTCAAGGCAACTGAATATTCTGCCACCCAAACCGCTTCATCAGGTCACTGAGGCTGAAGAAGAAGAAGAAGCCCGCCGTGCAGTTAGAGATAGCCTGCCTCTTCCATTCCCTGATGAACCTACTGCAAGGCCCTCGACGGAAGCGTCACCCTTCGCGGATCCGCATGTGGGCTCTTCTGTTCAAGACACGAATCACGCTGCCGCGGATGAAGATGACGGACAGGTCAACTCAACGATTCCTTCCATGCTTGTACCCGGTGCGACGCCCTCGCCTCGCATAACTTCTCAACCTCCGTCTCTCCCTGAGATACGTATGATGAGCGGCTCATTCTCGCCTGTGGCATATAGCTTCCCCGTAACATCGTCACCACGCAAGGGCTCATTCGACATTCACAGCGGCCGTGCTTCTCCAAAGGTCGACTTACCTCCTCTCAGCCCGGTCACGACGTCCCCTCGACGCGCACAGTTTGTGGAGGGACTTGAAGCTCGCACACATGATGGCCATGAGACTCCGGTCGAAATCGACTTTGTTGCGGATGATAAGTCCTCTGCTAAGACGGAGGCTAAGCCCGAATCTGCCAAGATGAACGCTTCTCCCAAGCGTCCTGAGACTGTTTATGACGATGAAGACGCTTATGGAGGCATTTAAACAACAAATCAGCTCAATGTTCTATGTGCATGCATGTTGCGCGTTGAACATTGAGCGTGTGCTCCAATTCTTGTGTACAAGTACCGTGTTACCGACAATGATCGCTGGGTGGGCCGGCTCCTGACCGATTTAAACGAACTGAAAAACTTGTTCTTGGGCGTTGACCGCTGTGCGCTGGCTGGCTGCCGTATTTGTTTGTTATTTTGTGCCTTTGCGTTTGATTGCTGTTTCTGTTCATCGGGCTTTTCTTGTGCTGTTGATGAGTTATACCTTACCTGTCCGTCCCCTTTACGTTCCACCCACCCCGTGTTACTTCGCATGCATTCTTTTCGCCCAGACAGGTTGCGGGCCACCTCCCGCATATACCTCTTATCCGTCATGATACACGCTGTCCCAACTCTTGAATCTTGACCCTGTTTCAAGTGTCGGTGTCGTGATTTGCTATTGAGTTACTTATCTCTGGAAGCTTTCGTGTGCTTCTTTTCCCTCCTCTTCTTTTTGAAGTTTTTGTTGTGTATGTGTCGTTGGTATGCTTTTTTTGCTTTGTGACAACTTGGGCGCCATTGTGTTTTCTTATGTTCATTTTCTGTTTCCAAGGAAATATAGGATTTCTCTTTTCTGCGTTTGTATTGGATGCTTGGTTGAGGGGGGGACGAATTGCGGAATTGAATGTGATGTGCAAGGCTTCGAGCATGGGAGTTTGTACTGAATTAACCCGGTATCACGGTTCGATGATTGTGGCACACCACAGAGACCACACAATCACCAGCATGATCACATTCGCGTCTTCAAATAGGAGCTACATCACTCGATACCCTCCTCAAACTTAGTGTAAACTCTCATGTGTGCTGAGCCATCTTCCAACAAATGAATGGTTCCTACCTTCCTTTCGGACGGAGTGATCCGACGAATAGACGTCGAGCGGAGTCCCGTGTCATCGTGTGTAATGCTAACTGTATTAATGTGTAATGTAATGTGTTTCTGTTTCAACCATCATCTATCCTCATGACTACCAGAATTCATCCTGGCTGTCGAGTGTTATTACTTAAAGAAATGTGCGCTACGGTCCTGCGTCTGTTGTGTCCATCCGCTCGCCCACTACTAGCACTTCCAGTTGACTGGTTGTTTGCGGGTCCTCTCCTCTCCCGTTTCATATATAACATATGAGCTCGAGAGAGCGGGAAGGCGAGGAGGGCGATGCGCGGACCGAATTCCGGTTATGCGACGACTTCACTACGACCATTACCACTATCGGATGTTCTGGGTATTCTGTTATTCGTTCTTCTTGCTTGTACGATTTTCCTGATAGCGACGGCGCAAGTGGTGCAGAATGTAACGTTGCAGAATACGGATGATGACCTTATCTATGTTCCTGAGCTTTGTGTGGGTGGGGAGGCGTGTCTGGGTGGATGGTACGTGCCATCACTACCATTTCTACCACTTTGGGATATTGGAATATTGACGCTAAAATTATGCCTGACTATCTTTGCTGTTTTTATTTCGGTCTGTAGGATGGTCGTTGATCTTGCGGGATCGTCAAACGGCAGTGTTACGACCACGAATGGACCTGATGTCTCGTTTGGGAACATCCTTCCCCAAGTGTATCTTACATTCCGAGGTGCGTTCCGTTTCTCAAGCTCATTTTGAAGATAGAGCGTCATTCATTAACGTTTTGACGCTCTCCAGGGTCAGCTCTCTATGTCAAGACCTCCGACGTCTCAAATGCAACCGCCAACTTGACAGTATCGTCTCTACCATCTGGTACGCTCGAGAGCAGGGTATTCGAGCCTTCACGCGATTTTTGGGCGTTCGAGGATCTTGACGAGTCCCAGTTGACGACGGTCGC
Organism: Fomitiporia mediterranea MF3/22; assembly: GCF_000271605.1. Classification (NCBI taxonomy): domain Eukaryota; kingdom Fungi; phylum Basidiomycota; class Agaricomycetes; order Hymenochaetales; family Hymenochaetaceae; genus Fomitiporia; species Fomitiporia mediterranea. The sequence continues at coordinate 9,167,454 of NW_006760386.1, forward strand.
GGTTACTTATCTCCCCGACCAAGATGGAGAAGGACCTTCGCGGCTGGATATTGACTTTGTGAAAATATCCGTGTCGGATGCTAGGTAAGGATAAGAGGATATCATTGAGGTCTTATTTTGACATTTTGCTGATACTTTACGATGTAGTGTTACGTCGTCCTTCCTGCCTTCACCAACCCTCCCCACTTCGGCCTTCACACCCAGATTCGCACCACCCTCAACTCTCTCCGCTCCACCACCCACCATAACGAGCTCCTCCTTGCGTCGTCAGCCGACAGGAGCTATTGTCGGAGAGACCATCGCAGGCTTCGTAGTCGCACTTCTGGTCATCACTCTTATAGTGGTCTTCGTCTGGCGTCGCGATCGCCGCAAACGGGCTGAACAAGAGCGTAAGGAGACGAACGCGTTAAATGCGGCTCAACAGATCCTACCTGTGGCGTCTAGGAGTAGGAGAATGCAGCAGCTAACGCCGCTGAGGGTATAGAAGGTATAGAGGGTATGAGATTTGAGGAGCTAATCGGGAGTAACTCATGCGGCAGCGGCAGCTTGGAGATACACAATTATATCCTGCCAACGTCAATGCTTTACGGACGAGTGGGACGAACGGACGGAGCTGTGTCATTGATACTAGCCGGATATTTGGTGATGGCCCTTCTGAACCATTTGCATTTGCTTGGCTTGTACTCTCTCCGGAGTCGGCTTGCACATCCGGAGATATGTGTTCATATGCGCTCCGTGGCAACTGCGGCGACCACGCAACTCGGGCTACCCGTAGGCGTAGTGGAAGTGGATAAGTGTACCGCTAGGACAATAATCTTGAAGTTGCGGCCTACACTAGTGATACTATAGTCATACACATGAAATGTTCTAACGCCAGCATGTCTAACGATAATCCTAGCTATGTCAACGATCGAATCAAATTGTGCAATTTATAAAATAATAAGAGACTGGCACACGACCCTCGAAAAGCGAAAGGGGAATAACCCGAAACTACAACGCCACACAGCGACCATAACTGCCATACCTAGCCTGCTTGCACCAACACCAGTACACACGGACAATCACAACGCGCTAAAATCCCATTTCCAGACTACGGATAGACCCTTTGGGGACAGATTCCGGATGTGACTTTTGTAAATTGTATGTGTCCAGGTTTCCATTCATCCTTATAGGCTTCCGACGACCCGCTTATGAGTTGCTCTGGACCAACGACCCTCCAGCATCCCTTCCTTATTCACCCTTCGCCAACGTAAATAGAAATCCAACATATTGCTGTGCCGGACATACAAAGGCACGAGACAAGGGATTTACCAACCAACCTGCACGCCACACAGGGCTTTCTCATCCACCGCCGTAACGTGCTCGCATGTCGAATTCCACAACCTCGGCGCCGTCATCTACTTCATCTACACTTTCTACACTTTCTCACATTTCGCTGACGCCTTCCGTTACACAATCTTCTTCCTCCGACCAACCTACGGTGTCGACCGTAGAGCCGACCGTGGGCTTGAGACCTCATCCGCATACAGACGCTGCGGCGATTGTAGGAGGCGTTGTAGGCACGTTATGTGGACTCGCCACGTTATTCCTCCTCGGCCTGCTTTTCTGGAGACGGCGTAAGCGACGTGTGCTTAGGGAGAAGCAGATGGCAATCCGCCGTATGACCATTGTCGGGCCGCCATCGTCCGATTCGTCGTCCGCACCACCCACATTACCCTACCCCTTCACTGGGCAAGGACATCGTCCGGAATCCTTCGACGGCACGAGCTTTGTCGATATCGAAATGGCGGCAAAAAGCATTGGGTCCTTGAAAGATGAGGAAGCTGGACTTCCATGGTCGCTACCTCCTCCTGTACCTACGCCTACCCACAAACTTCAGCGCCAACGGGCTCACAGAGTTCCAAGTCGAGGGCGGAAGCCAGTTCCTCATGCTGGATCAGACTCGGCAAGTCTCTATAGCTCGAAACAAAGCGAGGTTGGGGAAGGCGATCGAATGATCCTGGTTAATGGCGTGTATGTTCTTGCACTGGAACATGAGAACGAGAACGAGGCCAAGATCATAGAAGAAAACCCCTTGCCGCCGCGCCCGCAGGACTGAGCATGACACACTAATGTAGGGGCGATCCGATTCACGCGATACCTCAAAATAAACTACCCGCAGGACGGGGGCGTTAGCTTTCGTATTTGAGCGAAGGCATGCACTATTACATCCCACGCTAGTTCGTGTAATTCCTCGCACCGACGGACGTCACGGTGACTTATTGTAATTAGTAGTAGTACCTCACCTTGCTTCGACTTCGCGCTCTTGCGCTTTTCTTGGTCCCATCAATAGACACCGAGTCGTATATTTATTGTGTTATTTATCGTCCACACTTTGTTGCTTATTGCTGTGACCTATTAGCATACCTTCCCCTTCTTGATGATTCCAGCGAGCTTGAGTATTTGCTAGCTAATAGTTGTGATTCCTATAATTCACTATTGATGAAGACCAATTAGTATTCATGCCTCTTTGATAGCAATATGAAAAAAAAGTCAGATCTACAGCCGAAGCTGCTAACCCGAGTTCTCGTCAATGCCCCAGCGCACATCCCATGAGGCGGGCCTGGGGCTCTTAGAACAAGGATGAACAAGGCATTTCATCGCTCATACTGAGGGAAAGAAACGGCAATGGCTCACCTTAGTTCTCCTGACGTGAATGTACTAGTCGCACAAATTCATTGTCTCTCACACACTAAATGAAATGAGACTGCACAATTTTCTGTCTATTAGTGCATGTTAAGTGGTACTAGGACAGCCGTGAAATTAAATAGCCTTCGCTTTGACGAGTTCTGAAAAGCATCGTAATCAGAAGCTTTCTACGATACATGTCAAAACATGACTTACGGTCGACCTCTGCAAGTGCATTATTGAGAATTTCGCGCTGGGTCCTTTCGTCACCAAGTTTTCCAAGTACAGAGTCCACGATAGTTTTCGTAAGCTGCGCCTGCTCATTCTCCTTCTCCTGCTGCTCGTAGCGAACCCAACTGTCAAGAACAGCCTTAAGTTCTGATGCAAGGGCAACACGCTGGCGTTGGACAAAAGCCTCGGACTCGAGTTTTGCGGTCTCTTTAGAGAGTGCGAAGAGACCCTCAGTAATAGTAGCGACGTCTTTCATTTGAGCAACAGAATCGATTCGTGCTTTGACAGCTTCAGTATGCTCAGTACGTGCTCCATTGAGGATGTCGCGAATCCTGTTGATGTGCCCCTCCGCCCAGTTCTTGTACGGTTCGCGCATGACCTAGGTAAAGTTTAAAATTAAAAAAAGTAGCGCACAATATATACATGAACGCCGACTTACCTTGGCAATGTACGTGAAAAGAATGGCCGTTCCGACGAGAATGACGGTCTCTTCGTTTACGACGTATAATTCCTGGGAGATGGCTGCAGCGGTGAGGCCCGTTCCAAGAATGACGGTACCGGTCTTCGTGGCAAGGCTCGTTGAAGGAACGGAGTTAATGATAGCAGACGCACGCTCAGCGGGCGGTTGACGATCCGACGACATGCCACGCCTATTGAAATCGGATGTATATTTAAGTTTACAGGATCCAGCTTTGGTCAAATAGTAACGTACGAAACGATGGCCTTTGGTAGAGCAGACGCTGCCAACGCAGGTCGCACTCTGCTCGCTGTTATGACACGTCAGACTTATCCAATGAAATGGACCTTTCTGTAGACACATACCAGCAGCACGGAGAGACGAGACAGCTACTCTGCTTGCCATGACTGACAGCACAGTGAGCCCGACAATGTTACGATTGTAAGTATGGTTGAGTGCGGAAACGAGACGAAATTCACGCATAGGACAAAGTCGGAAAGAAAACTCCCACAGCACAGTTACGTCAGCTATCAAATCCATCGCTGCTGTTTTTTAACCTTTTTTATAACTTTTCAGTATTTTACTTCTCGCTCTCACCTTCGTTTCCTCTGAATGTTGAGGAAATAAATCCATATATAACGTTGTTTTATCTAACTAGCTTTGTCCTGTTCTAGATTGTCCTTGATCGTATTTACGACATTAGCTCTTAGTCGCCTGTCTTTTTGCGGCCTTCGGTAGACCTGAATTTCGCTCGCATCATATTGCCGTTGAACCGTGGACGCCACAATTATTCTTTTCTCAATCTTATCGGCTCTCAACATCTATGCAAGTTTCAGCTTTCAGTGTACTGATCGCAGGTAGATCTTGCGGGACGTAAAAGGGTTACAACTTACAAGCATGTGGTTAGTGAATCAGCGCTAGTTCTCTCCGAGATACCCTGATTAATACTCGTCTCCGTCTTGATTTATCGTGTTGCAGATGAACCAATCATTCATAGTATGACTGTTCATGAACATCTTGATCTACGGTTGAAAATTCTGCAGGGCCGGCCTTCGTACAACTGTATGTCAAGACGACTAGTACTGAATGAACACAGGGGCTGCTCTTGTTTGACTAAGATGGCTGATTGCTCGGTATTTGGCGCAGTCCAATCCCCTACTTCTAACAATTGAGCTAAAGAATGGATAACGGGACTATCCAGATATCATCATGCAATCCACTCTGTTCTCCGAACTCTGCTAGTATAGACGCTCAAGGCACAAATTGACATACATGTTATCCTCAAGAAGATACACTTACCTTACTACGGCTTCATGCGCTTCCTCTTGGGCTTTCCATTGATAACAAAGCCACAGTAGCAAGCCTTTTCAATCGATGTGCGGCAGTGTGAAAGAACAATGGCTGCATTCCTTTTCTTTCTATCTTTACCGATTTCAACTAGGATCTAGTTCTACACACGCGGTATAAGAGTCCGTATCTCCCTTACGATTAGCGTTTATACCTCTAAAGTCATGAAGCAGGTATTCTTCCTCGGGGCAACAGGCTACATAGGAGGTGATTGTGTCTGCGTACACTATTATGTGCGTGATAGCTGAACGACACCTAGGTTCTTTACTTGTAGCATTGATCAAAGAACATCCCGAATTTCATTATGTGACACTTGTACGCTCCGCAACCTCGGAAGAAGCGGTGAGAGCAATTAGCGCAACGGTTATATCTGGCTCCTTCACGGACTTCGAACGAATCACGGAATTGTCTGAACAATCAGACATAATCATCAATGCTGCAGATAGCGACAATATCGAGCTCACGGTTGCAATTCTGAAAGGAATGAAGTCGAGGTATACGAAAGGGAACGGCGTAGGGATTCTTCTTCACACGAGTGGTACATGCAACTTCCTGGGGGAGAAGCCGCTATCTGGTGACCCAAGGACTACGGCCTGGACTGTGAGTATCCGACCTCCTTTTTTGCGTAGCTTGTTGAATTGAGTTTTCGTTGCTTTGGCATCAGGATTCGGAAATGGATGTCAAACTAATCAATCCTTCCATGCTTCACGGTCAAGTTGACACCCTGTATGTGGCCCGTCTGTGTGATTCCTTCTCTTTTTCGTGTTGCTTATCGAGCGCATAGGATACTGGAAGCTGGTCAAGAAGGGTACATGAATTCATACATAATTTGTCCCTCTATGGTTCATGGGCAATGCTCCGGGCCGGTACCTCGGACTCCGGCTCTCGTTAAAATGCTTGTGTCATGGATGCTAGAGCGTAATTATGCGTTTTGTAGCGGATCTCCGACCACTTGCTCTGGATTAGTAAGCTAGACTCGTTTCCGTATGTTGCCCGATACTGAAGTTACCTACTATGCAGATCAACATGGAGGACCTCATTCCCGTCTATTTGATTGTCTTTCAGTGTGCTCTCCAAACTGGTTCATCCTTGTCGAAGATGAGCCCATATGCGCGATATTACATCGCGACTGGGGAAGAAATGACTTGCATGGACACATTTGTCTTGGTGGCAGAAGCACTGCACGATAAAGGAAAGCTAGAATCGTCAGAACTGAATAGGGTATCCCCAGAAGAACTAAGCTTAGTTGGGAGGTATGCTTCTGCCATTTAATCATGTGTCTGTTTTCGGAACTGATCGCGACATTGTGAAGCATTTCTACGCTCGGGATGCATGTATGCTGCGAACACCTTTTGGAGATGGGTTGGAATCCAGGTGCTCCAAGCTTCAGACAGACAGTAGCGAATGACGTTGATAGCGTCTTGACAGAGCTGCATCTCTAAGAGACATCAGCTCAAAGAGTGTTATGTGAAAAGTTCTATGCAATATCATTATTAAGGATACAAGTCCCAGCCAATTGTGTTCAGTCAGTTGAGAATATACTTCCAATGCATGCCTTTCTTGGAAAACCCCGGTTCCGACTTCCCAAAACGAAAGACAAATCACGGATATCGTATGTTCTTTCATCTTTCTGGCAGTCCGATAGCGATCCCGTTATGATTCTTCTGTATTAGGGTTCGATTATATGAATGCAGAAGTCTACTCCTGGGAAGATATCGCTATGCATACACAAGGTGGCCACTGAACATCAGTCTCTAAAACGCCCACGCCAGTGTCAAATACCTGCCTGCGTAACTACCGACACGCAATGCCACCATATGAAGCTACGCGATACAGGAACAGGCCCAGAGAAAGCGGACGAAATCTGCGCCATTTCACTGTCCAGCCGCCCTTCGACGGGGATCCCGACGCCGATGTTATTCTACAATCATCGGATGGCGTGAAGTTTCTTGTCATCAAGTCCATCCTTGCGCACGGGTCTACGTTCTTCAAGACTATGTTGACTCTGCCTCAACCACCAAATCGTGCACCTTTACCTAAGGATCCAATGTTTAGTACCGGCTCCCCGACAGAATCCGGACTTCCAGTTATTCCCATGACAGAGTCGGACGCGAAAACAATTGATGTATTTTTGCGGATACTATATCCCATCACGTCACCAGACATCAAAGACCTCAATCTTGTGGACAGTCTCCTCAAGGTCGGAGTCAAATATGATTTTGACCTTGTAGTGGATCGGGCGAAGGACGAATTATGTAATTCAATTGTGAGAGATGAAGATAATGCCATAAAGGTGTTTGGGATAGCTTGTCGATATAGGCTAGATGACACCGCCCGTCTTGCTTCATACATGACGCTCAAAAAGCCTTTCTGTTCAAGGCTTACTCCGGACTTCGAGGAGCTTAAAATGAGGGACTTCTATTGCTTGTTCGATTACTATCGGAAGGTGGTAACAGCGGTGCGATCGTTGTTTTTAGATGAGCAGAGCGGCGTGTCATATTGCAGGAATATCACGCACTCCATTTTAGACAGGTCAGGGCGATGCCCGCGTAGCCATCGTGGCGAAGTGATTACCCGAAGTCACGACGAGTCTGGCGTAGTGGACGTTGTGGAACAAGTATATTTCCTCGGCTGGTGGATTGCATTCAGAAATTCGCTTTATATTAAGATTGCCCAAGGACCTGCGTCGGAAAAATTGGTCACCTTCGAGGCAATCTGGAGGGAGGTAAAAGCCTGCTGTCCTCATTGCCAAGCAACAGTCGAGATGGATCTTCGTTATGGTTTGGCGGACGTTGTCAATGCAGAGATCAAGAGGCTCATCAATAGTGTAAGTAGCTTTCCATGAGAGTATATTATCACAATTGATGTGTTCCTTCCTTCGCCACAAGGTGAGCCTTGAGATACCATGGGATTGAAATTGTCATGCGTGTCAAATTTTATACAATCAAAGTGATAGTAAGTCGACCATCCCCTTTTCCCCCCTGTGAAAGCTCTTACTCAGCATTGATGTACAGTGTCGAAACGTGACAAAGAAGAGTTTGCTGTGCTGTTTGCTCGACAATAGGTAGCTTGACGGCGACTTTCGTTAAAACTTTCCAAATTTGTACGTTTGTGGTCCATTGTTTGGTTCGCGCGCACGTGTCAGCCAAATGCATGCAAACATTGATACACTCAGTCTCAATTCATCAAATAATCGTTATCTACTCTCCGTAATATGACATGAGTCGTTCTTCCATCGCCAACCTCGATATCGACATTTCATGCCCTCTGGCTGGTCAAGATGCCTCAGTGTGAAGGACTTCTGGACACTCAGCGAATATCTGGTGGGGTTTTGATCTATTTAATCTCACAATATAAGAGTTTAGCTGGGTGTATCAATGCACTTCTATGTCGTAGCATTCGGCCTGTTACAGTTGACAGAGAAACTACTGAAGAGCTTCCAAATTCCGGAACCGAAGCACAACATTGAAGGTGTTATATTTTGATTTCCGAACAGTTCAGGTTCTCATGCAGTGGATGCATAACTATGTCGTCGTTACATACCAAAACCAGTTTAGGCTTTGAGTATATCTGTTTCTGCTTTGTCGGTGCTGTAATGAGGGGTGATATCATTATTGAAATTGGTCTTCTGGGTGCTACAGACACACTAGCTAAAGACTTTGATTTTGGAACGAATGGCTTGGCTTTCGAAACTTCCTGGTGGAAGGACATGTTCAATAGAGTCTTCAGCTTACTGCCATTCGTCATGTTACTATTTTATATGAACAAACTCCAAAAGAAATGAAATTGCTGTATATATTCCTTTATTATTGAGGATTCCCGTATGGCAACTAAAATAACTATTCTCACAGAGAAAATACCAGAATCTATTGTATTAAAGGGAAATACTTTAGATTTTACATCACATTTATAGTGCTTCTTCTGTATTTGAGAGACTTGGTACCGTGGCGTCTGGACAGTTGTTGTTATAGCCAGAAAACACTGGTCTTATCTTGGAAATTTAATACAATTATTACTGCATATACTCGTATTTGCTCCAACGGGATGACTCTCATTAATAGGCAGAGAAAATGACCGTGGAACTGTGAACTGGCTTGTGTGTCCATATGTTCATCCAACCATGTCTTCACTTCCCAGGGCTATGAGATAATCGTCCTAGCGTCAAATTCAAAAGTGAATCCAACGAGTAGGCGCGTATATTTGTTCATATATACCTTATGCGTACATATGGAAAGTCGTACATGTGTATTTAAACGCGCCCATAAATCCGATTTGATTTGATTGCGTCGTTGTTAGGATTGGCTGTTTGGTGAGATGGTTGATTGGTGGTATCGATGAGATGTGGACTCAGTTGCCTAAATGACGATAACCCGCATGCAGAACTGATTCGGACTGAAAGGAACGAATGAAATATTTGCCTCACCTTACAGTGCTAGTAGACTAAGTGTTCTATGTGGGAGCGTTAATCTACTATGTGTGTAAAGGATCTTTAATGCAGATGTCCCTCTATTCTCTTGGCTACTAATCTTGTTAGCGACTTATATTCCTTATAAAATTGAAAAGGTCCTTCTGACAAACTCAGTGAATATGAAGCTTTCATAAAAAGGAAGCTTCCTACCGTCCCTTCGTAGCATGTCGACATAGTATCATTATTGTCATACACTTACCTGGTCAAATGGTGGTAAGATAGCGGCCAGGCACATCCCTCATGTGCAAAGTATACACCTTGAGACACGAGCTCACTTAATCTTATCACTTCTTTCCTTAAAATTAAAGAAGATAGACACGCTGGGCTGTATACGCCGCCTCGGTGAACACCAGTGCTAGTACTGTAGTATGACAACTCTAGGGTCTCCTGAGTTTGTATGCAAGAGAAGCGGCCCGAGGAAAACTGCTCCCACCCTTGAAACAAGGACTTACCAAAATATCAATGTCTTAACTCGACCTAGCACAGTAGTTGTATAGCACAGCACACAAGAAACCAAAGATGTAGAATCCGCGTATACGCAAGAAAACGTCGTATTCGCTCTATCAAACAAAAAAAGCAGCTAGTTAGGCAGAGAGACAAAGAAACGAAGAAAGCGAGAAAAAAGAAACGGGAAAAGAGAGAAAGAAAGAGACGAGAAACAGAGAGATAAAGAGAAAGGAGTTAAAAGATTCAAGTATCAACACTATCCACAACCGAATGTATAAGGCAAGCAACAAAAACAAAGCAAAACAAAACACAGACGCAAAAAGGAACAGAAAATCAGACGAAGAGAAACGAGAACCAAAGAAAATGCAGACACGAGGTAGGTAACTCTTGCGGAAACACAAAGGAAAAATAATAGGATACAAAGACAAGAAGTGGCGGGAGTATGATATCCTGAGGTAGGTCGGAGCAAGATGATAAGGGTTATTCCGAGAGATGTGTGTATTTGTGGTAGTTGCAGTTTGCAAGGCGGGATATGGATAACATCGAGGGGAGAGCATATAATAAATAAAAAAGGAAATAGGAACGGAGAGCGGGGACGCACAAGCAAATATGGGGAAAGAAAAGAGGAACAGGAATAAAGAAAGCTATGAGAAAGATCCGGCAGGGCCTTTGTGGCTAAAGCTGTTATTGCGCCAAGTTGTGATAAAACAAAGCGGATCCAAGGGAGGATAGGAACTAACTAAGGTGAGATGGAGCACAATTGTACAGGATTCGAATAAAGGAGGAGGATGACCACCGACACGATGAGCAGGATCCAAATCTGGATGCGACAACGGACGATAGGACAGACGGGAGTGAAGGGAGGGAGAAAGGGGCGCATTGAAGCGGACCAGCTCCGGGTAGGTGTGAACGTGAAATAGTGCAAAAGCTATGATGTCCCCAATCCGCTCATGTCTCCACTGAACCAGCTCCCGAAGTCGCGATCAAAGTCAGTAAGATTGTCGTCCCTGCCGAACATAGATGTAAAGTCATCAAATCCAGTTGTCATGAAGTCGAAGTCGGGCACACTCGTGGGCGGTGCACTCGCTGGTGGATTAGGTGCTGACAGTGGAGGTGCTGATCCAGGTGCTGAAGCGCCTCCAGACGGTGGGTTCGACGCGGCGGTCGTTGGCCGTGATTGATTGGTAAGTGACGGCGATGGCGCACTCGTGCCTACCTGCCCTGGACCCGGGGCAGGGGTCGAAGAATTGGGACCCGACGGTCCTGATGCTGACGGCGGCGGTGCATTTCGTGGAGAGTTCTCCACTTTCCCTGCATTTTCTGGCTTAGCTTGTACATTCTGCGGAGGCTTCCCCTGCCCATTTATGTTTGTGGTTGTAGCAGGTGAGCTGGGTGGTAACATTTTTCCCTGGTTCATACTTGGTCTTTGACCCGCTGGGAACGGCTGAGGACCTGCACGCGCCTGACTCAGATCACTACCAAGTGGTTGCATCTGCTGTTGTTGCGGATCCGACGGCATATTGGAAATATTTTCGCCAGAACCTGATCCGGGCATCGGTTGTTGCATGGTCATACCCGCCATTTTCATCATATTAGCGTACGCAGCAGGATTGGTTTTGAACTGTACAGATATTCGTCAGTTAGAGTCTACATTATAATGAGACACAAACGAGCTTTTAAGAAGCAATGGAACAAAGGAGATCCACTGTTGCCTCGAAAAAGAAACATGAAAATTTGGACGAAAACTTACTTGCTGGTTTGCCATGCCAGGATGCGGTGCTCCTGGCGGCCCCATCACCATACCGGGCGGTATCATGGGTCCCATTTGGGGCGTGAATTGCGCGCCAGCTGGCCGCATATTGGGGACCATCCCGCCTTGGTACATCATTGGATTAGGGTTCGCATTCGATGGCCCACCTTGCGGCGGCGCGGACCCCGCGGAGCCTGCGGTGGGTGGCGCAGGCTGTTCGGGTGAGCGCCGTACCCGTTTTTGTGCTGGCGGAGACGCTTCGCCTTTCGAAGGAATCTCGGCGTGCTGTTCGTGAAGCTTAGAACACCGTTCGGCAGCAGGAAAATGACGGCTCCTTACCTCATCCCCTGGCGAGACGCTATTTCGCTTCGAACCCCGCCCTTGCTGGGCTCGTGCTGGATTACTCGGGCCTGTGCAATTAGATAACGAAATCAGGACGAAATGCCACTCAAGCTTAAACGATAACTCATGACCCACCTGCGGTGCTTCGGTGCTTAAAGGCGTTTAGTAATCGATTCTGAAATTCCGTGTCCAAGTCGGAGAATGGTTTAGTTCACGTGAAGATTCCCGAAGCACGCCGGAAAGTATCGCACTCACCTTCTCGTCCAGAGTCATGGCAGCAGGGTCCTTATTTCCAAGATTGAGCTCTTGCCGGAGTTCGTTCAACGTTGCCGGGTCAATTTTGCTAAGCTCCATATTTATCTGCTCGAACGGCGGACCTCGCCCAGGTGGGACAGACATCCCACCAAAGTTGGGTGGCGTGGCCGGAACCGAGCGATGCTGCATACTAGGGCTAGGTTGCGTGATTCCACTGCCGGCCGGTTGCGCTGGAGTCGGTGCTCGGCTTCCCGAGCCTGCAGCGCCTTGTGGGAAATTAGGCGATCCTGCGGCGCCCGGAACACCGTTTGGCGCACCAGGAGGCGGCATACCACGCATATGTTGCGGGTACATGTTTGGAGGCACTCCGCTTGCGTGTCCTGGGTAGGGAGGCGGAGGACCACCGGTCTGCTGGTGCGCCATTGTTGGGCTGAAATACGGCATCCCCGTGCGTCCAGGCTGACCTGCACCAGGAGCGGTCATTGGCGCACGACCGAGTGCAGGTACTCCATTCGCCTGCGGTTGGTGTTGTTGCACGTGAGAAGGGAAGCCGAGCGGCGCTTGTGAGGGTTGCTGTGTTGTCGGCGCCTGTTGAGGGTGGGGACCCTGGCCTTGTGGCTGCCCTCCTTGCTGCTGCCCAGTGGGTGTGGGGCCGACGCCATTTGGCATGGGATGTGCATTAGAGGGCTGACTTGGATGACCGGGATGTGGTGGTGGTGCGCCAGCTCCGAGAGAATTCGGTACGGCCTGCATTGCGCCGGGTGCGCCAGGCATGACACGCACGTTGTTTGGATAGCGCGTCAACTGGTGCATTCGTGCTTGTGCCGCCATGTGGTTCTGTTGCAGATAAAGCGTTAATGCGGCTCAGGAGGCGAAAAGAAGGACGGGAGCAAATTTGCGGCGGCCTACGCACCTGCATGTACAACATCGCATCCTCAGACCCGGAATTGTTGCTTTTTGCAGAAAATAACACCCAAAAGACACTCCACCACCTACACAGAGAGACGGACAGAGCGGTAGCAAAGCAAAAACGAAATACTCTGAGTCAAAATGGAACAAAAAGGCAGTGAGATTTTGGACTGACTCGTAGAGCAGACCCTGCTTTGCATCTATGGGCGGCCGAGGGTTTGGGTTGAGCTTCGCTTCCTCTGCGAGCTCCCGTGCAGTGTTACTGTATCCTCGTTTTACACAATAGTCCCAGATATAGATATTAAACCTATCAAGTCAAGAAGCGAAGAAGCGCCAGAAAGGACTGTATGAGAATGCGGCTGAGGAATGAATGAAGTGATATGAGCACGCACATTTTGTCGCCCTCCCATAAGAGGTCGTCTGCTGACGGCGAGGGGTCCGTTGAGGTGGAGGCAGACGGGGTGTGGGCCGAATTGGCCTGTGTCTGCTGAGTTGTGGCCATGCTTCCGCGGAGTGCGGGGCGTCAGAGGGCAGCAGGGCAGACAGCAGCAGGGGAGGCGAGGACGAAGTTGCCTGGCAGAGAGTGGATGGAAGAAGAGAAGAAGAAGAAGGCAATGTGCGGAGGAGGGGAGAAAGTGGGTGATGGGAGGACGATGAGGTGGACGAGAGCGGAATGGTGAGGCAGGATCGAAGGTGAGTGCTCACAGCCAGTCAGCTGAGCCACACAGATATGTCAGCGCGGTTGCAGACGTGGTGGCAAAGCGCACACGCGGCCTGCGGGCTGTCGTGGGTGTCGTCGACAAGACGGATTGTAAGACAGAATGTATCGTCGGGGGACGAGAGCCCTTGCTTGCCAGTTCAGTCAGTGAGAGCAGACAGGGAGTGACAGACAACAAGAGAAGGATCACACGGTGACGCCCCGTCACTAATAACTAGCGTGGCCGCCTCCTGTTCATCAAGTATATATCATCAGTAAATTAAATATTATTCCCCGTTCTGTTCTCCCCTGCCCTTCCGTATCCTATCGGTCTCTGCCAACGCTCTTGGTCCTCGACAACCGCCCCGACGACGATGTCCCCGACGTTGACTGCAGTCGGCGTGACAACCGAATCCGCTCGCTTGCTTCCGTACCCTTCCCTCTATCAGTCATACATGTCAAATATTTCCTTCATAGGCACAAATAATCCTTATACACTCTCCTCTCTTCTTAATCTATACTCTCTACTCAATCTACGTCTCCACATACGCCATAGCACCCTGCCCTTGCCCTCTCTTGTGCATCCGCCTCTACTTCTCCGACTGAAATCACCAGAGACAGAGTATGAGTGAACTGCATTCAACGAACCCTCCAAGAGAACTGGGGCGCCCAATTTCTCCGCGTCTCGGCCTCCTCCTCCTGCCTTGATCACTCATCTCTTCGTCTTCCTCCCTATGTCATTCGTCAGAGAGCCGCAGCTGTGCACATGAGATGTGCAAATAAATAGGGGCCGCTCCTTCGCGAAGTCCTTCATGGGATGCCAATACATATCACAGTATTCTTATCATATTAATTTTATTTACGAGCACCTTCGAGCAGTATTTCGTTTCAAACCAGCTGCGATTCTCTTGTGTGTAATGTTTCAGCTACGTGTTTGCCCCAGAAATTGATGTGGAAACCAAACATCGCTTCGTCTCAGCTTTAACAGTCTTGAGTAGCCGTAAATAGAACCAAATACGAATAAATGATGATGAAAAATTGGTTCCGTCGCCGCCTGCTGAAGGAGGAAAGAAACACGAGGTGCGCACGTGTTGACTTCTCCGAGATATACAAAGGGACAGATATGTTTTCCGACCTCCGATCGCTTAGAAAGTCCCCGCACGTTATTCAAAAAAATCTTGCTCTGCTGACTCTTTATGTCGGTCACATTCGTCATTTCGTCCTTCTAGCTCGCCAAGTTTATCTGTATGCGAACGACAAATGACCCGCGAACTATGCGAATACGGGCGGGTCACCGCCGTTCTTCGGACTTTAGCCGATGTGGAGAAGGATGCAAAACGATTCGAATTTCGATCGTCGCTCGCTCACTTTCTCTACTACTTTTCTACACCGTCAGACATCTTTCCCTCACACCCTTTGTGTTCTTGATGACTTCTGACTTCTTGTCATATTGGCGAAGCACAACTACTTTACTACATTCGCCGCGTTTCTCTAGCTCCGCATCACTGTATCACCGTGTCACTATCAGCACACCTTCCCAATCACTGAATCATATCTACCTTGTGTCTCCGTGAACGGACGTTTCATCTCGTCAATGCGCCTCAACTCGTTTAACAGAATGATAAAGAATGATGCTTGCTTTGTTTCGCGGCCTCCGAGAAAAGGATCTTCTCAAGTTTCTTCCTTTTGTTGCAATCTCTTTTTTTATTACTCGATGTTTCACAATAATTTCCAGTCGACACGTCTACAGATGCATGCATACATCCCGCATCCTAATTCCGACGTCCCCAATCTCTCATTCGTAAAATTGACATGCATCTCCGTCCGTCATTTCTCTTTTTTTTTCTCCTTGCACAGTAACCACAAAATAAAGAAAAACAGCATCCGCTCCGCAGAATTTCTGCACTTGCATGTTCGTCCTCCGTTCCGTTCCGTCCCTCGTTTCTTCTTTCAGTGCTAAACGGATTACCCCTATCTGATAATCCATCTTTCTATTAATATTTATTTCTTCAAGCTGAGCAGATCGGTAAGGTACCCACGAGCTATAATACCGCATCAGTTCTGCAAGTCGTTCATTTCAGCCCTTCTGAGTCTGCCTCTCCATAAAGCTATTAATTCTTTATACTGTATAAGTATTCTCCTTGCCCTATTTTGTCTGCAAGTTCAAGGAACTTAAAAGTATCGTCACCGTCATCGTCCGCGCTTCCAAGAGTCTTGTTCCCACATCCAAACGTGATCCTCGTATCTTTCAGGAAAGTTCAAACGTAAGGAGTCTCTCTTCCACGGACTTAATGCACGTCAGGTCCACCTAGTCGCATTAATCCTTGAGCAAGGCAAGACGAACTCTAAACACATCTCCGAGGTAGTTAAAATAAGATTTCCTTCGTCGTATTTTAGTACCCAGACCTCCCTGCCTCCTTAATTTCTCCCTCTTATATCTTATTCAGGTCCTCTCTCTTTCCCTTTTCAAGAGACAGGAATTTTAATTTACTCACTTTCGAACAAGGTTTGCCCCTTAAATCTAACTTAGTGATCAGTTAAACTTATGTGAAGATATTCAACTATGCTGAGCACGTAATAAAACTCTACGTTGTGCTTTATTAGTTCTTTGCTTCAGCTGTACTATAATTTATCAGATAATGCGATATTGTTCTGTCAAGACAACATATATATGCACAATAAGCTTCCTTTTCTTGTTACTTGATTTTTGATGCATGATGATTTTGATTTACCCATGATCTTATTGGCTATAGAGTAACTAAGAGAATATTTGCTCCGAGTAGGATAGTCAACGTCAGATGAGACAAAATTGAACGTCATGACAATTGGTAGTCTGAACTGGTAAATCATTTTGAACTAACGCCAGGTTAGCAGAAGACACATGATTTAGGACTGAACCAAAATACAAGTTCGTTCAATATTACACAAGATATACAAAGCGGATGAAACTCGTTTCCCGTGAAACACCAGGCAGTGCATGCATTTATTATTGACCTGCTTGACAAATTATGCACGAAACAGAGTAATTCCGTTTCCCTCTTTACCTTAGTATCCGTACTTGCGCTGAAACGATACAACGTAGGGATTGTAAGATGTTGACTACTCAATAGGGAAGCCAGAATGACGTACCCTCAGACTCTTCCCCTTGATCTGAATGTAGGGCACGATAAGAATGAACAGTCCTATAACGATGCTACCGTACGACACAATCAGTTATACATATTTAGTGATAAAAAGCTATGCAGGATCACATACGCTGCCTCAACACCGAACGTCTGCAAAGCTCCGCTCTTTGTGGCCCATGGGATCTGGAAGTATGGGATGCTGAATCCGCCAAGTGTACGCGCAAGGTTGACAAGTCCGGATATCTCTCCCTGTGAAAGGTTAGTTGCTGACTGAGCTAAGAAATGGCATTCTTGACCTTATATCGAGGGAAGCAGTCGTTGAAATAGGCGTCTGGTGAGGGGACAATGTTAGAACTACGGACAATAATATTCTGCCTTGGCACGGCTTACAAACGGCGACGGTGTTGATCATGATCGCGACTTGAGCAATGCCCCAACCCATTACCATGGCCCCTACGGACAACTTATTCTGGAATGATGCCCCGAGGACGAGGAAACCACAGAGATACAGAGGCATGGCAATATAACATGCCCTAAATATAGCACGAAATCAAATGTAGAATTGTCCCGTTTAGAAGAGTGGTTACTGACCATAGACGCGTTTCAGCTTCAAACACGCCGTTGTTTCTCTTGATCCCCATGTTCATGAACCAGTCATTCGCATAACGACCGATTAATTCACCAACGAATACAGCAACCTAGATTCAGAAATTGGATAAGAGGGCAGTGAGATTGCGGCTTCCAAACATACAATGGGCGTGCCGTAGCTGCCCGAAATGGCGTCTTCACTAAAACCATAACCTAGCGGAGCTGGATCGCCTAGGAATACCACATTCGTTACCTGTACAATAATTAAGCGAGAGTAATACGAGTGTGACTTGTCGGACGGGCACAAAACGTACGTTTATTCCAATCCCGAACCCGAACACCATTGCTTCAAAGAGCAGTATAAGAAATAGGTGCGGTCTCCAAGCGATAGAAGCCGGTGCGATAATCGCGCTGCTCCATGTCTGTCTGTATTTCGCCATGCGAGCTCCGGTTATGCCTATGAGCGTCTCGACACGGTAGCGCAATCCAGTGGACCGCCTCGGTGGAGGGCTCTTTAACTGACGGTCGTACAATCTGGAGGAGTTGTAACACTACTCAGAAGCTGCGTTAGGAGATACTGTGTTTACGTACGTCTCTTCCATCAAGAAGGCAATGAGGAGGACAACTACAACACCATAGAGTGTTGCACAACCGTACGCCCATCGCCACCTCAAAATATACTTCAGTTCGTAGCCAGTCTGAAAATTGTTCAACCTGGACGCACCCTTGTCGAGCAACGAGAAAACCCAGAGCAAAGGGCGACAGGAAAGGAGATACTATGAATCCCATAGTCCAGGTATTGAGCTAAAGGAGAAATTAATCAGTGTCTTGTTCAAACTAATCCCCTCAATATACAGACCATCCGGGCCTGCAAATGGAATGGATACATGTCTGCAATAACAAAGAGACCCTAAGAGGTAAATCCATAGTCAATATTCTGAATTTGATAGACGACAGCACGGCAACTTACAGTGACTTGCGGGCATGTTCTATTTTGACGAAAGAAGTTAAGGAAGAACTTGTTACTTCTTTTAGCTCTACGCACCCGAAGAACGCCGTTAGGCACCGGAAGGCTACGGGCCCGGTTAAGGACTAGAGTATGGACACGGTAAGTCATCACCCACCAGCAAAGCCTGCTAGAGTTGGTGCAAATGTACACCCAACCATGAAGACAAGTGCCAATACTTGCGACCAGAAAAGAACGGGAAGCCGCCCAACTTTACGCATAATCATAGCTGCAAAAATGCCACCCCATCCTGCATAAGGAAGTGAGAACAGGGATGGGCAATCTCCAGGGGAGCGGATTAACCTAGCAGGAAAATACTCCAACTAGATAATACAAGTTGTTAGCATGAGTGTTCTTGACACAACACGGCCGCCTTACTTTGAAGTAAGGTTATTTATTTCTCCAGTGGTTGTATTAAACTGCTGCGCAAGCGCAAAAAGAGTTGGGATTCCTGTAGTGCGAGCTATAAATACGTAGTTCGTGCATCGCTTAGTTGTATGCCGGAAAGCACATACCTACCGCCGAATCGAAGTCTGGAACGATGGCCGCCAGTGTGAGAACGATAAGGTGTATCGTCTTTCGACGGTCCGACCACTGAAATGGGATAGATTTGTGTTACACAATGAAATCAATGTATAATAAGCGAGGCTAACATACATTTTGCGGGTCTTCTGGATCATCAGAAGGCTATAAGTTAGAATTAGCTTTTGTCAATAACGCAGGCTATGTTTTGTTGAGCTCTCTGGTCATCTGGGGCCAGAGCACTTTTGTGCCATCCCGGGAGAGCTTGAGTCGCTTTGCTGCCGCCTCGCCGAATTCAGCTTTAGCCTCTCTATGTATGAATGGTTAGTCTGTGGAAGATGCAACGTAATCGATGGAAGCATATGTACTCTGGGTCAATCACTAAACTGCCCGCGTTTTCTTCGTGGTAGTTCGCAAGGTCGACATCCGACACGTCCTGATTACTCTCGTCGACAGATGTCTGTTCAGGATGGCCCTTCTCAGTGTCAGAGAAAGCTACTTTCTCGCTCGTCAGAACCATGAAATAGGATTGGCGGAAACGATGGCTAGTGAAGATAGAGACAAGCAGCAAGGTTGTAATGGAGATACAAACAGAAAAGGCTGAAAGTGACGAGTTTTATATTGAGATACAAGAGATTATTTTGCCACGCAGAAGCTCTTGAAACGCCGCTCATGGTGACGTATAAATATACAATAGGCTGCCGTTGAGGGAATGCAAGACCGGCTCCGCCTTGGAAAAGCCCAAATCAAAGTGATTGAGGTTTTCAAACACATCCCATGACAACCCTATAATAGTTGTACGCCAGAAAACCACGGCAAAAGATTTAAGAGGAAGTTAGTTCCAAGAATATCTTGTTGGATATGCCGTAGGATTGAGAGCAACAGGCTAGATCATAGGAGTGGAGCCTAAGAATTTCGTCCATATACTTTCGGCCGCCTGAGCGTGAGGTCCTTGTTCATTTGATCCCAGCAATACGCAGATGACCGAAAAGCTTGTCTCCTCAAACTTCGTTGACGAGTATCCCAATTAAGTGAAAATGCATCAGCATGGAATGTCCGGGACTCGTTCCTAAGCCAGTAGGGATGCGAAAGGTTTAGACCAAATATCCCATACGAAATTGTATTCAAAAGCTATTCTTGACGCAAAGACACTGCAGTCCCGCAGATTACGAAAAGAAGGCTTACATGAGCCAGGGAAAAGATGTCGGGTGTATGGTTAGGAAGGAATCGCGGGCAGTTGCTATAAAACATCTCTGTCGGCAAGGCAAGAAGATGGGAAGGTAAATATGTCGACCTCAATTTCAATTAATTGTACTAATTTGTAGTACTTCCTCGTTTCTCACGGTCACGGTGTACCCGACATTTCCTCCTCAATGAGTCCTCATAAGGTGTGTATATAAGTAAAAACTGACACGAAAAGTCATATGCACGATTAATGTAACAAACATGTACGAGAAACATTACATTGATGGTAAGTATTCGAAATTGAGAGGCAGATTGTTTTTGAAAATTAATAGGAGATGTCAAAAGCTAAGTCATTAACTTGAGTTATTGATATTTATCTAACCACACAACTTATCAACTCCTAACGCTGATACTCATATCTGACTATAATATTTTCAATCATGAATATAGACAGAGACTATAATATGTTGTCTTTGTTCGATGGGCTGGAGTAATACATTATACTTTGCAAAGTTTGTGCAAATCATTAATCATATACTGACTCTGTTTACTTACAAAACACAACACTGTCAGAATCAATACTTATTGTATTTTTCTAAGATGCAATTATTCCTTGCCTTGCCTCAATTCTAAAAGAATTCGGACCCAGGTATAGATAAATAATCAATCTACGGTTCTTATCATTTGTCACGTACTTCGAAAACGTGGTGGCAACATGCTGAATAACGGCCTTCTTATAGTCATGAACTGCTTTCAATGAACCCTAATCCTTTACCTATCAACAACAATGCGACTTCGGAACAAAAATAGAGACAGAGACAACATATCAAAAATAATATACAAACTATGTACACAAGAAGGCGAAGCACAAGTCATCCAATCAAAGCGACATAAACTGTTCCATATGAAATGAACGGTCATTAACATCCCATTAAAATCCTACAAAAGCGATTCTGTATCTTCGTTGGACGTTGTCGGAAGTAGCTTGTCCCTTGACTTCAGTATCCGTACTTGTGCTAGATGAAGGAGACGTTTTATCGTGTATGTGAGTCAAGTGGATAGTAAAGGGATGAAGGACGACATACCCTGAGACTCCTCCCCTTGATTTGGATGAACGGCACGATAAGTATGAAAAGTGCCATGACAATGCTACATATATTCATTTATAAATTAAGTTTTTTTAGAGCACTTGATATAGTTACGCACGCAGCTTCGACACCAAAAGTCTGTAAAGCCCCGTTCTTCGTTGCCCAGGGTACTTGGAAGTATGCTACACTGAAACCGCCGAGTGTACGCGCTAGATTGATCAGCCCGGAGATCTCACCCTGTGAAGAGTGTTAACAGAGAGATCCGAAAAAAGAAACTCATGAAGAAGTAGGGCAGCTGACCTTGTGTCGGGGAAAACAATCGTTGCAGTATGCATCTGAATGAGGTAAGAGGAGTCATAAGACGGAGTATAAGCGAATTACTTGTGAACTTACAGACAGCCACCGTGTTTATCATGACAGCGACCTCAGCAATACCCCATCCCATAATCACTCCTCCTATGGACAACTTATTTTGGATCGAACCTCCGAGCGTGAGGAAACCGCAGAGATACAAAGGCATAGCTATGTAACAGGCCCTAGAAAATACGTACGCTCGATTAGCATATACTCTCAGACTGAAAGGGAGGAGGGAAGGTTACTGACCAAAGACGAGTTTCAGCCTCGAAGACACCTTTGTTCCTCTTAATACCCATGTTCATGAACCATTCGTTTGCATAACGACCGACCACTTCACCGATGAGTACGGCAACCTACGTGGAGATGAAGAAAAATCAAAAAGGTGCGCTGAATGATTTTTGGATGTGCAAGCGCACGATAGGTGTACCGTAACTGCCTGAAATTGCGTCTTCGCTAAGGCCAAAACCGACGGGAGGGGGTGTGCCGAGGAATACAGCGTTTGTTACCTACATGTATCCAACGAATGTTGACTATCAAATACGCTCGTCTTTTATGTGATCTTGACTCACGTTAATTCCAATACTGAAACCGAACACCATAGCCTCAAACAGAAGAATGAGAAGAAGGTGCGGCCTCCAGACGATCGTGAGAGGCGCGAGGATCGAACTGGTCCACGACTGACGGAATTTAATCAAACGGGCTCCTGTTATGCCAATGAGCGTCTCGACGCGGTAACGAAGACCCTTTGATCGTCTTGGTGGGAGGCCCTTAATGTGTCGATCGTATAATCTGGAAGATATGTATCACAATTATTGCTGAGAGCTTGCAGTAGATGTTGTGTTTACGTACGTCTCTTCCATGAAGAAGGCGATGAGGAAGACGACTACGGCGCCGTAGAGCGTAGCGCAACCGTACGCCCAACGCCAACTTCAGACTATGTATTAGCATATAGCCAGAATAAGATGCTAAGCTGAAAAATACCTTTGTCGAGCGACGAGGAACCCGAAAGCGAACGGTGAGAGGAACGGCGACAAAATGAAACCCATAGTCCAGATATTGAGCT
Organism: Fomitiporia mediterranea MF3/22; assembly: GCF_000271605.1. Lineage (NCBI taxonomy): Eukaryota > Fungi > Basidiomycota > Agaricomycetes > Hymenochaetales > Hymenochaetaceae > Fomitiporia > Fomitiporia mediterranea. The sequence goes on from NW_006760386.1 coordinate 9,189,958, forward strand.
AAACGGGATAATTAGTGGAGTAGAACGACGAGCGATTACGGTATACGAACCATCCTAGCTTGCAAATGGAACGGGTACATGTCTGAGACGACGAAGAGACCCTACACGAATTCATACTCTATATTTAGTTCGGAAATGATAGAGAACGGGAGAACATCACATACAGTAACTTGTGGACACGTTCTATTCGCAGGACGAAGTTCAGAAAACCAAACGCAATCAAAACGCGCTGATAACTTCACTCACCCGAAGAACGCGGTCAAGCATCGGAAGGCTGATGGACAATCAGTAAGTCAATTCGTCGAAGAATGATTTTATTGAAGAAGCTGAACGTACCCGTGAATGTCTTCAGAGTCGGCGCAAAAGTACACCCAACCATGAACGCCAGTGCTAGTACTTGCGACCAGAAAAGAATCGGGAGTCGCCCTACTTTGCGCATGATCATCACAGCGAAGATACCACCCCATCCTATTAGAACAAATAAGCAATCATTGCCGAAATCGAAGTTACACAGGCCAAAATCCCGAACCTAGCAGGAAAATACTCCAACTATACGACGCGTAAATATAAGCACAGATTTTTTCAAGTTGAATAAATTGTATGCTCACTTTGAAGTTAAGTTGTTAATCTCTCCAGTAGTCGTATTGAACTGCGCCGCAAGTGCAAAAATCCCCGCAATACCTAGCAAATAAGCGCGTAAGTGCATAAGTCCACGCAGCCCATTCACTCCGAAAACTTCGCATTACGGACCTACGCCGGAATCGAAATCTGGAACAATTGCTGCCAGCGTGATGATGATGAGATGTAATATCTTTCGGTGATCCGACCACTAAGTGAATGAATGGAAGGGATTAGGTTACCGCGCCCGCGCGCTTATGGCCATTTTGCTTGAAACCGACGTACGTTTTGTGGGTCTTCGGGGTCATCCGACGGCTACATAACGGATATGCGGTCAATGAAGAGGATTCTTAGGCTTTGAGTTAAGGTGATCATTGAGTCCTCACCTGAGGCCAGAGTACTTTCGTGCCATCCCGAGAGAGCTTGAGCCCGGAAGCTGCCTTTTCGCCGAACTCGATCTTCGCCTCCCTGTGCACAACAGCACACGTGTATCAATCGAACTGACGACTATAGCGGCCGCGCCAGCGCTCTGATAAGGCGGAAAGAAAACGCACTCTGGATCGATGACCAAACTACCTGCGTTCTCCTCGTAATAGTTTGCTAAGTCGACGTCAGAAATCCCATGGTTGCTCTCGTCGATGGACTGTTCGTGATTGCCCTTCTCAGACTCAGTCGATCCTGCTATCTTTTCGTCAGTCGAAGCCATGGTGCTGCACTCTCTGAACGATGACTAGCGGCGGACAGCGGCGGCGCAGTGGTGAACACACACACGACGAAGGAAAGAGAGAAAAGACGAGAGCTCGCGAGAACGACCATGCTTATATATATACTTAATGTTGAGATGCGGCAGATTGGTATTTGCTTTGGCGGGATGGCTAATTTGAGCTGTGTAAATTCACAAGCACGCGGAAGTTTTTGAATGGGGTGAGGCGACAAAGGTAGGCACCATAGAGACCCGCAGATCTAAGATAGACTAGCCCTCGGAATAGAGCGTTCCAGTTTCTCATTGGTGAACCCCCCATGCGGCCGTTCGGCCAAAGTGGAGAGTTTGGACTCGGATTTTATTTGAGATAAGCCGTCTGAAGTTATGCACGTTCGTTGCAAGATAAAGATCTGCAGGAAATTTGTTTATTTGAAGGGTAGTAAAAGAGAACTTGGACTAGGAATGGGTTGTGAGGACTAGAAGATGGGAGAGGAACACAGGAATGGCGTTCATTCAAACACGACCGCGTGAGCGTGAGTGGATTGTTCGGTTGATCCTATCAACCGTCAAAACGATCGAAAGTTTATTTGCCTAACGCGGGACTCCGCCTTGGTTTCTTGGCCAGCCAACTCCATCTCGTTTGTGCATGTTGCAGCATAAGGTAGTGGGCCCAACACACTTGATTCGCTGACCTGAGTTCTTTGCTTACGGATGAACGGTTTATGCTTGGCATGGTCACACTCGACGACGATGGTTCTGGCGATCTTCCTTTCACACCCTCTCAAGGTCCCTCTTCGAGGCTCTTGGGGCCCTGGTGCCTGAGAAATACTTACATTCAACGTACCTAAGTATACGTGGACTTCAACTCGTATTCGTATTGTAGTCGCAGACTTCTATCTAATAATTGACAATGAACGGTGTTGTGCCTCGCGGATGCCATAATGTTAATACCACGAACATTAGAAGTTTGTCGAAATCGTATGATACAAGTACACAGTCAGACTAGTATGCGTGTGCTTCATCTTTGTATTGCAGTCGTAGACTTTCTATCTAATAATTGTCGACGAACGGCGATGTACCTCGCGGCTGCTATAAAATATTAATACTACGTTACTTACTTAAGTACATTAGAAACTTATCGAAAGCGTATGGTACAAGTACACGATCAGTCAGTCAGTCTGGCTGGAATAAAGTGAAAGCGCGGGGTTAAAAAAAAGCTTCTATCATAGGTAGGTTCTCATATCCCATTATTCCATTATTGCGTTGTTCTGATATTACGTTAGTCCTCTCCCTCAGCTAAAAGGTCATACTCACTCGCCTCGGTCTTCACGATAGGCATGCGCATGTTCATATGTTGATCCGGTCGAACGATGTGTACGTCTTTCTCTGACAGGAGGACGTGTTGGTCTGCCCAATTGATGTGGTGCGGACCGTCAGTTAGCGGAAGGTTCTCGTGCACTTCGACTTTTCCGTGCGCCACATTTTCATCCCGGGACTTCTTGTTAGGGAACCTGTCGTATATGAAATCGTATAACTGAGATAGCCAGGCGTTGAAACCAGCGCCCCAAGTCGGACGGGCGCGGACGTTTTCGACGAGTTTGGTGAATTGATATACACCCAGAGCGGAGAAAGTCAGAAGGATGGAGAGCAAGGCGATTGAAAAGAGTTTGAAGAAGAGAACTAAAGCTGAAAAAATAAAGACAAAGGAGTATTCAGCAACGCGAGGTATTTAAATGAAATGGTTGTCATAGACAATGGGACATACCGAAGAGTCCGATTACGAGAGCACTGAAAGCAAGGGCGACAACTATTGCGAAGGATACGGAAGCAGATAAGGTGAAAATAGAAGCACCCCTGTACGATGGTAATGAGTACTTGACTTCCTACGCAGTGATTGATAACAAAGGAACTTACAGGAAGGTTGTAACAGGGAAGAAGCCGAGTGCAGCATTAATTGCTATGTACAACTAAGAACATTCAATCGTTCAAGTCTGATTAGATTAGATGGATGAAGATGTGATAACCCACAGATAATACAGGGTAGACCTGGCTGAACACTTTGGCACGTTCGTAGGCAGGGACAAGGTACGCCTCTTGGATCCTTCACGTGTTAATGTGCCTCAGCGGAAGAGCTCAGGGATAAAAAGCGAGTCATGACATAACACACCTAGAGGAATGGTATTGCACGTTGGATACACTCCTATCGAAGAGCTGGCGGATATTCGTCTCAAGTTCGGACTCGGCCTCTTCGGTGTTTGCGTTTTTGGTGGTGGCCATGGAGAGATGATCCGAGCTTGGAGAATGCAGACGGAAGGAGCTTTGTTGCTTGATGCACTATTGACGGTGGAGTGAGCTAAGATGCGTTATTTCTTCCGTGGAGCGCCTTCGGCTTTATGTTGGGCAGTCGCTGCGCTCTAGAGAAGCACGACACGCTAGGGGACGTGTCGCCACGTTTGCCACGTGATTTTAGACTTTAGTTTGCCAGACTTTAGAGCAAAGATTCAGTTCGGACTGTACTCTGCTGAACCGTTAAATCTATGGACACGAACAGTCCAAATTACACAAATGCAGTGACGTGCGAAGAGAGCGAGAATCGTTCAGATGATGCGGTTTCAAAGGAAAATACATTGTGCGACATGAACTTGCAAAATTGGTAACTTCAGGCTGAGTTATATTCTAAATTGGAGTAGTTGTTGGATGCTAGAGGCTTCTGACTGAAGACATGCTCCATCAATTCACAATACAGCTGAGCCTTATACCCTGGCATAATTCTTGAACCATGCTCATTCACGCTTCTATGCCACTATGTGGTTCATTCTCACTCAAGATCCGATGGCGCTATGCAGTACCATTTCAATTTTCATCACGTCCGTGTATTATAATTGTATTGATATTGGCTGAAACGCTGGGAGCATGTGCGAGAGTGATCGAGGGTAAAGAAAATGTGATTGCAAAGGTGAACCAGGGTGACGGCGAGAAAATCGGGCGAGAAGAGGAAAACACGAGCGTTGAGCGGGCTGATAAAGTGGAGAATGGGTCAAGTGATGTTGTTCCGTAACCCCACATTGAATTCAGTCAAGGGAAGGTGTGAGGGTTGCGCTTGTGTGGCGTTCGGGAGAAGTAGGCGCAGGCGCACGTTGACTATGGTTCGCGGGCCGGACCGGGTTCGTTTTTGTGCACCTGTGCCGGCACATGGTTCCTGATGTGGCCACAGCCGCCAGACAACCGGTGCTGAGGGGATCAAACGGCGGGAAGAAGTGAGAAAAGAGCGTTATTTTTGGAAACAAGATCCATCCGGGGTCGACGAGCTGGGCCTCCTGTGCTTCGCCGAGCTGCTGACCTGGCCCGCTGCATCTACGCAATTTAAAAGGGTGGCTCACGAGCACGGAGGTGGGCGAGACGGAAGACTTCTTGTTGCGGATAACTTAGCGCAGAAGTAATTTCTGAATTTCTGTGAATTTTGTGATTGGCCCGAGTGAATTTCAGGTGGAAATAGAGGAGAAAAGGGAGGACGGATCGGTCTAGATTCGAAGGAATACCGGCCTGCAGCATCGTCTCTTGCACTCTCTCCACCACAATGTTCCGGCGCTTGCCCGCCATCACCTACCCTGCATAGCACTCTCCTCTCTTTCTCTGACTGCGACGGCCAGTCGTCCTTTCCCACAAGCGACGACACCCAAATCCCTTAGATCCGGCCAGCGAGCATAGTACAGCGTATATCTATTGCGCGTATCGGGAAACTCTCTTCCTACTTTCGGGCCCTCCATCTGTCGTGTTGTGTTCTTGTTATCCACCAGCCGAACTCGGTCCTTCACCTACCCTTACTCGACGGCCAGCGCACCTCCGTAGCATCCAGCAGGCGTCTTGGCTCTTTCGTGTTCTGTCAGACGGTTAATCCGTCGCCAACAAACCACAAGTTCCGTCTACACAACAACGCGCTTCTGTGCGGAATATGGCGAACTATCTACCCGTTCTTCTCGTCTCTGTCACCGCAGGTATGCCCGATGATGCCGCCCTCCAGCCTCTTCCGCGCGGACAGGTCGATTATCTATCACATAATTGGACGGAAGAGGATGTTTGGCGGTCATGGAGGAACATGACAAAGCAGAAGAATGAAATTGCAAACGGCGTCCGCCTAGAGAACGCCTCCTGGCGAACGTGGATGAAACAACGAAACAAACTGAAGACTGTATCGCCGGAGACACTTAACTGGTGCGTACTGAGATCTTATCTCTCTCCGGGAGGTACATCTAAACGAACTTTATCATTTGCATCTAGGCTTAAGGACTCGGACGTGACATGGCTCTATGGTCCTCTTCACACCGCCGTTGACTGGACGCCACCTCCCAAACCTGCTATCTCGCCGCCAGCAGCTCCCCAAGCTAAAGATGACGCCTCTGCTCCATCACCAAAGTCACCTGGTGCAAACAGTCTTTCTTCACCATCAAGTAGCGTGGCACTCGATCGTTTGAACCAACCAACCGGACGATATGCTCTTCCCCCGCACGAAGGTGGCACGATGAAACCCATTCTCAAGCATCGTAGTATCGCGGAAATGTTGACCAGTGCTTTGCCACCTGCTCCTTCTTGGGCTGAGGAGTCAAGTGAATTCACTCGGGAGGTTGATGGTAAAGATTACGAAACGAGGGATAATAGATTGCACGTACATCCTCAACAAGACCGACAAGAAGCCTCAATGTCGGGTCGAGGAGGTCGTCCCCCTCTTTGCCATACCAGAAGTGATACGAGTGTTCTCTCGCGTTACGGACATAGTGGCGCGATTAAGAAAGCCCATGTCTCGCCCCCACGTGTTGCGGAAGGTGCAGCAGACCATTGCCCTAGTTCAGGTGACTCGTCTCCTCAAGCGTACAGTGGTTCTCTTTCTCCCAACCAGCGGACTGGCGCTTCCAATAACTTGGCCGATTTGGCATTTAGCGTGGGAGCTAACAGAGGTGCACAATCAGGTGGACAAAGCACTTCGTCACCTTATCGGAGCACAATACCGCTTGAGGTCGTTGAAAGCAGTGGAACGAGCATTTTCACGAATGACACAGCGAGTAATGGGCGCTCTGAAAGCGAAGGAAGCATGATTTCACCCGTGGCTTCTTTGGCGCCTCAGAAGAAGCACATCAGCTTTAATGCTATTGTCGAACAATGCATCTCCATTGACGGTAGTTCGGAGCCTATTTCCCCGTCAGTGCGGGGCCATGCATGGTCGACGTATGCTGATGATGGGTGAGCGTGCAGATCCTTTTACCTTCCTTCTATTTGTGAACCTATGCTGACGATGTTTGTTTTTCTGCGTCTCCGGGTCGTGTCCCGACTCGGACACGGACGTGGGCTTTGACAGGTATACCCAGGATGTCGAAGATGGTTTGTATGAAGATATCGGTACAACTTTAGCAGGCAACTCGGATTCGGAGAATGAAGTAGCAGTTGATGAGGAAGAGGAAGATGAGAGGCTGGAGATTAAACCTCCATCAAGGCGGTCATCCTCCGGCAGTTTACAAGACTATCGCACTGCTTTTGCCACTCAACAAACGCCCACATCCCGTGCTGCTCCGTCTGATGCTTCAGAGCGACCACAGTTCCGACGCTCATCAACAGGAAGCAGCAGGTTCAGCCGATCACGAAAGAGTGCTTCTGCAGGCTCCGGTTCTGGCTCTGGGAGTAATAGTGGACGAACGAGCGAGGCTGGACGTAGCCGATCAAGTGTAGCACTAGATAGAGAGCACGTAACTATTGCTCCAATTGCACCGACTATCCTCAAGACTGGTGGCGCTGAAGATAACGAGGACGGGGTGCTCTATATGGCTGGCTCGCCTTTTCCAACCTATGGTGCGATGCTTCCTTCCTCGATAGTCGTCGAATATATGCTGAAGTATGGTTTTGAAGGTATTGAAGCAAGCTCCTCTGGCAGCAGTAGTGGTTATGGATACGGGTACGGTGGGTACGGGTTTGGAGAACATGTGAGTGCAGGGCGTAGCGACGCCTTCGAACACTTTGAGCGGGGAACCGATGCGGGTGAGCTGGTCTATCAGAGCCCGAATGGTAATGTCTATCCTTGGGGTGAAGGTGACGCTATACGCTTCCGCATGCAGACCGAGTATGGAGTGCCAAGTCCTCCAAGATCTCCTCCCGTTGCCTACGGACTGAATCCGCAACATCAGTCGTTTGCATATCGGATGGGCTCTACAGGTCCGTCTTCATCCCACGTGGTGGATGACACCGGTCGAATCGTGCCTGGACCTCTCGTACGCAGTCCTGGGGAAGTCTCCGACGAAGCAATATTCGAGCAATTTGATCCTGTGGAAGGACCGCTTGAAGCGCCTCGCGATGGACGTGAGCGTGGCGTTGATGGCCAGCAAAGAGGAGATGATACTGTATCACGAGCACGAGCTAGTGAACCGCAAGCGGGAATCCGCCGTGAGGACGATGCTGTACGAATAATTGAGCCCCAACCTAGTGGCAGTGCTGACAGCGTCGATTTATCCGGTTCGCCTCGCGAGCGGGAGCCTTCACCTGATTTTCAACCCAAGATCAACCCACGTATAGCGAGTTTGAAGTCTGAAAGCGGCTGGTGTTCCCCTCCGTCTTCCCCACCACAGACGAATACCGAGATCAACACCTCTCTTGCACCTTCGTCCACCACTTTAGCGATCCCGACGCCAGGGATTAGTCCCGCGCATGAACAAGAGTATGCACGGATGCGGACCCCTCCCGATTCTCCTGTTTTGCGTTCTGGGCTGCTGTCTCCACCGGACATGTCCCCACGTGGGCGGTCTATTTGCACCTCACCAGTCTCTGGATCTGCGACGTCGTCTTCCCAGGCTCGATCTGAATCTCGCTCGGTGTCAGAAAGCAGAAGTGATAGTCGTGGTCGCTCTCGAACTCGTAATTCATCTCTTGCTTCATCCCCGGAGCAAGGTGAGCAAGAGCGCGGGCGATCAAGGTCTCGATCAACAGCCAGTGGTGCGAACTCGCCTCTCGGCGATAACGGTTCCCCGAGTATGCGGGGTTCATCTCTTGCTATTGGTGGTATTGGCGTTGGTCTGGGTATTGGTGGGGGATGCAGTGCGCAGCATAGTGGACGCGAGATCCGAGACGGTCGTGGTATTCGCTTGTATCGCAAGACAAGTGAAGACTTCATTCGTGGGAATAGTGCCGATGGTAAAGGCGGTCAGTCGGATGTTTACCCGTCACATGGAACTCGTGGACGTAATCGAGAAGGGAAGCGCGTGAGTGAGTCGCTTTCCCCTCCGGTTGTTGGATCGCCCCCGGTGGACAGAAGGAGTGCTGTGTCGCCTCCACATGCGAGTGGTGTATATCGACCGATTCCGTCGTCGGGATTGAGGTCGTATCCTGCAAATTTGCCTGGACGTTCGAATTCGGGAGATTCTATACGGTCTCTTGGGTCTGATAGGAGTAATGTGCAATCGCCTGACGGATCATCCTTGCTGAGTTCTCGGCGTTCGAATTCTAGTAGGAGTGGAAGCCGCGAGCATACAGACTCTACGTCGGCCGATGAGACGCTGTCGACGTCAGCCTCTACGGTTATTGGGAACGGAAGTACGCTACCACCATGTATTCCTGAGGAGGATGAAGTGAAAGTACGGACGGGACACCCTTCAGAGGTACAGAATGGTGTTGAGAGCAAGGATTATAATCAGCCTCGATCGCAAGACAGGTCATCTTTTTCACCTTCATCTACCATACAGAAGCGGGAGGAAGGCGGTAGTAATAGACATTCCCCCACTATCGCTTCCTCCTTATCGTCACCGAAAGCCGAGGGGACAATGAATCCGGATCCTGGAAAGACTAGAGTATCGTCAAGTTCCAATTTGTCTTCGCCTGCGGGAGCGGGACGTAATAAAGCAAACGGTGCGTCTGAAGGTACAGGAGATGGTACGGGAAAGACATTTGCTGATCGCACTGCAGACCTTATGTCTTCCGCTCGTACGCTCCTGGGAACCTTCTGGAACAGCAGCAACTCGTAATGTCATGATCCGTCGGTCGGTCGGCTTCTACTTCTTTTTCCTTTTTCCTCGACCTATACATATCTGTTACAGTGTATTTTTTATTCTTGCCTGTATCGATGTGAATTGTCCTTCTTCTGTCTTACCTTTTATATATTACTCGTTTTCTACTCCATCCGTGTTGAGCTACACTCTTCTCCTCTCTGTGTCACGCCTATTGTCTGTTGTGTTGACATAACACATTTTCCTATCAGTTTTTTTTCCTCCATCGCGATCTTGTCTCATTTACACTGCTTACACTCACCACCTCAACCACAATCACATACAGCACGTCTCTTCTATACAGTGCACCGTCACAGCAGTATATCCAACTACCATGTTCCATTCCTACTTCGTTCTCACTCCTTCAGCGGTTTTTCGTTTCTTGGTATTTTTTCTTTCATCTTTTTCCCTCGAGGGACTTTATGTGTGTCGATTTCATTTATCCATTTAGCTGAGGGTTTCCTTCCATGTTCTGTGGTCAACGGTCAATTTGGTGCAGGTGCAATTTTATTGTGTAGTACGCTATTTTCTTTCATATTTTTTGTGTCTAGGTTAGGTGGCTTTTTTCTTTCTTTCCTTTCCTTGTCTTGTGAGTACATACATTTCTTACATGTAATTGCAATGTCGCATTGTGTCTGCGTAGAAATGTTGCTGTGAGTTCGTCAACACTCGAGTCTGTCAGGTGCTGTTGTGGTTTTGCATGAAGCGGCGTAGTCTTACAAGGTAATAAACATTCTGTTTCTATTTACCAAAGCTCGGAACTAAATATAGTGCGGCTAAACTACACTAATAAAGGAAAAACAGAGAGAAGAAGGATAAACCATGCGTGCGGGAAAAAAGCGTATATACACGTTTTATATATACATGCCAACTAACTAACCGCCACCAATCTCAAGCAACTTCTCGATACTCCTCCCGAGGTCACCACCCTCAGCTTCCAGTACCCACTGGGCGACTTCACGATCTACAGCGGGGAAGATTTGGAGGAGTGTGCCGAGGGAGGCGTCGGCGGCGCGTGCGTGGGCGAGGTCGATCTCTGCTTGGACGCCTGCGAGGTCTAGCGCGGGTGTTGGCGTCCGTGAGAGACCTTGACCTTCTGGACCCGTTGTACCGGCGCCTGGAGAGAAGTCAGAGGAGAGGCGGGATGGGAGGGGGGAGATGAACTCGCCGCCTCCTGGGCGGGTGGGATAGGTACCTGGGCCGATACGGGAGGGAGTGGGAATGGCGCCGAAGCGGGAGTCGGGGGTGCTCCAGCCTGAGTTTGATGAGCGAGCCGGAGTGTTTTGTGGACCGGTTTGGGTGTTGGGAGTGGAGGGCCGGATGCGTGGTTTGTAAGGCGTTTGGATGGGAGGCGTGGATGGAGAGAGGGTGTCACCTCCTACATTCAATTCAGATGGGCCCGCCATTGCAGTACCTCCGGGAAGACTTCCTCTCCGTCCGCTGCTGACACCCGGGGGTAAGGTATCCAGTCCGTCGAGTGCTTCACCGAGGAAACGACCGAGAGCGTTGAATGGTTTACCGATTGCGTCACCTGTCTTTTGGAGGAAGCGGCGTGTGTCGTCTGCGAAGTTCCCACCTGCTGTACCGAGACCACCGAGAGAAAGAGAAAGAGGCTGGGCGGACTCTTCGCCTGCATGTGGGGAGGCACCTGTCGACGGACCCAGATCCGGACCAAGACGAGGTCGTTGAGGCGTTGAAGGTCCGGATGTAGAAGATAAAGCTGAGAGTGAGGATGAACGTGAAGGCGTGGTGGGTCGTGATGACGGTTGGGAAGCAAAAGGACTCGGTTTTTCATTGGGTTCTGGAGAACCGGGGAGATCGTGGATGGCGAATTCGACGTTACGCTCGAATTCCTCGGCGGTGATGTGCGAGAGGCTGGTGTGGTCTAGAGTTTCGATAAATTGTACGGCACCCATCTAGAACGAACAGCTTGTGAGTAAATTTCCACCAATCGTGGAGTGGAGAGGACAAACTAGGCTAGATAAGTAGTATCCTGCTTCGCTTTGCAGTTTTTGCGGATTCCGGAAGCGTTGGATGTATCTATCAAAATATGAGAATAGGACTACGAGAAGGATAGAAAAGCATACTCGATATTTGAGATGAGGTTTGGTGGATTCGCTTTTAACACGACAAAGATTAGGATTGGTACGAAGGAGTCTGCATTCTCTTCTTTGTGAAGGTGCCTGATTAAACCTATGATAACGCGTCGAAGAAATTAGCATTTCATAGTTTTGTGAAATAAAGGGACGAGCTGACCGAATATGACCTTGCAACAGTTGAGTACGCAGATAAGTTTGTCACGCGGCGCTTTGTAGTGGTTTATCTTCAGTAACTCTAAGCAATTACAAAGAAAAACAAATTAGGGAGACGGAAAGCATATGCTGAGAATAGAGACTGCATAGACTGCACACCTTGCTGAGCGAACATGAGGAATCCACCGCCATCCGCTGAGTCCGGCACTTCGAGGTGTTTCTCCTCGATCCAACTGAAGAGCGCGATTCGTTGTGCGAGTATTCCATCTCGCTCCAAGTCGTCCGTTGTTATTGGACGAGGAGGTTGAGCCTCGGCCAATTGAGGAACAAACGTGCTGTAGGTAGAAAGGTCACTATTTCAACGCAGATAGACTACAGGGCAATAAAGGACGTACAATTCATATAATCTGTTCATGACCAGTTTCTCCATTGCCTCCATCGCGTTATCAAATTCATCTTCCGTAGCGTTTCGCCAGATGTCGGCATCTCGCATGCGTATGGAGATAAACTGTACTTTACATGCATCAACTTAGATTTTGAAAGCAACAAGCAAAATGCGTACATTCAGAAACTCGTTGATAACCTTAATTTGTTCGTTTATTGCAAGCGGCTTCTTCGCGAAGTTGCTCAGAAATCTAATAAAATGTTAGACTAGAGTCGCACGGAACGGGAGAAGGACAGACGAGCGTAGGTATTTTGCTACAGGTTCTGCACTCTTCGACTTCATCTGGTCCAAGAAGAGTTGGAAATCAAACGGAGGAGGTTCTCTGCGCGGATTGGGTGTATGCGACGTCGAGTCAGTCACCGGATCGGCGTTTGACCCGTTATCAGTGCTTGTATTTTGCTGCGAAGCGGGAGGAGCGCTTTGAGGTGTATCTGGTCGTGATCGCTGCTGCGCGGCGAACGTGGATATGGTATTGGGCGTGACGATGTTGGGAGGCGGTGCAATATCCACAGAACGTGTTCGGACCTTGGGAAGCGTGAACGATTTCGCAAGGTTGGCCAGTGAAGCAAGGCCTGAACCGATTCCAGGAGGAGACGCGTTTGCGACGGCGGTATCTCTAGGAACTGTCGTACTCGAAGGTACATCTACCGGTGAAGGTAAAGAGAGAGGCTTTGGGGGCATTGGATGACCGGTAGAGCTCGCCCATGCTTGTCTCGCGTCCGCTTCCTTCGTATCGGCGAGAGGATCGAATTCGCTAAGTACTTCTGCACTTGTGCGTGGTCTTGTGTCTGGTTCTGGTTCTGGTTCTGCTCCTGTACTCTGTTCGCCGAGAGATTGTTCTATGAGAACAGGATCCGGAGTCTTGAGCGGGGGTCTAACGGGACCTTGGACTTGGATACTCCAAGGATTTGAGTCAGCAGACTGCTCGTTTTCTGAGATAGATAGACCATTGAGGTCCGCTGTCAACGGCTCGGCATTTGCAGACATTATAAACAGGTGTCTAGAGGGGCATAAAATGAAGGCAGACAAGCGAGGTGACACAGACAACCCGCAGAAATGCGCAGTGTCCAAAAGTAGGGGTAGATCCTCTGCACGTGACTTCCCGATCTTAATTATCCTCGTCTGTTCAATTTGATGCAATCAAATACGCTATTACAATGATACACATGGACTCAGTTCTACTGCACAAGATCTCTTCACTTGCTGGAGAATGAATAGGCCAAGCAAAGCACAGCTTAATCACCATATCGCATTCTTAACCCATGTGCTCCGCAAACCTTCGTCATGTCGGGTCCAACGACAGCTTCCGCAAGTCAATTTTCAATCACATCTGTTGATTCTGTTCCTCCCCCGTCAGGGCTAGGCAACTTATGTCATACCTTCAATTTCAACGGTGGGTAAATCATGTATATTCCTGGCCTCCGTGTGACCCGTCAGTTTAACTTGTTCCTGCTTGTAGTGATGGAACCCTTGGAATGTGCGCTGAGGCAATTTGAAAAGGCATTCAAGGAGGATGCATCATCGCTTATTACTTTATGATTTTGTGCCGAATGCTTCTCGTGACCCTCCGCTTGATTCTTAATTCCGCAAACAACGCCGATAGCCCTTCAATTTTATAAATATAGTATAACCATCAAACCATGTCCCCGACCTGAATCGGGCCCTTCTGCCGTCCTTCCCCCAGCTTCTGCGCTGCTATCTCCAGCCTTCAACCACCGTACTGGCTCCTATACGGCCCGTCAACATGTCGTACGAAGGCAACGAGAAGAGTCCGTCAGGAAGCGCGTCAGACGAGAAGCAACGCTTTGAGGCTATCGAAAAACTTGCTGTTCCTCAGTATCAGGCCGATGTTGACACGGACCACATCGACGAGAAGAAACTCCTCCGCAAGCTGGATTGGGCTTTGATCCCCTGGCTATCGTTCTTGTATTTACTCAGTTTCCTGGACAGGACGAGCATTGGCAATGCAAAGGTACGTTGCTTATATACATGAAACCGTGATACCCACTAAGAGAGTCAACAGCTTTATCATATGGAAGAAGACCTCGGACTGACGGACACGCAGTACTTGATTTGTCTTTCGATCTTCTTTATCTCTTATGCTATATTTGAGGTCAGTATCTGCCTAACCGTCCGCTGACAGTAATCGCATTCTGAGCATATTCTGCTACAAGGTTCCGTCAAACGTCTTTCTCAAGCGTTTGCGTCCTTCGATATGGCTTTCGTTGTTGATGTTCTTTTGGGGCGTTATGATGGTCCGCTATTTTTTCCGTAGCAAATACAATTCTATTAGTTAACCGTAATGTCTTCAGACTGTTCAAGGGCTTGTTCATGACTATGGCGGCTTATTAGGTATGCGTCACTCGTTTTTGCGCATCAACACAAGTGCCTAACTATGCGCTTCTCAGCCATGCGTTGGATGTTGGGAGTGTTCGAGGCTGGCTTGTTTCCTGGCGTAAATTACTACCTGTCCTGGTAGGTACACACTCAACGTGCTGGATTTTACATTGAATAACACAATTGGGATATGTAGTTGGTACAGACGTACTGAGTTCGGAATCCGTGCCGCTGTTTTCTTCTCGGCTGCTACGGTTTCGGGCGCATTTGGTGGACTGTTAGCAGTATGTATCTTCCTTTTTCTCGAGACTAAGACACTCCACTCCATTGATGGATTTGCTCTCCCAGGCTGCGATTTCCAACATGGAAGGAATTGGCGGCAAACCGGCCTGGTAAGTCAAATTTCATTCATGCTAAGTGTACCAATTCACTTAGACATATTCCAGGGCATGGATATTCATTCTGGAAGGTCTCGCAACCGTAATCGCAGGAGCAGCATCGTTCTTCATCATCCAAGACTTTCCTGACACCGCTCGCTTCCTTACTGAGCCCGAACGTGTCTTTGTCATTCGACGGTTACAGGCAGATGACCAGTTCTCGGCCGCTGGCGAAAAGCTCAAGTGGAAGTATATCTTCCAGAGTTTCTTGGATTGGAAGACTTGGATTGGCAGTAAGTGACTAATGCAACGTATCCGAGGTTCGCGACCGATTGAGCTGATTATTTGCGCAGTGCTTGTGTATATGGGTGCAGATGGCCCACTCTATGGAGTAAGAGCACAACGATTGTTCAGAGATATGATCTAACTGACGATGTTCAATTCAGTTTTCTCTGTTCCTGCCGAGCATTATAAACCAACTCGGTGCGTCTAAGCACTGACTCTCGTAACCGGTATTTTTCTGACCACAGTGCTTCTAGGTTTTACTGCGACTCCTGCTAATTTACTTACCGTCCCGGTCTACGTACTCGCGTGTATCGTCACCTGTTGTGTCGGGTTTTTGGCTGATAGGTTCGGAAGAAGGGGATATTTCACGCTGTATGCTGCATTTTTTTCTTGGTCGGTATCTCAGGTACTCATTGCTTGTTTCTAGATGCTTCTTCGTAGTTGGTAAGTAGTCCTATGGACTTCATTTGAAGGTCTAGATCAAGGTTACTGAAACTTGCATGATCTCGTAGCTGCTGCAGGATATATTATTCTGATATTTTCGAGATCTGCTGCTTTGTCGTATTTCGCGGTCTATCTTGCTGCATGGTACGTTTTTCGTCTATATATGCGCTTTCTCTGCTGACGCTATGTTCAAACTTTGTAGTGGAATCTACCCGTTAATACGTGAGTGCCTGATTGCGATCCCGTAAAGCTTGCTGATGCTAATTGAAATCGATTCCAGCTAATATAATGTAAGTTGGTCGGGTATAGTCAGTTATCCGTTTCCATCCATAATGAATATATTTCCCAGCGCGTGGGTATCCAATAACGTTGAGGGCTCGTACAAACGGAGTGTTACGCTAGGGATGGTTATCAGTTTGTGAGTACTTATCTGTTTATTTTTGAACTCATGATTTGGAGTAAGTTTCTCACGTAACTCATGTTTAGTGGAAATATTAATGGAGCGGCTACTTCAAACGTGGTATGACTATCTAGCAATTGTTTCGTAGTCCAGATCGAGATAAATAATTCAATTTCTTTGACCTGCAGTACCGAGCACGCGACAAGCCATGGTACACACTCGGTCACGGCATAGTCCTATTATACATCGGGATCGGCTTCTGCGCAGCTACGGTTATGTTCATCCTGCTTCGTAGAGAGAACTTGAAGCGGCTACGTGGAGAACGGGATGAGGTTATCGTTGGAGTGAATGAAGGGAGGCCTGGCGTAAGTGAAAAGAATGGAAGATATGAGAATGTGGAGGATGCGAAGAGGGATAAGGGAGATGGGTGGAGTGGGTATCTGTACACGCTGTAGAGGGAGGGTTTTTTGGTTGAAAGCAGTGTGTATTGCTGCACAATAGACGTTGGGTATGTACAATGTTACGGAGCTTTCAGCTATGTTATGCCTTGTAATGAATATGAATTTGTTCACAACGATGCCCCAGGTTGGGGGATGTTTTATTGCAGCAAAGCAAATACGACATTGAGCTCCTTCATATATCATACTCTCGACATGTCGCCTAGCCTCTCGGAGTACACAAGCGAAGTCTCAATCAGCTAAATGTGAGCCCGCCCTGAATTAGAAGCACCGACGCTACGTTTCCCGCTTAGAACTAATTTACCCATCTCTGGTCGGAGACGTTGAACGGCGGGCAGCTTCGATTGACACGCTTTATTTGGAAGAGGACTTTTCGGTGACACAGTAACAATTTTGCTGCGAGGCGAAGATGAAGGGGGAGTTGTAGCTGATGCTTTACGAGGCTGTGGGCTTCTGTGAATAGGTGTCGGCAGGGAGCTTGTGAACGCAGATTTGTTTGAGGTGATGGATTCGTATGCAAGGTGCCTTGAACGGACTGACGCGCCTGGAGTTTCACAACGAAGTGGTTGCTCCGTCTTGTATTTGCTTTGTGTCATTGCCAGAGAGTTGGAGGGGATGCGATGAACTGGAGTTGATGGAAGGGAAGAGCGATCGCTGGCATTGGCGGGCTTACCTGGAGATGGTATGAAGGTTTCCGTTTTTGTGTGGAGTCCTAACGCCGTTTCTATTGACTCCACGAGTGTTCGGTCTTGTTCACTCCCTTTTTCGAGCATAGAAGTAGGAGTGGCCAGCGACGTAGCCGATATGTTGTGTATATCAAAGGAAGACCTAGGACTGTCCGATTCAGCTGAGGAATCATCTGAGTCAACGGCCTGGAGTAGACGAGCATGAGCGACAGTATCCCAGTCCCCCAGTACCGCATCAGAGGCAAGTGGAGCTGACAAAAGCTCTTCAACAGCACACCTACGCCTCTCAATAAGTTCTTGCACCCGATCCTTACGTACAGAAGAAAATAAATCAGAAATCCCAGTGTCAGAGATATCCGAGGGACTAGGAGTCAAAGGGCCGACATCATCTCCGTCATCCTCAGAAGAACTGGTAGCCTGAAGAGCAAGACGTTTCCAGTACTTAGCTATCTTCTTTACGCGCTTTGCCTCCTTCCGAGCAGAAAGTGCTATGTCGACCATACAGAGGTATTGTTCAGGCGTGCGAGGACCAGTGATTGGTGGTGGCTTAGGGAATACGTTTGACCAGGGGCCGGAGATATCGCGTGCGGCTTCTTGAATGACGGAGATGAGCTCGTCTTCGAGGCCTACCACGAGGCCTGATTCAACGAACGTCTTGGTGGTATTGATAACGACTTGCATGAGAGGAAGGGAGAACAGGATGCCGACGAGTCTGGTCTTGACAAGGTCTTCAGAGCAAAACTCAGTTGCGTCTCCCGGGGATCCACAAGGATATTCACCGCGATTCGATACTGGATGTGAGGAGGAAATCTGATCAAGTTCGGCCTCGAGATCAGCGATATGGGACAAGAGAGCGGAGACATCATCTGTTGCGATGTTGATAGTTGTAGTGTAAACAGACGGTGCTGACGAAAGAAGGTGAGAGTCTGAACTGGAGCGACTGAGAGAATGCATAATCAAAGAACGAAAGAGACGAGTAAATCGAAGGAGTGCAGGGGCAGGTGGTGGTGGTGGTGAGAGAGAGATGAGGGGAGTCAGGTTCGGTCATGGGTGACGGCTGGTCGAATGATCTCGAGGAGGCTGACTATTGGCAACTCAAATGATATGAACAGTTGACGACTCATATTATAGTTGCTTATGTAATCAACTGCTGAAGATCGGGAGCATATAATGATGCATTTCTCTTCGTCACTCCTTTACCTCCTACCTTTACTATCTTCCTAACCCTCTACCCCTAACACTATGTTGTTACTTCTGTTCTCTAAGTCTAGTCAAGTCCTCTACTTGCAAGCATCCTACTAGTAGGCACTCTACCTACTACAATATAGGTAATAAACATTACTATACTTGTCTCTCTAATCTACTATTGTAATGCCTACACTAAGTCTCAGATCCTACACTAATACTACTGAGCTAACTATACTGTCCTTTAACATAAAGTATAAGTAGCCAGTCCCTTTATAATAGTTTGTACAATAGTTACTCATCCCTCTCCTCCCAACTTTTTGTCTCCCTTCTATCCCTTCTACTCCTTACTCTGCCTCTTACTCTGCCTCTCCTTTATTGTCCTCCTTTTTTTCACATTCCTCTTCCTTTTTACATTTGTATTTGTACTTCCACATTGTTGACCAATACTAAACAACTTCTTTAATAATTCTATGTATTCATGTTCTTCTTCCTACTCTACAGTACAAGCAACAATCAATGAGTACATGTGAGTATGCTTGTAACAATGTCCATGTTGGATCACTCCTAAGGTACAATCCTCTCTCTAACCCTGTACATACTCTCCTTCCTCACTCTACTATTCTATACTTAACATTCTTAATAGACTCACACTGTGTACCTTTACATTCTCTAGTACTGTCTATAACACCATTTTGAATAACAGAAGCAGTGACCACTACTCACCCCTTCTGAGCTGAGTCTGTCCACACCTTACACATTGCCTTCTCCCTTCAAGCCAGAATGTCCTGGAGATACACCTTACAATTAATGACTCAGTTTACTACACCTCCTATAAGATACTGTAGATAGACAATAGAGTACATACACACAAACACAATTTAGTCTACAGTCCAAACCTGCTTGTTTAACACTCTGGATCTCAATCTGTATACACTACTCACACTCACTACACACTGTTATAGTGTGTTCATCTTTTCTTACTTGTTGCCACTTACTAATCTAACATCAGGAAAAAGTCTAAATTCTTGTATTACCTTATAATAGTATAAAATAAGTGAAAAAAGTAAAAAAAGTAAAAACACTTAGAACAGATCTCAGTTTCTGAGAAAGTGATACAAGACATTATAAAGTCTGGAAGGTTTGTGTATTTTGTAAACATAAATAAGAGTTATTCTCCTTGACAATATATAAAATGTATTACAATGGATCTCTGAAATTACAAGGTTAAATCACCCTTGTTGAGTATGGCAAATATTATAATTGTTTATAAAGCTCTTAAATTGTTTTAATATCTTTCCAATAGTCATTTTTCCTTACATCTGTTTGTTATTGAAATAACAGTTTATAATTATATTGAAACATTATATAAATACATTATATCTACAACAATTAGGGGTGAGACAGTTTGTGAGATTGATTGGCTAAGAGTGTGGGTGTGAGCATTGTCAGTGTGAGTGGGTAACTGGATTGAGGAGATGGATGAACTGTAATGGCGTGTAGCAAGTGTGAGTGGTGCACTGGGGTTGAGATCCGGAGCGTTGAATGAGCTAATTTGAGCCGCATCTGTACGTGCACACTGCATACTCTGACTACGTCTCGCAATCGGAGGTGCAGTGAACTGAACCGTTGACTGAGGGGTGTATTCCTGGGGCGTTCTGGCCTAAAGGGAGAGCTGCACCTGTGAGACAGGTTTAGGGTGATTAGCAAGTGGCAACAAGCAAGAAAAGATGGACGCACTGTGGCGGCATGCAGCGAGTGTGAGTGGTGCATGCAGATCAAGATGCAGAGTGTTGGACAAGCTGATTCAGACTGCAGACGAAATCCTGTCTGTGCGCGTACGCTCTATTGTCTATCTACGGTGTCCAATGGGGGGTGCAGTAAACTGAGTCATTGATTGCAAGGTGTATCTCTGGGACGTTCTGGCTTGAAGGGAGAAGGCAATGTACAAAGTGTGGATGGACTCGGCTCAGGAGGGGTGAGCAGTGGCCACTGCTTCCGTTATTCGAAATGGTGTCATGGACGGCACTGGGGAATGTAAAGGCACGTGGTGTGAGTCCATCGAGGATGTCAAGTATAGAATGGTGGGTGGGGAAGGAGAGTATGCACGGGGTCGGAGAGAGGATTGTGCCTTGGGAGTGATCCGACATGGACATTGTCGTGAGCGTGCTTGCATGTGCTCGTCGATTGTTGCTTGCGCTGCAGAGCAGGAAGAAGAACGTGAATACATGGAATTATTGAAGAAGTCGTTCGGCATTGGTCAACAATGTGGAAGTGCGAATGCAAATGCATAAAGGAAGGCGAGCATAAAACAAGAAGGACAACGAAGGAGAGGCAATGCAAGCAGCAGAGCAAGGAGTGGGAGGGATGGGAGGGATGAAAGACAAAAAGTTGGGAGGAGATGGATGAGCAACTATTGTGCAGGTTATTGTGAAGTGGACTGGCTGCTTATACTTTATGTTGAAGGACAGTGTAGTCAGCTCAGTGGCATCATCGTGCAATCTGAGGCTCAGTGTGAGCATTGCAACAGCAGATTGGAGAGACAAGTACAGTGTTGTTTATTACCTATGTTGTAGCAGGCAGAGTGCCTGCTGGTAGGACACTTGCAAGCAGAGGACTTGACTAGAGAGAACAGAAGTGACAACATAGTGTTGGGGGCAGAGGGTTAGGGAGATGGTGAAGGTAGGAGTAAAGGAGTGACAAAGAGAAATGCATCATTATATGCTCTCGATCTTCAGCAGTCGATTACATAAGCAACTATAATATTAGTTGTCAACTGATAAGAACATTTCAATTCAATTATTGTATTTAGGTATAAAATAAAATTATTGATCTACTTTGTAATATAGTAAAAAGTAATATAACATGTATATAGCTTTCTAAACACACTAATGTGATTATTACAAGTAGATGAAATATTTTTTACAAATATTGTAAACTATTTGTATAAATAGTCTAAGTATAATATACATATTATATACTTATAGTATTCTTTTATTAAGATAATAATAATATAACAAGTGCTCTTACACTATTATATACATTAATATACCTTTTACATAAATTATAAGGCAACAATAGTTATTGTTACATTATTATATTATAAATATAATTCTTTCTTTGAAATTATAATAAAAATGTAATGCAAGCATAATACTTTAGACTATCATACAAAGTTAGTATAATACTTGTAATAGATTGTATTTATCTATAACACTTACTTAGCCTTTATATACATTAACATGTTTTATACAAACTTTACAATTGATTTGCAAGTCTTCTAATTACTTTACAATATACATACAATACTTATGTTACTTTACAAAGTCTACAATATATTATAAGAAATATGACTTTTTCCTAATGTATGTCCAGGAGTCCTGCTAATACTTTCCAACATGTTATTACAGATTCTTAGACTGATAAAATTACAGAATAGCTATAATCTGATTTGACTCTGTAATAATGACAGTTGAGATGGAAGTTTCCATGATTGTATCCATTTCTTCTTCTGGTTCTCATGTAAAGGAGATGACAACACTGGAACCAACTTCAATATTTTAAATAGTATTGTTTCAGGGTAATTATACTGTGTACATACTACTTAATAAGGAATAGGATTGATATTGTTATACAAACAACAATACTGTCAACACTTCAACCTACATTAATTCAATTGTGTAAATGTAGGACCTCTGACAGTGTACACATTGCATGTCTGGAAATTTGTTTCCTTGATTAATGTGGGAGCATATGAATCTACTGAATACACACTAATATCCACATTGTACTTACTCACTTCTTAGTTGAGATAACCCAGATACAACTTGCTACACATTTGTAAAATGTTCCTTTCCATAATATTCTAAAATGGAGAAAGTACACTAAAGTTGAATGAGCTACCAAAAAGTTTGTGTATCTAAACTAATACTATGATAGCTAATACATAGACCTGTAATTGTACACAGGTAAACATAGTTGTTATTGTCTATAGTATTGACCCATTAGTAAAAAGTAGTTCTGAGCCTTGAATGTATTAGTGTTGTCAAGAAATGTTGATTCAGATGGCCATAACACTGTTGAGTTAAAAATTGCTAAGGTAAGGAAAGTATAAACTCAACATAGTGTAATACAACAGACTAACCCAATTTGGATGCAAACAATGATGGTAAAATACAACACTCAGTATCCCAAAAATGCAAATTTGAGCTGTATAAATATATTCAGCTTAATCTAACCTACAAAAGTATGTTTTTGATTTTTTAAAATATTGAGATTCAAGTGAGTTATTTCCAAAAAAAAAACTCTTTTTTTTGGTACCAAATGTACAGAAATGCAATTTGGTGAAATTTTGAATTTTTTCCTGAAGATTTTTGCCACTTCAGTTAAATATCTATTATATAATTATTTCCTTATATAGAACACGTGCCTGATGAGTAATGTACATTTGATTAGTAAATAGAATGAGGAATTAATGTTAATGGAAAATGTACACAATGCAAAGGTTTCAAGTGTGCTGACAAATCAGCACAATCAGTATGCTACTGTCAACAAATTCTGTTTAACTAGCCAGATTTTCAAGCTCAAAAGTTTGCAATTGAAGAATTGGTAGAAGGCTATGAACACAAGGCAGTTTTTTATCCTAAATTCTATTGTGAATTGAACTTCATTGAACAGTGCTAGGGTTATACTAAATTCAACTACCAGATGATGCCTGCCCCTACTATTAAAGCTCAAATGGAAAAGCATGTTCAAACATGCTTTGATTCTATTCCTCTTGATTTCTTTCAAAAGTAAGTACTTTAAATCTTTCTTTCTTACAAAATTGATTTATTATATGTTTTGTAGGTATTGTAAATTTGTAACCAGTCTGCTCAGTTCATGGATATATATAGAAAGGGGTTGACAGGAGTACAGGCTTAATGGGCAAATAAGAAATACTATAGCCATAGAATCCTTCCAGCTAGTATTCTGGCTAAGCTGTAAAACCATAATCTATATTTTTTTTTGTATTTACAAGTGCTAAAAAAATGTTAATGTCTACTGCTCGATTTTTGCCATCAGGGTCCTTCCTAATGGGAAAGTGGCTGTGCTGTGACTGATGTGACATACTATGTTGAGTTTATACTTTCCTTACCTTACATTACATATACTCAGCCATAAACACTGTACAGTGTCTGTTCCCCCCAGATTGTACAATTTTGTATCTGCTATTGTTACATATGTAGAGGCAATGTCCTGTATAGACACATCTGTAAGTTAAGTTCTGCCCTGTGTTAGAATACCAGTTTTATATGAATAGGACATACTGTATTGAGTGGAGTAAACAAACTTCTGTTTACTGTATTCAAACCTTGGATACACAGTGGCAGCTCATGACAGTTTGACAGTTGCCTACAAGCAACTGCTCCGATTTTTACCAAGATTAATGTAAGCTTCTTCCAGATTAACTTACTGTAAAAAGTGAACTAGCAATATTAATCTCTGAAGCAGATGGCTAGAACAGAAGGACTATGAGCAAGAAAGATAATATTTCCAACACCCTTCAGAAAGCCATTAACATGTAAAAGGGTCAGGACAAAGAAAAGAGATTAATGTAACAGTGAGTACTAATGTCTGAAATGTAGGAGAGTTGTAGGGTAGTAATGAGTAGTCTTGATCTGATGTCAGCAACAGTATAGAGGGGACCTGAAGGCTCAGTAAGGGGACCCAGGCTACAACTATTCTACACAACAGAAATACAGAATGCAAGTACTAGAACATAGTTAGAACTTGCAGAACAGGTAGAGAGAGAGAGTAAGACAAGAGTAGAGTATATAGAGTAAGCCTAAGAGTACAGGACTACCTAGAGTAAACAAGATCAAGACTACAGGACCAGTCTGATCTTGTACACCTATATATACTAAACTACACAAGAGCACTCAGGGAGCATGAGCCACAAAGAATGATAAGCCACAAAGAATGAAAGAAAGGAAGGTTAAAGATAAAGGTGCAAAGAATGAAGGGATGGACAAAGGGTAAGAGACTATAGAATGAACAAAGAATGAAGGGGTGGTCAAAGGAATGGAATGATAAAGTAAGGAAGAGTAGTAGTAAGAGTCAGCATACATATAGTCTATAGACAGTATCCCTGAGGGACAGAAATCCTGAGTTCTGGTACAGAAGGGTGTAGAACCCTTGGAACTGAAGGTACAAGAGTAGAGAATCATAACAGAATTAGGATAAGTACTAGATACTAAAACTGCTTAAACAGCTTGACTTAGCTTAGCCTCCTCTATATCAGAGAGGGCTTTACTACTAGTAATAGAAGAGGATTTAGAAAGCTTTCTAGCTATAAGAAGTAAAGAAGAATAAAGGATTTTGAAGGGAAGAGAAGATAATAATGAATGTAAAGAAGAAGAAAAAAACTTCTCTTCTTTTTTTTCTGTACTATGCCAGTTGCTATGGTGATCACTTAATACTGAAACATATAACCTCTAACATACATATGTTTTACAATTTTTTTAACTATAAAAATTGTACTAATAAGTAATATAGTAGATTATAGTACTTTTTATATATATAGTTTTGATTTAATTATGATAATTTTAATTCTTAGTATTTTCTCTTAAAATTATAGAATATTATAGAAAATATGTAAAGAATACTAGTACCAAATTTTTATATATAGTTATAATAGTAATTATTGTAATAAAAAATTCGTAAGTTATAACTATAAATTCTGTATTATAGAAAATAGTAAAATCGGACTTAAAATCGTATTCTTAATAAGTAGCTTAATACTTAACTATTAATTATATTATAAAATACATAGTGACTACATATAATATAGTACTTATTCTAAAAATTTCAGCTACAAATAGTGTCTCCTTAAATTAATATTAAATGTGTTGTGTGTGGGAAAACTTTCTGTTCACTAAATCAGTACTGATCATCAAAATTCTAACATTCCAACACTAATATCTCAGCTTCAACTCATTGTTTTTTGCTCAAATTTCGTATTTAAGTTATATCTACTGTAGGCTACCTGTATGTAAAATTTCAAGAAATTTTACTAAGAATTGAGGGGGGTATTGTACAACTGAGCATTAACTGGTAACTGAGCACAAACTGGTGAAACACAGTATAACTCCAACTGTGTTCATGCTTCTGTAGATACATATAGAAGTGGAGCACAATGTGGCTCTAATCTCCACTACAACTCTATTCTTGGGCAATTCTTTCATGCATCTTTAAACTTTAAACTTTCTAAACCCTTTTAAACTTTTACCACCCTTCTTCTATTCATTACCCCTTTTAGTTTAGTATTGATTCCTTTGTAGTGTAAACATGGACTCTCCTACACTGACTGCCACCCCTACTGTCCTGCCAGATCAGCAGTTACAAGTAAAACTAGCTCAATACATGTAGACCTCTATCTAAGAGGCCTTTACTAACTACATGCCCCCAGCCCCTTTAGAACACATTCTAGTTGTTCCAGAAGTTACAACCTGTTCTAGAAAGAAAGTGTATGTAGCCTGCCTTTCAGACTTTAATAGGTAGCACTTTAAGGACTTCTAGTACCAAGTCAAACTATACATGACTACTACTTTAACTAATCTATCCTCAGATCTTGATTGTATCCTATTTGTCCTCTCCTTCATAAAGGAAGGTAATACAGCCACCTGAGCTTAGAACTAGATTGAAGGCTATTAGATCAGAAGCCTGATCTGACTTTAGAACAATGAGTTGTATTCAGAATTTATAAGGCAGCTCTGTACTTCTTTTATCAATCCAAATGAGAAGTATAATGTGTAGAACAAGCTTGTGTCTCTGTGACAGGGCAAACATTCTACTAATACCTTCTTTCAGGAGTTTAATATCCTAGCCTGGAAGGCAGGATTTGTACTCAGGTTTGATAATATCCTTATCAGAATGCTTGAAAAAGCTCTTCACCTAGAACTAGTTAATAAGATTCTTAGAATAATGCTAGAACTGGTCACTTATACTGAGTGGAAGATGTGTGCCATTTCCTTCAACCAAACTGTGGCTTGGATGTGTTAAGTCTATACAGAACACTTACACATGTGTCTAGCTCTGACAGTTCTAAGCCCTTAGATTAATCTGTCTGTAATTTATAATTAATCTGTTCTAATGAATATTAGAGAAGCCTAAAAGTGAGGAGTATACTTTGCTTACAGAAAGTCAGAGTACTAGATTAAGGACTGTCTGTAGAAGTAATAGTATATCTGTCAGGTCATTAGAGTAATAATGAGTGACAAGCAGAATTTGTAGTAAGAAGCCTTTTCTACAAATCTAGAAGTCACCTTAGAACTCCTAGACCCTAACTATGTACTCTAGGATTTTGTAGAGGCCTAACAGTGAATACAATACTAAAGGGCTATGACTCAGATTTTTTAATGGCCACTTTTGATTTAATGGACACTGTAGGATTAGAAGTAAATAAAGTAAGAAAAGTATAAAAAGTAGAAAAAGTAGAAAAAATAAATCAACAAAATTATTTATTAGAAAGAAAAAAGTTGAAAACAAAAGTAGATAGTTCTCCTATTTCTTCTGATTCTTTTGATTCTTCTCTTTGTACTTTATCTGAGTCTAAATCCACACAATCTGACCTACTACTTCTGTGTTCCAAAATCTTAGAATGTCTAGAACACTACTTAGCCCTGTTTACTACTTAGTAGTTTGTCTATAGTATTA
Source organism: Fomitiporia mediterranea MF3/22 (assembly GCF_000271605.1). Taxonomy (NCBI): domain Eukaryota; kingdom Fungi; phylum Basidiomycota; class Agaricomycetes; order Hymenochaetales; family Hymenochaetaceae; genus Fomitiporia; species Fomitiporia mediterranea. Next base: position 9,216,863 of record NW_006760386.1, read on the forward strand.
AGTAGGGATAGTCTCAGCTAAGTTCACAGCTAAGGACATGAGTCTGTCCTTGTTGAAAGAGAGAGGTTAATAAGGAAATGTTAGTGTATATACTTACCCTCTTAGACAACAAGACTGTGTAAGCTGTATGTTCCCTTCAGAACAAGTAGTAGTTCATCTGAGAATGTTCCAGACACTAGCTCCAGGTTCCTGTCCTCTTAGCTCCCTTCTCAGAATCCCCCCAGATCTGAATAATAGCTCTAGTAGACAGTAAATACACTAGTTCATACATTAATAAGGCTTTTGTGTAGGAACACTACCTCCCTACTCAATACATTCTACTTCTAATCCTAGTATACAATGTAGACAGAACCCTGAACTGGAATGGTTGGATTACTAAGTTTGTCCAACTACAGATGACTATTTAGGATTATAAGGAAAGTATTGAGTTTAGAGTCACTAACCTTAGAAAGACAGATGTCTTTATTGGATTTGAATGGCTCAAGGCTTACAACCCTACTATTGACTAGTTAGAGTAGACACTTGTGTTTAATTAGTGTCCTGAGTCTTACAGCTACCTTATACTACTGTTCTGAGTGAATACAGATGCTTCCAATGTTACTAACAGTTCTAATAAAGGTAACTAGTTGTTCTTCTTTGACTAGGATAGATATGTGGATACATATTCTAGTCAAGGTAGAACAGAGTTGATCTAAAGAATGTTCAAGACAGAACCAGTCTGAAACCCTCTCAGAACAACTCTACTCTAGAATGTATGTAGACCCAGCCTGCCAGATTTTGTCTAAGAGTTCCCTAAAGTCTTTAGTAAAGAGGAATTTGACTAGCTTTCTAAACACTGTCCCTAGGACCATACAATTGAATTGAACAAGGGTTTCCAACCTAAGGATTGTAAGGTCTACCTACTCAACAGAGACAAGTAGGAGGCACTTAACAAGTTCCTTCAGGAAAATCTTTAGAACAGCCAGATCTAACCCTTAAAGTCCTTTATAGCCTCCCCTTTCTTCTTTGTCAAAAAGAAAGATAGGAAGCTCTACCTAGTCTAGGATTATTATTGTCTTAATAAGAGTACTGTCAAAAACAAGTACCTACTCTCTCTGATTCAGGAGCTCATTAATAAGACACATACATCCAGGGTTTTTACTAAGTTGGATGTTTGATAAGGATATAATAATATTCAGATCTGAGACAGAGATGAGTGGAAGGCTGTATTCTAAACTAATTACAGATTGTACAAACCAACTGTAATGTTTTTCAGACTAACCAACTCACCTGTAACATTCTAGTCATTCATGAATCACATCCTTGTGGACCTGATTGACTCAGAGCATGTTAGTGTATATCTAGACAATATTCTGATCTTCACTTAGACAGTTAAGCACTATTACTGACTAATCTGAGTAGTTCTACAACAGCTCTAAGATAATAAACTGTTTCTCTAAGAAGTAAAGTACTCTTTTGTGTAGGAGTCAGTAGATTATCTAGGCTTTGTAATTGGTGGAGGAGAGGTCTGTATAGATCTAGCAAAAGTAACTACAGTTTAGAACTAGCTACAACCTTGAAACCTGAAACAGGTCTAAGTGTTCCTTAGGTTTGTAAACTACTACTAATACTTCATTTAAGGCTTTAGTACTATTGCCTAGCCCCTTCACAATCTTACTAGTAAGGATGTTCCTTAGTAATAGGATGATTAGTAGTAGTCTGTGTTTGAGTCCCTTAAGCAGACTATTACTAGTAAGTCTGTATTAGTAGTTCCAACAGTTACAGACAAGTTCTGAGTTAAAGCCAACTCTTCTGACTTTGCAAATGGAGCAGTACTGTTCTAGTTCATTGACAGAAGGTAGTGTCTAATAGTATTCTGATTAGAATCCCTCTCTACAACAGAACAGAACTACCCTATCTATAATAAGGAACTCCTTACAATTGTCTGTTCTCTAGAAGAGTAGTGTTAATATCTCCTTAGTACTGTACAAAAGTTTGAGATTTAGAGTGATCACCTTAATCTCTAATACTTCCAGGCACCTTAGAAGCTCAACTACTACTAAGTCTACTGAATGTTAGAACTGTAGAACTATGACTTTGTACTAACTCACAAACCCAGAACACAAATGACAAAAGCTGATTTACTCTTAAGACAAGTAGGTTATGAAAGAGGGGAGAATGATAACAAAAATCTTGTTCTCCTAGACAATTCCTGTTTTGTGTCCAAGACAATCTGAGAGATCCAACTTGAATCTAAGGATGTTAACTTTGTCACCTGTATACAGTAAGCTCTGAAACACACATAGGACTAGGTTGTAGTAAAGCAGTTAGAGAAGTAGGCTAGGGATTAGGAGGAGGATAAGGATAGACAGGTTTACTAGGAAGGCTGACTGTACATTCTAAAGGATCAGAAGCTGTAGGAGGACATTGTCTGAGCTTATTACAACAATCTGACTGTAGAACATTTAGGCCAACACAAAACACAGGAACTCATTACTCAGAACTACTAGTAGTTAGGAATGTAGAGGGAAATCCTAAAGTATGTGACTAGTTGTAATACATACTAACAAACTAAGGCCTACTAGACAAGGGTTCAGACTCTCTTACATTTACATTGGATCCTAAATTACTCTTAGGAAGAAGTCTCAGTAGATCTGATTAGTAAGCTACCTGAGTCTTAGGGTTACAATACTATCTGTGTGATTGTCAACTGATTCTCTAAGCAAGCCTACATAGTTCTGACCTGAACAGAACTCACTTTTGAAAGTATAGTGTGTATCTATTAGGATCATGTCTTCTAGTTATACAGACTCTCTTAGAAGCTCATTCATGATTACAGACTACAATTTGAGTTAAAATTCATGTAGGACTTGTATGTACTTCTCAGAATTTAAGGGAACCCTTCTACTATATATTACCTACAGACTGATAGTCAAACTGAGTGAGTCAATCAGGAGATTAAGCTCTACCTCTAAATGTTCATTAATCATCAGTAATCAGATTGGTCTGAATGGTTAGCTCTAACAGAATTTGTACACAATAACTAGTAACACTCTGTAACAGGACAGTCCCTGTTCTTTCTTAATTATGAGAGACATCCATACTAGGGGACAGTTCTGAACCAGAACAGTAGTTCTGAATCTGTAACAGACTTTGTAGAACAGATACACAGAACCAGGGAGGACACACAAGCTCTTTTAGAGAAGGTAGTACAGGTTATAAAGTAGAACTATAATTGGAAGAGGTCTACAGTCAAGGATTACCAGCCTAGTAACAAGGTTATGCTAGAAGCTACTAATCTAACCTCAGATCATCTAATGAAGAAGTTGGACAACAAGTGCTTCAGACCCTTCATCATTGAAAAGAAGGTTAGTGTCTCTACCTACAAACTCCAACTTCTAGTAACATAGAAGCACATACACTCAGTGTTTAATAAGGTTTTGTTGTCTTAGTACTATAATCCTAGTTTTCCTTTACAATAAAGACCCTCTCTACCTCTACCAGAACTTATTAGCTCTGAACCAGAATATAAAGTAGAGTACATAGTAAATACTAAGCTGCTACACAGAAAACTCAAATTCCTTGTTCACTAGAAAGGGTACCTAGTTAAGGAGCACACTTGGGAACCTACTAAGAACCTTACTTATACTCTTAAAACAATCTGAGATTTCTATCAGCTTCATCCTAGTACTCTGTACAAACTCAGCCTTACAGATTTCCAAGCCCTACCATTCCAACCTATGCCTGAACTGCTGACTGAGTCCAATGTTCACTAATCAGGACAATTGGTTTTAGAGGGAGAGTAATGTTACAATTCTTTACTCTTATATCTTTAGTTCTAAGGGTTCTACACCCTTCTGTACTAGAACTCAGGATTTCCATCCCTCAGAGGCACCATCTATGAACTATATGTGTGCTGACTCTTGCCACTACTCTTCCTTACTTCATCATTCCATTCCTTTGACCACCCCTTCATTCTTTGTTCATTCTATAGTCTCTTACTCTTTGTCTATCCCTTCATTCTTTGTACCTTTATCTTTGACCTTCCTTTCTTTCATTCTTTGTGACTTATCATTCTTAGTGGCTCATACTCCCTGAGTGCTCTTGTGTAGTTTAGTATATATAGGTGTATGAGATCAGACTGGTCCTGTAGTCTTGATCTTGTCTACTCTAGATAGTCCTGTACTCTTAGACTTACTCTATATACTCTACTCTTGTCTCACTCTCTCTCTCTGCCTGTTCTACAAGTTCTGACTACATTCTAGTGCTCATGTTCTGTATTTCTGTTGTGTAGGATAGTTGTAGCCTGGGTCCCCTTGCTGAGCCTTTGGGTCCCCTCTATACTGTTGCTAACAAATTCTGCTAGATTTATTCTTTCTAAATCAGTTACTATAAAGCAATTTGGTGTTTCAAGATTTTCCATCAATAGAAGACTTAAAGGCATTTCTAATTGTTTTAATTCTCATTTGTCTCTTCAACTTTTATCTTCATCCTAAGAAACTATTTTAAAAGATTGGACCAAATCTCTTTCTTCTAGAGCTATTCCTTTAACTCAAAAACTTTTTAAAGAAAAAGTTGGAATGATTATTAAAAAGTAAGTTACTTTATTATTCTTTAATAATTATAATAAGTGTAATGAATTCTGGAAGCAGAGGAGGAGGAAAACAAGAGGTAGAGGAGAGTAAGAAGCAGACATTAGAACATAGGCAAGAGACTCTAAGTCATCACAACAAGCCTGTTCCTGTATAAAGGACCATATATTCTATTAATTAATAGAGTGTATATGACTAATAGACTGTACTTACCTTTATTTCTGCCCAGACCAAAGTAAATTGGTCTGGATAGGATTGAAGTCGAGTCTGTGTACTGAGTGAATGCACGCGCGAATTTCTCTAAGTTTAGTTTCCCACGAGTGTGTGTTTCCTGGTGAATCACGTTGAACGCTCAGTTTTGAGTCCTTCATGCGTAAATTCAATAAAATATTTATTTTTTAATTTTACAAATAATTAAAACATATGTTTTGTAGCTAATATGAAGACCTTTCTAATAGTATTTTTTTTGTGAAATAATAATGAGTTTTAGTAATTATAGACTGCAAATACCCTTAAAGTGAGTGTTTCTGGGTGAAATACAGTAGTCGTACTCGTGCGGATGAATTTTTTCTACTCCCGCAACAGTGATCAGGTAGCAGGCTCCACGATCGATTAGCGTTCTTTGTAAAGCACATCCGTATCTTCTATGCCTCTTCTGTTCGGAGGCTCATGTAATTCCAGTTCACCTGAGCTCAAAAACTCTTAGGATACAGAGATTGAGAGGTGTTGCTTTGAACGGGCTTCCGATTGCTTTTGGAGCCGGCAATTATGCAGTAATAAACTGGCTTGCTGTCATTGACAATGGGCACTGACAAGGATTAGACAAAGGCAAGACCAACAACGCAATCAATGAACAGAGAAATGAGGATGTAGCCATCACGATCAAGGGCGACAAACAGCAAGAGTAATCTCGACGTAAAGACAATGCAGCCATTGAAGACAAAAGGGTCAGTGCAGTCGCATACTGTCTTTACATCGTCTTCCTCCTATCATCTTTGTCAACCGCAAACTTTCTTCCGCTATATTCGCGTCCGTTGGCGAAGAACGTGACATCGTCGTAATCATCGCTTGGAAGATCTGCGTTTAATCTCTTCAAAACGTTTAGCGCGTCCGATACTCGGATGGTTGGTATGGCGTTGGGCTCGTTGGTGTCCGATATCTTCGCATAGGTGGAGTCCTGGATGAGGGTTAACCAAATATTCTGCACTGCAGATGCCCTAGAATTTCGACGAATCCATTGAGTTAATGAAGCTGATCGAAAGACCAGTCCAGAGGCTTTGAAAAACACGAGGCGTACTCTTGATCAGGGACAGTTTCGGGGCCGAAGGGTAGACCAGAAGATAATTGCGATGACGATCCGTCGGGGCTCGAACTCAAACTCTCCACGTCGCGCCCCATAGTGCAATTTCGGCCTTGACCATTGCAGTCTAGTTTTTCGCACACCTCTGGACGATCATGATCCATTTTACAAGCAGTCGAGATTATCGATCCTGGAGTACCAAATTCATGGTTATCAGATTGTTTGCCAGCGAAATTGAGCGTCTTGCAACTGTTGAGCGCCTTAGAGAATGGAGGAGAAGCTGCCGAGGAAATATTAGTACGATTCTCTCGTGGGCTGAGTGGTGCAGAAGTTCGCGCAGGCGTTATAGTTCCAGGAAAGCGGAAGCGGGCTCGAGTGGTAGGTCTATTTGCAGGAACAGATTGGACCTTGGCCTTCTTGACCAATCGGTTTTGCAGCTCTTCGCACGCCTCAGGTGACAATTCATGTGGGCGCTTTTTGCAACAATTTCCATCCGTGGTGATTGCGAGCCGCATGGACAGGGAGGAGTCGATTACAACAGGGTCCTTGATTCTTGCAGGGCAGCCGATCTCAGCGTTTATCTCCGAACCATCACGGGACTTGCCGTAACAGTGCGACCCCAGGGACTCTCGGAACGGATCACTCTGTTCGGCCGATAATTTGAATTTCTCTGTGAAGCAAAATGGTCGTGATAAATATTAGTGAAGGAAAATTATGACAAAAAAAGAAGGTAGGGTCTCCAGCTGAGACACGATACTCATACTGCGCAGCTGCGTCGCTGCTGAGAGCTTAGCAGCACAAATTCCAGCACTAAGGACAGAACATTCACTGACCGTCAAGTACATATTTCGCCAGCGGTAGCGCAAACCCGGCTGTGGCTGTGGCAAGAATCCAATCTGTGTGGAAGACCTGAAAATCAAGGAAAGGTTTCAACTTGACACACAAAGCATAATTAGACGAGACAAAGGCACGCATTGGGGAGCATTTCCGAGTGCCCGCTCATAAGACCTACCACGATAGGCCGTTCTGCAAATCTACATATGAAAAGTGAAGACAAAAAAAGTGTCAGTGACATATACGTTCCGAATATGTATGTTTCGCATTTGTGCCTGAGCGCGAAACATAACGCATACAGGCATGCATGCAAGTATCACAGCTTCCGTTCCATCGCTTACGCACTTTCCGAGGTATGAGTCGAAAATGCCGCTGCAGAAGGTCCACTGTGAGAGTTGCCCTTCTCTCCGTGTTTCAGCAACGATGCCACCATGTGCAGCTGGGAGATAAATTACCAGAAACAAAACATGTTGCGGGATTTAGTAAAGATTTGGGCATAACGAAATGTTGAGAATTTGGCTCACCCCACAAGTCCTTTATTGTGGACGGCACCGAAGGGCTGAACGACGCTAGAACACGAGGTTTCGTAGAGCATTAGGTGTAGCACTGATACGAACACGTCATTTATCATACCTATTCCATTGAAAAGCGCCATGATAAACGCTGCAATCCAGTGAGAGCAAGGCGAGAGTGACGCGTCGAGGCCGCGCTGGCTCTTCTAAGTTCTCTTTCGGGTCGGGAACACGGGACCGTGAATCGCGTGACGAAGATCGGCGGTGTGCCACTGCCACTGAGCCCGTCACTGGCAATCGCGCACTTGCGGCGCACACTCAACAACGACGATGGCCGACTCAGTAACGGCACCACCAGCATCAGCTCAGTCTACTCCATCTCGCTCCTCTCGCCATGATATGGAGGGCCTCGGAAAATTCAAAGTTCGTTGGCCAAACTCTCCTCATACGACTCCTGTGGCAGCGCCATGTACTGACCACCATCACCGCAGCTCTCAAACGCAGCACCGAGAGGCAACTCGTATAAATCAAAGTGAGTTAACAGATCATCTCCGTTCTACTTAGTAGAAATTCAGTGTGGCACTAGGTTCTTTGTTCTGAAAGAAACCTATGATACCGTCACAGCGGTATGCCGCCCATTAATCGCACAAGATAATCTTAATGAAATAGTCATTATATTATCAGAAGCGCGAAGAACTGCGCAGAGAGCTCGAAGTTGCAAACACACGTCTGAAAGCGGTTCAAGCAGAAAACGAGTTCGTACAGATCATCTATCTCAATCTAATCACCATAATGAGCTAACTCATGCACTCCCAGCCTTCTGTTAGACGCAATGCAAATCGTCGCACCCTCACAACCTACTCTCGTCAACATCCTCCACCAAATGGAGGACGTACCGGTATCCATACCGGCTCCTCATCCTTCGAGCAGTGGTGGCACCGAACAAATGTACCCAGATCACTACGGTCCCTCCGGCTACGTGCCACCACCTGATCACCCAGGCCAGCACGAAGGTCAAATTATAGATGCTGCACCACTAAACGGAACCGCAGTTAGTGACGGATACTCACATGCAGCCACAGTAAATGGTCGAACGCGTACACGCGAGTTCCGTGAACGGGACGACCATCCCGCCGATGAAGAAATGCTGGACGTAAGTTCTCATTACACCCTTTTTATTGCTCTTAAACACTCACATTGAAATGTTTCGCCGCTATTTTCGATCCTCCGAATATTAAACTACCGAACGCCGGGGCGCTTTTCGGTCTTACTTTATGTTTCTCATCCATATGCGTTCTTCATTGCGCGCCAAACACCAATCACTGTTGCCCGATATTGTTAATCTTCTCCGTCGCCTTAAATCTCCCGGGAACGGGCGCCCAAAACTCATTGCATAACCAATAACTCAATCTCAAAGGACGATATACCAATCGCCGAGCGGGACCACGACCATTCACTGTCACACGAACGTGAACGGGATTACGCAGCGGGAGCAGCCGCGGGGACAAACGGACGATGAGCAAAAACAACTCAAGGACATGTCAGGCGGGCACCGGAACCCAGGAGCTAGGTCTCAGTAATTGATCTGTTATATGTATTCCGTTCTTACGCTGTACTATACTCCGTCCTCAACCTGTCCGTTTTTCCAATTCACCTGAAACTCGATTTCGTAACGCCTGACCCATCTGACTCAGTACTACATCAGCAAAAATTTCTAACTTCTGTGTTCGTGTAATATTTCTTTCCGAGGATCATAGACGAATGTAGTGTTTCGTTTTATGTACCCTATTTGTCTCTTGTTTGTCTGTGTTTCTCCGATGGTGTAACTGTAGGCCTTCCAAACACAAGCCAAAGTAGTTGATTGACATTGATTGACACTAAATTTGCCAAGTACCAAGTTGCAAAGCAATGTACACACCAGAGAACAGAGAAAATGAAATGGGAAGAAATAATGAACAGAGTGAAACAGAGAACGTATCGACATCAACAAATGTATAAGCATCCGTACAGAAGAAAGAGAAGACTGACTAACTCGAAAGAAAGAAATGATGTAAGCAATTGAGGTAGGTAGGCGAATGAAACATTGAAGTGAAGTGAGAAATGATGAAGAGGATGATGATGGTAATGATGATGATGAGAAAAGTGTTGTTACTGGGTAAGGTTATGGTTTTATCACCCCGAGTGTACATTGAAAAAAGACCTGGGACGTAGTAGTCTACATTCTGAGCTGGTTCCTCCGTTCTCAAACTCGACACTTTGGTTCCTGATCTTCTGAGAGAAGCCAAGTGTCAGGTACGACGACACGGCGATCGAAATTAGTCCGAGACTACGCAGAATGGGATCCGAGATGTTCGGTCTGCCACGATCGTCACCACCGTTGTACCTTCGGGCCAATGGAACGGTGAGGAGGGTCACATTGTGAGGTGGCCGACCGAACGAGGGCATCGTCACCCAGTTAGTCGAAATACGCCCATTGGAAGACGCACAGGAGATACAGGACAAAGATGAGAAGCGGTGAAGTAACGGAAGAGAAGGGCAAAGGGTGATGAATGTGGAGTAGAGGTGGGGGTGGTGTTACAGATCTAACAAATTCAGGATGATAGTGAATGCCCGGATAAATAGACAGGTAGGTTGGAGAGATGGAGATGAATAGAATTGAACCTGGAGAGGCGATCGGTCGGTCGTTCGTACTAAACACGTAAGACGAACTTTGCGCCACGAACCATCCTCAGCCAATCGGGTTTTTGATGAATAAGGGGATGTGGAGATGAAGCGTTGTTCGCGCAGCAGTAAGGTAGAGAAGAAGCCAATGACACCGAGGCCGTTAGGACGCCGTTTGCATGCACAAAGCCTGATCGCGAAGATTGCTCCGTACCGCGACGACGATACAGCATTTGTCGTACTGTAGATCACGGCTCCCGAGCATCTTGCTTCTTGACCGATCTTCAATGATTGATGGTCGACACTTTAAACACCGTTGATAGTAATCTCCGGGCATCCATCATCTGGACTAGATATTGCCTGAGTCTCTACGAAAGAAGACGACCACCCAATCCATCACGACACAGTTGTCTCCATCAGCTGATCTCGAAGAAGGGCAGCGGCACTGGGTACGGCAGAGGCAGTGAGAAGGCGGCGCACAAGAGGGGGAGGATTCTTGATACATATTTCAATAAAAAATGTATGTCCAAATCACAAATAAGCATGATCAGTGAAAAGTCTATTCAAGTAGTCCGTCGTCTCAGCCTCTACGACGGGAGAGGCTCCACAACAAGCGTTGTGGCATTTGCGACAGTTTTGGGATGATTTTTTGGTGTTGTTGTATGTCTGAAAAATCAAGACGGACGGGAAAGAAGTGACGACGGTGAATGCGTGGGTTAATGGAGAAATTTCTGTCAACCAAGGTGTCAGTAGATCAAGAAGCAAATCAAAATCAACTAGTCACACAAAAGGATCGAATAAGTGAAATCAAATCGAGACGAGGAGTCAGTCAGCAAAAGAGTGAAGATGACAGCACACCAAAGAAAGACAAATGATAAGGAAAGTGAGTGTCCAAGGAGTGAATAAGTGAATGTCTAAGGAGTGGAATAACGTCCGGTTTGGAAGTTAGTTGGAATGATAGCACAAAGGGTAAGCCGTCCCGCTTAAGGAATCCCGCACGGAGTGGAGGGACAAGAGAAGAGAGGAATGTAGTGTCCAATAGAAGTGAGAAGAAATACAGCCTCGGTTAGTATAGGGGGTGGACTGTAGTCAAGCATGGACGAGTGCATCGTCACCCGCCTGACTTCGGAACAAGCGGGCTGGTCGCACTTTGACTTTGCCCTTGCTGTCCCTGCCCCGCGCCTTTGCCGTTCCCCACGCCGCTGATGTTCACCATCAAGTCATCTCTCCTTCCAGTGGATATCCCACTCGACGTCTGAGTCATTCGAGTATTTATTTGTGAAAGACCGCTGCCACTCCTCGGACGTCCGGCAGCGCTACTACCAGGAAGGGTCGAGTTAGCCGCCCACGGGCTGTATCCAAGCGGCGCACTGTCACTTCGTGCGCGACTCAGCCGCTTCCCTTCTATTGAGCTAACAAGCACTGGCCCTGTGCGTTGCCGCTTCCTTTCCCCTGCGCCCATTGTCCCTGAAGTGGCCTGGGTCGCGTCAAGTTCCATTGTGTCATCATAACGCGGTCCGCCATTAACAGGCGACGGCGCAGTGAACGATGTATCGTACTGCATATTCTGCATACTGTGCGCCCTGTTAAGATGGGGATGCGTATGATGCGTGTGGTGCATTGCATGCCCGTAGTGGCCATGTTGCTGCTGTCCCTGGTGCGTAAATTCGCTTCCAGTAGGACTCGATCCGGGGCTGAATGGCGATAAGCCCTGGAACGCGCTGGGAAGCGACATTCCGTTGGTGCTTGCGCCATTTACGCTGCCATACCCTCTTGCAGAGCCGGGACCCGGACTAGCAGCAGTGGGCGACGTAATGAATATGGGCGGGTTGTTCTCAGGAGTCTCCCACAACTCCGGAGGAAACGGCACAACTAAATAAATCGATCGTCAACGAAACGTCCTGCAAAGTACCAGCCGTCGTTACGGGGGTCACTTACCACTACCAGGAAACGCTCTTCCAATAACTTCATTCAAGTCCCTCACTACGCCGACGAGTCTATTCACCTTAGCTCTCTCCCATTCGAGCGCGCGCACCACTCGGCGGTTGTTGTCCCGCATCTGGTTGAGCTGCGCGGCCAACTCGCCCGGAAGTTCGACACGTTGCTTCACCGCCGGGTCGGGGTCGAGCGCCTTACGCTTAATCTCATCAAGCAGGTCCGGGCGCCCTCGCAGGAACTTGTGGTGTGAGAACTCCCAGACTTGCTGCTCCGCGGATCCTGGGCCATTACCCTGCCCAGAGCCAGATGTAGCACGGGTTCCGCGCGGGGTCTGACGGCCCTGTGCACATCAGCGATCACATTACAAAAACCCTTATTCTAAAAATAAGGTGCAGGGGAATGGAATGCTCACCCGGTTTATCTTGTGGAAGCCGTACATATTCAACTGCCGAACGAAGCTTGAGAACTGTCAAACACAAAAGGTCAAACATCAAAACGCTAAAATTTCTTTCTCTTCCAATGGAATCGTACTTACGTTATTGTGCTTGAAATGAGTTCCCAATATTGTCCGACTGAACTCGCCGACATTTGACACAACGAAGCTGAAAAAATTCGAGAGATTACAAATAAGTTCTCAGGTCTCTTAAAACAAGGGCACAGAAAGCGGAACGTCGAGTGAAAAGAAAAAAAAAAGCATCTTGACAAGTATACACACCTGGTTCCGAGCTCGGTCCACTGGATGAACATTGCAGACTTCGGATCGTTGATCATCCTATATGCGTCGCAATATGGCAATCGTGTCACAGCCACCGGTGCACGACAGATTCAAGTGTCCACATGGACATCCGTGTTCAGCGGCCATTCACGCGAACGCGAAAAATTTCAGCCCGCAGTAGGTCATGTTTCACACAACGGTTTTCATGTGCGTTTGACCGGTATTAGACGGCGCGGGATGGACAAAATTCAGCGACATAGTCCGATGAGTCGCAAGGCACAGAACGGACGCGGAGAGGAACGCGGTTCACGGACCCATATTGGGAGGGTTGATGGTGGGAAACAGCGATCGCGAAGTGCAGGACGTCATGGCATGTCACAAATACCGACCAGCACACAAGGCCAAGGAGAGGTAGATTAGAGTGAAAGAAGCACGGAGAAGAAGGAGCCGTCAATAAACAGACTAATGACTTCTTAAATTGGATCGAAGATACGCACTGATAAAGCTTCGTGACGAAGTTATTCGTCCCTGTTGTCTTCGCCGACGCGGGGCCGTAACCGCCTCCGTGCGACGGGATCGACAGGGCAGAAAGCCCCGAGTTGGCGTGGCCGCCGGATCCGACGCCGAGCGAAAGCGACTTGAACGGGTCCTCATCGCCGTCACCGCTGGAGCTGTCCGCAGGATCACCTGGACTGCCTCCACTTCGTCCCTCAAGACCTTCCATTCCTGCGGAGCCAGAATATAAATCAACATCGACGTCCTCGAAGTTTGCAGGCGTAAGCTCATGCGTGCTCTGGCCAAGTGCAGGATTATAGCCAGGTACCGTCCCGGGCTCACCGACTTCCAGTGTCGTGACAGGTAGCGAAGATGCGTTTGCAAACGAGCGCTTCCGCGGGATGGACGATTTGGTCGAGAGGGCAGCCGTAGATGCCGCGGAAGAGGAACGCGAACTTGGAGCGCGAGCATATGCAGGAAGGGGCACGGCTGCACTGGTAGAATATGCGCCCACTGTATTATATGTTCCCTCATTAGGAGGAGCATACGCAAACATGTTGCCTTGATGGTCCTGTCTATTACTATGAGACGTATGCGTCTGATAGTGCTGTGCGTGCGGGGTAGTGGAAGGACTGAGTGGGGTAACAGGGCTCAGCGTCTGCACAGTACTCGCTGTACTCGGGTGAGGACTGGGCGTCAGCGGTGAAAGGTTCGCAGGACTCTGGACACTCAAACTCGAGATGTTCAAGGAAAGAGATGCAGAGCGTTCCATGCCCTGCTGGGCGTGAGTCTGGCCGTGTCCGTGGTGCCCTCCGTCCGCACCAGGAACCTGGGGCGGCTGCGGCTGAGATTGAGACTGCGGCTGCTGCGAGTAAAAGGGATACCCGTCCGTAGGATGGGCGGAGGCGGGAGAATAGGAGGTAGGGGAGGCGGAGACGGCGGATATGGCGCCCGCGACTGGGACTGAAATCGGGAGCAGATGCGGGTGCGGATGCTGGTTGTGCGCGGCGGACCACTGGTTTTGACCCTGGGCGGCCTGACCCTGACCCCCTGGTCCCAACTGAGATAGTGATTGGGACGGTGAATCTGGTGACGGTTGTTGCGTTTGCTGCTGAGATGGTGACGACTGGCCTTGTCCGCTGTGTTGCTGCTGTTGAGACTGCTGGTGCAGCTGAGGCGAGAAGTGCTGGTCTGGGGACGGAAAAGGCGAATGGGAGTGCTGTGCCTGGTCGACGTCCATCGAGAACAGATGCTCGCTGAGCGACGCTGATAATATCAAGAGAGATAGAAGCTATAGCACACAACGCAAATCGCGATGTTGGAGGTGGCCGTACGCGTCGCGCTGGGGACCGACCGGCAATACACGGAACGCGTTTTGGCACTGTGAGAACAGGGCAGCAGGGCCGTCTTGGTGGTGCTTGGTGACCGAACTGGAGCTAGCAGGAGAAGTGTATTGCACGGAAAGCGAGAATGACAGAGCGCAATAGAATGGCGATGCTGGAGTGTTCTCCGCGAATAAGTCCGAGTGTACTTCGGAGGGGAGATGACCTTTGTCGGCGGAGAGAGGAGAGAGCAAGAGAGCAAGATATGAGGAATGGGCGTCCTTTGTACGTCAGGGCTGGACGATGAGGAGAGAAGGAATGACGGGGCCAAACCGAGATGGCTTAGCGAAGAGAGAACGAGAACTGAAAAGAGGGACGGGCTCAGTCACAGCACAGAGAAAACAGAGTCCTCCTCTCCCGGCTATCCAACTCAAGAAGTATACCACGCAATAATACAATTCATTACATAACGTGCATCCCCCAGTCACCCCCTCCAATCGCAGCAGCACATCACCGCCCGCTCGCTTACAAATTCTCTCCCATCCCCGTTTGGCTTTCTGCCAAATAAAAAAATACTCGTAAAATACACAAAAAACCGACCCCGATATCACCAAGGTCACCACCTGACGCACCCGACTGATAACGCAAATATGCATCTCGATCCATTTCCCCCCCACCCCTTCGCATCCCTCATGGCAAACACAAATACAAATTCATTTTTCACCGCGAAGCTTATGATCCACAACGCGTCCAAACTCTCCATACACGCGTCGAACTAGCAGCGCGTCGAACGCCCCTCCTCTCCAACGCATCACTTTTCGTGCCTAGAAAATGTCTATTTAAATGAAATTCTCTTCTCCTGGGCCAAGCTAGTGGCAAACGACGCCAGCACCGCCATCGCACCCCAGAATCTAATCATTTTTCGCGTCTATAATTCGCCATCTCTCGCTCACGACCAGCATATACAATCCCTGTTCTCAATCCCCGAACGGTCCTAGCCCGACAATCTTATGCAACTTGCCGGAACAGCGGACTCCCTCAGCAAATATTACGCGCACACTGAATTGACCATGCGCATCCCAGTGGGATCCTGACCTTCTTCAATAATTCTACTGCACCCGGAGTCAGCAAGTACGATTAGCGTATCAGCATTTCAAAGTTTCTCCATCCCGTTGGCGCATTCCTCACAGGGTGATGCACAAGTCTGCTACCAAGTCAATCCAAGAACACCTTCAGCGCTATATCACGGCATAGTATCCCATCATCCCAACCTAAATATGACCGAGATACATCGCACCTCATATGTAAATAATGCGTCATCAAAACTTGAACGGTATCTCGATTAACGAAGCCATCGCACTCTTTTTTCCAGTTTTAGGAGGCCTGTCTCGATCACCACATATGAATGATGTGCTTCCCTGCTTGTTCGACACCACATAAGTCATACAAATAAAACGAGTTTTTTTCGAGCTTAATTCTGGACTTTGATCCGGCACCTCGAAAAACCGCCGAGTACCTGGGACATATATTGCGCCGGGATAGTCTTTCCATTAGCCCCCTGATTGTCCAGTTAAGGATAGTTCAGAAGCAACCAACCCCCGGACCCGTCAATCGTCTATGAGTATCAATGAGTGTGACATCGACAATTGCTTCTCCTCTTTGTTCAATTTCGCCTATGGGACCCTGGTGGAAGGAAGGCTCGACCACGAGTTAATTTCCTTTGTCTGTCTCATTGGCTGAAGGCTATTGGTACAATGCTGCAATCCTTGTGGTTCGACAACTCCTAACGCGTCTCCTAAGTCAGGCTCAACAACTCGGAGTATTTAAGTATTTAAACGCTTCCCTGACACAGACTAGCGCCCTCTCATGCACATTTGTTTGTCTAAGTTATCTTCACATTTCAGAGACATGGCAATGTGCAAGTTGATAAGTACGGACACATTCACATATTCAATCAATATAATTATTGATTAATATCAGTCTGCTTAGAACATTGTATTAACTGAATAGAAATTGGCAACGAGAAATAAACCATAGAGGTTATCCTATGGTTTCTTAACATTTGCACTAAAACACAGGGATACTTGTATACACAGGCCCTACTTCTATGCCTTCCACAATTTTCTATTACATTATTATATCTAAATAGTATTATTAAGAAATGTAAAGCTCTTTGAATTGACTTTTATACAAGGAGTCTGAGAAGAATAATGTATCAGCTTAATTAATATAACTGTTTGTAGAGCAAATAGGTGACAGTAATAGAAGTTATTATACAAATGACTTGTGAAACCTTGTAAGTACCTTAATAATATGTTTTACTTTATTACCAAAACAAACACAAAAATGGATTGGAATTTATTACTAAGACACATATTTTTACATATTGTAAGTTGTTATATTTGATTATAAAGCCTACATGTACATATATTGTCTTGTCAGACTCTGTACAAAGGTGTAATGTAATAATAATAATCTGAGTCCAATTTGATATGTATTACATAATATACTTACAATAATCAATTGTTTACATTGTAGCTGTAATAGAAACTGTTACTAAAAACTATAATCTACAACTACAGATAGGTTATCTGTCAGCAACAGTATAGAGGGGACCTAAAGGCTTAGTAAGGAGACTCAGGCTACAGCTATTCTACACAACAGAAATACAGAATGTAAGTACTAGAATGTAGTCAGAACTTGTAAAACTGACAGAGAGAGAGAGTAAGACAAGAGTAGAGTATATAGAGTAAGTCTAAGAGTATAGGACTATCTAGAGTAGACAAGATTAAGACTACAGGACTAGTCTAATCTTGTATACTTATATATACTAAACTATACAAGAGTACTCAGAGAATAGTGAGCTACTAAGAATGATGAGCCATAAAGAATGAAAGAAAGGAAGGTCAAAGATAAAGGTACAAAGAATGAAGGGATAGACAAAGGGTAATGTTACAGTTCTCTACTCTTGTACTTTCAGTTCTAAGGGTTCTACACTCTTCTGTACCAGAACTCAGGACTTCTGTCCCTTAGGAGTACTGTCTATAGACTATATGTGTACTGACTCTTACTACTACCCCTCCTTACTTTATCATTCTATTCCTTTGACCACCCCTTCATTCTTTGTTCATTCTATAGTCTCTTACCCTTTGTCTATCCCTTCATTCTTTGTACCTTTATCTTTGACCTTCCTTTTTTTCATTCTTTGTAGCTTATCATTCTTAGTGGCTCATACTCTCTGAGTACTCTTGTGTAGTTTAGTATATATAGGTGTATGAGATCAGACTGGTCCTGTAGTCTTGATCTTGTCTACTCTAGATAGTCCTGTACTCTTAGGCTCACTCTATATACTCTACTCTTGTCTCACTCTCTCTCTCTGTCTGTTCTACAAGTTCTGACTATGTTCTAGTGTTTGTGTTCCATATTTCTGTTGTATAGGATAGTTGTAGCCTGGGTCTCCTTACTAAGCCTTTAGGTCCCCTCTATACTGTTACTGACATCAGATTAAGACTACTCATTACTACTCTATAACTTTTCTACATTTTAGGCATTAGTACTCACTATTGTGTTAATCTCTTTTCTTTGTCCTGACCCTTTTACATTTTTAAATTTTAAACTTTCTAAACCCTTTTAAACTTTTGCCACCCTTCTTCTATTCATTACCCCTTTTAGTTTAGTGCCAATTCCTTTGTAGTGTAAACATAGACCCTCTTACACTGACTGTCACCCCTACTGTCCTACTAGATTAGTAGTTGTGAGCAGACCTAGTGTAAGGATTTGATTTACTAGTTTGTATTTTATTACTACTACATTACTGATTGTGTCAGATCATTGTACAGTAGGACCCACAAGTACATATATTCTTATTGTAGTTAGTTACACTTCCTCCTCATGTATCTACACATGTACTACCCTATAAAAGACAGTATTGATTACTAGGTAAAGAAAATTCTTTTCCCCTGACCCCTTACTCAAGTACTAGGTTATCCTAGTTAGTAGTTGAGTAAACTAAGGGTGATTAGAATTCTCTTGTGAGGAACAGTAAGTTTCCTTACATATTTTTGACTGTACCCACCTAGCACTGAAACCCCTTGCTAGACACTGAGGAACCAAAGGGTCTGATCAACCCTAGGTCTCCCTTGTCATCTAGTACCTATCAGGAATTTTTAGTGAGTAAAGTTACAATTTTTGAGTAGAAACAGAGACTACTTACTAGATTGGCCCCTAGTAGGTTCACAATGCTTTGGAATACTGTGGAATGCTTCTAGAACACATTAGTACATATTAATATAGACTAGCACTAGATATACTAGAGGTTTGTATTAATCAGATAGGTTGAGGACTAGGCATTCATAAAGGCAAAAAGGAATGAACAAGTGTGTATTGAGTTTACAGATAATGGACAACAAGATTATCCATTAGTTATTGATTACAATGTGGCTGCCAAGCCCTGACTAACAATTCCCAGAGGGTACCCAAGTCCAGATATTAATACTAACATGCTAGAATGTAAGTCCTTGTCTCTTGTAGACTGAAGGCAACCTAATGAACCTATACTAGGTAATAAGTCCTTGTCTACACAAGGCTGAAGGCACCCTAATGAACTACTACATACTAATAATGTAGAACTAAGGTATGTAATTGTACCAGCACATATAGTTAGTCAAATGTGTACTATAGAGTAGATACTAGCAAGTATTAATACTACTAGGCTTAAAGAAATAGCAAACAAAGGTACAGAGAGTAGAAATGCTCAGGCAATTGTTCTTAAGGATTCAGACAGTCAAGTTTAGAATGAACAGGCAATTGGATTCAAGGATTTGTCTAATCAAGTACAAAAGGTTGAGTTTGAGGATTCAACTCACCAAGTACAGACAATTAAGCTTGAGGATTTGCTTGATCAATTTCAGACTACCAAGTTTGAGGATTCACTTGATAGAGGACAGGTGATTTGGTTTGAGGATTCACTAAGTTGATATAGAGAGCTAACAGTGAGCATTGAGGAATTTGCAAGCTAGTACAAGAGTTACATAGTGTATATAGTCAGTATCAGTGAGAGCATGAATAAGTATCCAGTAAGCACACTTACTTTAGAACAGAAACACATTGACAACAGTAATGTAGAGGGTAGTAAGACACCTAAGACCCTTTTCAGTAGTGAAGAAAGCAGCCAGGACTTGAAGAACAAGAGTAACAGACAAGGCTAGGAGAGCCAAGCATTAGAATTACAGAGATCTAATAAGGAACAAGATTTCCAGAAGGCAAGTAAGACCTTCAGACACATTGTAAGAGCCAGAGCAATTGAGATAAACATAGAACATGTTAGCCTATTCCACAGTTTGATAGACATCAACAATTTGAATAAGAGAATGTACAAGTTTGATAGAATGTATTAGGAAGAGGAGAAAGCAACTCCTTCATCAAACAAGAGTAGACTCAATAGTATAGTAACAGAAAAGTGTGAAACACTTTAGGCAGGCTACAGAACAAAAGCCAGACATACTACAGTACCTACAGACAATAGAGATCAGAACTATCAATCTAAGAGTGTAGAAGAAACACTCAAGAGTCCAGACAAACTATTGTATTTGTAGAAAGTGAAAGGAAAGTGTAAAGTGAAAGGAAAACACAAAGTACAAGGAATGGAATGAAAACCAGAACTGTTAGACATTCAATACAATTGTGAAATCAATTCAGACTATCCAAGCAAAACGGACATTGCATTTACAGAACAGTACTTTGAGGATAGCAAAAGTGAATACAAATTGGAACTACAAGGATCAGTACTTGATCCAGAGGGTGAAAATTAAGTATACACTCACAAAATCAAGTGTTTAACCTCATACATGGTAGATATTAACTACACATTGTACAGGAGCAATGTACAGGAGTACTACAATGGATACAACACCCTAGCCAGATCCAGGAATAAGAGAGAAAGTAAAATACCTGGATATATACAGTCTCAAATGGAAATACTAAGTTTTTCAGGTCATCAGAGCATACATTACATTAAATCAGTAAACAAACAATCCCATAACAATACTTTGCAATTGAAAGCAGTCCCAGGCAAGGCATATAATAGTAGTATTGGTGAGAACAGTATTGATTCAGAGTACAGTAAACTATACAGTTCAAAGCCACATATTGAGTATAGTAAGTATAAGAATAGCTTGAGTAGTAGTTCAGGAACAAACAATGGACACAAGCATAGCAAAGCACTGAATATTGTTCAGAAAGGTAGATTTGTATCAGTAAGACCTTTAGAGAGCCTAGCAAAGAATAGCTATGTATACAGAGTAATACAGAGCTCTAGGATACAGAGAAAGGGAAATTTTGACTCAGGATTAGACCTAGACAGTAATAATTCAGATTCCTCTTCATCCAATAACAATAATCGAAGCAATACTTTATTTGAACTATCAGACATTGATTTGAGTAATACTGAAGCTACTAAGAAGCACAAGAAATACTTGAGGAAGAAACAGAACAGAGAACTCCTCAAATTGAAGATACAGATGTACAGTACAGAACTAATAGCTTCTACAGTATACTCAGGTGAACCAGACTTGTAGAAGTATACAAAGTTTGTTATTGAAGTCAATCAGTACATGAAACAATCAGGACTTCATCATTTCCCTAAGAGCCAAGTAGGGATAATACTAGGTTTTATTAAGGGAAAAGTAATGAATTTCTATTTGTAAAAGATTACAAACTATGAGCATTAATAGACACTTGCTCAGTTCTTTAGAGGACTTATGGACTTTTGTTTCCCTTCCAACTTTGCTGAAATACTGTAGAAAGAGTTCAATACTTTAAAACAAGGTAATAGGAACATTCAGGATTATTTGTATGATCTAGAGATGAAAGCAACAAATCTAGGAAACATTTCTCAGCAAGATTTGACTAGACAGACATAGTATGGATTGAATTCCAAGTACTAGAGGCAATTACAATTAGATTGCTTGAATCCAGACACTGTAGATTACTCAATCTTCAAGGATAGGCTTGAAAGCATTGAGAAAGCAAATGAATCCATAGGAATCAAATGGTACATAGATTCCAGACATCAATTCCATCTGTAAGGACACAATAATGATTCTCAGAGTGATTATTTGTATACAGACAGTTCTGATAATTCAGGAAACAATCAAGGCACTCTACAGGATAGTGAAAGTAATGATTCAGATCACAGTGACTCTAGTCAGGATACTACACATACAAGTAGTGTAAACACTAAAGGAAAGGCCAGGCAATTGTATTATCTATTGAGGAACAATGACTAGCATGAAAGTAAGACAGAAAACAATCACAGGACATATGCTACAGGTTTCAAACATCATTCCCAATCGAAATTGGATGAAATGAGAGTAAAAGGACTATGTTTTATTTGTGAACAAGATGACCACTTAGCCAGGAATTGTCCTACTTACAATACAATCAGATTGAACAATGTGTAGAATGATAGTTCATCATCTAGTAATGTCAGTATCAGTTACACTACTTTAGATAAGTTAGCAGACAACTTGGACAGTAAGAACTACATAGAATTAGAGTTGATTATGGACTATGACACAGATTCTTACATATCTAGCAGTGATATACATGTTTTATCAATTTGGATACTTTGTGAAGGCACTACTAAGAATTCAGTAACAGAACAAGAGAGTTCTGCAACAGAACACAAGTTCAGGCAGGCAAACTACACATTTGAAAGGGTGAATTCATTATATTCAAGACCTTATAGTACTACAGGACTAAGGAATAGTACAGCAAACAAGCAGAACTGTATAAAACAGTACTAGATAGCTACATTGAGACACAGACAACTGTATAGTGTATACAATAACATTTTACACTCAAAAGCACAGGCATACAGTGTAGAAAGGATTCTACAAGACTACAGATATGTATGGCACATGGAAAGGACTAGGAAACATGCATACAACCATTGTTTCAAGGATTCTAAGATGCTACAAGTGTAAGGCAACACATATATGGACATTTCAGAGACACTACTACTAATTCTTAGAGCCACAAATCGAAACAATGCTCTTAAGAAATACAGGATGTTTACAGACAACAGGAATACATACTAGGACATTAGGAAAGGACCTGAGAATGTTAGAAGATCAGAATATAACCAGCCAGATAGTATTATGGTTTACAAAGTAATGCAAATAGTAAACTGTACAAGTAGGACAATCTATCAAGCATTACTAGACTATAAACTACAACTACTCTTGGATACTAAGAAATATTTCAATCCAAACAATTCAGACAGGTATTCTATTAAGTTAGAAGGCTACATTATACATTAGAAGACAGACATTAGTACATTGAGTAAGGAAAAGTGTATATACATTGAGAATAAGATGATACCACTCTAGAATAAGTATCAGGCATGGAGATACATTGACAGCAATAGAAAGACACAGACATACACATACACAGTTGATTCTATTCAGTATAGGAAAGTATTCAAAAGTAAAGAACTGCTTCAGACATTTTCAGGACTAGTAGAATGTTCAGACATTCAGGTATATCAATTCTACAACATTAGAACAGACATTTCCATCTTCAGGATTGAAGAAACAGTCAGTAATGAGTACAATCGAAGGAATTCACATAGAACAACATTCTATAAGGTACAATTGGATGTTACACTACAAAACTATTCAGTTCATGATAAAGAATTGTTCAGAAACATTGAGACCAGCTCAAAGTACAAGGATCTATAGTATACATTGTATCTACAGTTTCAGGAGAACATAAGGTATTACATTACAAAATACACCTTCAGACAGTCAGGATTCATTAGAATAGACTCAGGATACTTTATTAAATGTAGTATAGACATTACAGACACTCAAACAGATGTGCTAGTGTGTATATACTTAGGTTACATAGTAGGAATCACAATATTCAAGCTACAGGATGACAATTACAATCTACAGGATGTAAAACCATTACAATCTATATAACATAATGATAGTAAGACACTACTAAGATTAGGAAACAATATGCTTTGTATGGAACAAAGTACAGAAGTTTAGAGGGCAACTTCAAGCCAGAGAACAGGTTTGGAACCTGGATAATCTGTACAATCTGTACAATCTGCTCAAACAGATTATCACACTGCTTCAAGGGAAAGCAAAGGTAATATGTATACAGCCAGCAAATATCAGAGCAATAATGAATTAGTAATGATTGATCAGACTATTCAAGTATTCAGGTATGATACTTTGACACTACAGAAGGAAATAGAGTATTAGGAAGCTCTAGAACATCTATTAAACAATGATACAGTTCAATCTACTCTAGGAATGAGTAGTTACAATCAGTTTGAAGTACAAAATCATGCAGAAGACCTCTCCAGACACTACAGATATGTTCTAGGACAGTACTAAACGTTTTACACTGAAAATGAAGTCATATTTTAATGAGAGGGTGAGAGGCACATACATTGTATTACATACACACTCTTTGAGTATACAATCTACATGTTTGAACATACAATTTTCTTACTTGGATTGCTACAAAACAATTTTGTGAAGGACTTTACAGTACCAGACAGTATTAGTACTATAGGAAACAGGACACATGATAGGTACACAAGGAAAGAATACATTAGTACAAGGACAAGTACACAGAAAGACAGGAAGTCAATGCTAGAACATATTGATCCACACATAGATTTGCCAAATGAACAAGGAATTGGCAGCATATACTCAGGACTTCAGACAGTACTACTGTACATACAGACAGGACATTTTATAGAGATACTCATAGAACAACACAGTATACAGACAGTTACAGTACTCAGGAAAGTAGAGAATGCTACTTAGACATTTTGTAATAGAACATTGCACTATGAGACAGTGAAAGTATACTCAGATGATTCAGGAATTGAATCAGTCAACTTACAAAGACACAAACAAGTTGAGACACAAGGAGACAGTATGAGAGTACAGTAGGACATTCATTACACACTGAGATACTGTACATATACACACATATCTAGTAATATTAGACTCATACATTATGATCTTATTGAATTTGAGACAATATTCTCATTCAAGGACAGATATTACACTCTATGTTACACTCTACAATTAGTATTTGAACATTGAGCTCAACAGGATATCCAGTTTTGCATCACAGTTTGTTATTACAAGCAAAAGAGTACACATTTGGACATATTCTACCAATACAAGCACAAGGCATTACATTTGCAGGAACTAGTCTATTGGAAAAATCAAGGACATAGTAGAGGAATTTTAGAATACATCTCTACTATGTGTTATTGTATTACTATTCTACAGGAACAAGAATTTGTACAAGGACAGCTAGAAGCTGTAACACTAATACATTCTATTAAGGAAGAAGACTATAGCTTTGTCAATCAGGGATTTACCTCTACACTTCCTGAAGATGTGGGAGAAGAGAATATTTGCAATTACTATGCTGCCAGAATTTCCACTTCTGTACATATTAATCTACACTGTGTGTCTCAGAATACTCAAGAGCTGAAACACTATATCTCCCCAGGAACTCTACTGATTCCCTTCAAAAAGTGTTGTATTGATAGTAACAATCAAGAGGCAACTTTCCTACTAATTGACTATACAGTAATAATGACTATGTTTAATTTTATTAACATTTTATCTAGCTTTACATGGTTTGGAACCATACTACCTACTGTCCAGAACACTACCACTATCTCAATACACACTGGATCAACTTTGGATCAGTTCAGAGAGGCAGTAATACATTATAAGAATGTTTCTCATATGTATGAGCAAGGTATTTTATTATTTACTTGTTACTAACTGTTACTTTTAAGTAAGTTTTCTGCCTTTTCTACTGATTTTTAGTATTTAGGACTAAATGCTAGAGGGCAAGTGTAAGGATTTGATTTACTAGTTTGTATTTTATTACTACTACATTGCTGATTGTGTCAGATCATTGTGTAGTAGGACCCACAAGCACATATATTCTCATTATAGTTAGTTACACTTCCTCCTCATGTATCTACACATGTACTACCCTATAAAAGACAGTATTAATTGCTGGGTAAAGAAAATTCTTTTCCCCTGACCCCTTACTCAAGTACTAGGTTATCCTAGTCAGTAGTTGAGTAAAGTAAGAGTGATTAGAATTCTCTTATGAGGAACAGTAAGTTTCCTTACACCTAGCTTAATATGTACAGACCTCTATCTAAGAGGCCTTTACTAACTACATGCCCCTAGCCCTCTTAGAACCTGTTCTGATTGTTCTGGAAGTTACAACCTGTTCTAGAAAGAAAGTGTATATAGCCTACCCTTCAGACTTTAATAGGTAGCACTTTAAGGACTTCTAGTATTAAGTTGAACTATATATGGCTACTACTTTGACTAATCTATCCTTAGATCTTGATTGTATCCTATTTGTCCTCTCCTTCATGAAGGAAGGTAACACAACCACCTAGGCCTAGAACTGGATTGAAGGCTATTAGATTAGAAGTCTGATCCAACTTTAGAACAACAAGTTGTATTTAGAATTTATAGGGCAGCTCTGTGCTTCCTTTATTAATCTGAATAAGAAGTATAATGTGTAGAACAAGCTTACATCTTTGTGACAGAGCAAATGTTCTGCCAATACCTTCTTTCAGGAGTTTAATATTCTAGCCCAGAAAGTAGGATTCAC